>NW_006399836.1:11328188-11329892 GCF_000299155.1 Elephantulus edwardii
GTCAATTCATCTTACTGAGGGCCTTCCTCCCTGCCCTGCCCTGCCCTGCTCTCCTCCTTTTTCAAGCATGATGCCCCCTTTTACAAGGGCTGCAGATTCCACTTTGAAGAGGCAGCTCTTTCCCAACCATACTTTGAGTGCCTTCCCACCTGGTAGACCATCTTTGGCACGTACTGGGCAATGTTTTGATGCTGTTGGTAGAGTGTTCAGAAGTGGAAGTCAATCCTACTTCTCAGCTTAGAAGCAATGCTGACACTCATTTACCTTGAGTAACTCTGCTGACATTTAAAACACCAGTGGTGTCGTTTGCAGCACCACAGTGTCATCCTACCACTGTAGTCAGGCAAATGGGCAGACGAGTGGTGGACATCAATATCAGGAGTTATCATCCCCACTTTATAGACGAAGAAACTGACAAGAGGTGGTCCATTTTCAATAAGCCAGGAAGCTGAGATTTCTGTCTGTCTTCTCTGCTTTGTCCAAGTAGATGGAAGGGGCTAGAACTCAGAGGGCCCACCCCCAACCCTTTCTACCTGACCTGCTTCTTCCTTGACTAATGTCCATGGGGCACCATGGCCACTCTTCCCCAAGAAAGATCCATGATTGACTTTGGAGGGAGGAGCAGTGGATCACATTACTCACTGCATGAGAACAACACGTGGCACTTTGCATGTATGATAAACCCTGTAAACACTACCTGAAATAGTTACACGTAAGCTAACTTTGGGCATGTTGCGAGGAGGGACCACTTTGGAGAGGGACATCATGCTTGGGAGGGTGGAGGAATGGCACAGGAGAGGTAGACACTTGATGAGATGGATCGATTCAGTGATTGGGATTATGGGAGTAGGTGTGTTGAAGACAGTAAGGTTGGCACAGGATAGAGCAGGGTTTAGGGCTCTTGTACATAAGGTTGCTATGAGTCACAAGCAACTTGATGGGGCATAACAACAACAACAACAACAACAACAACAAATATATCATCTCTGACACACCTGCCCCCTTGCCAGTCACTGTACCAATGCATCTCATCCAGGGTCTTCCTTTTCTGTGCTGACCTTCGACCCTTCCAAGCATGATGTCCTTCTCCAAAGACTGGTCCCTCCTGGCAATACACCCAAAGTGTGTGAGACAGAGTTTCAAAACGGTTGCCTCCAGGGAGCAATCTGGCTGCAATCCTCTCTAAAACAGACCTGTTTGTTCTCTTGGCAGTCCTTGGCTATTAGGAGAGACAATTCTTTGGAAAAGGACATCATACTTGGAAGAATGGAGGGTCATTGAAAGAAAGGGAGACTCTCAACCAGATGATTTGACACAGTGGCCACAGCAATGAAATCAAGTATATCAGAGGTGTTAAAGATGCCACAGAATAGGACAGGTTTCAGATTTGTTGTTCATAAAGTCACTGCAAATTGTACTTGACTTGAAGGCACTTAATAATAATAACAACAAGCACGTGTACTGCTTACATTTTGCCCTCAGTCTAATTTTTAACTTCACTACTTATTAATTTTACATGTAAGCAAGATTCTACTGAAGATTATCCAAAAACGACTGGAACAGCACATCAGCAGAGAACTGCCAGAATTCTAGGCTGGATTTAGAAGGGGTCGTAGTACTAGGGATATTGTAGCTGATGTTAGATGGATCTTAGCTGAAAGCAGGGAATGCCAGAGGAATGTCTATCTGTGTTTCATTGACTAT
>NW_006399836.1:11330617-11333188 GCF_000299155.1 Elephantulus edwardii
GAAGAGTATTGAGGGTACCATGGACTGCTAGGAAAACAAACAGATTCATCCTTGAAAGGGTCAAACTGGGTGGCTCCTTGGAGGCAAGAATTTTGAGGCTCCATCTAACATACTTTGGACATGTTTTAAGGAGGGACTGGTCCTTGGAGAGGGACATCATGCTTGGTAGGGTGGAGGGACAGCGCAGGAAGGGAAGACCCTCTACGAGGCAGATTGATTCAGTGACTGGGGCAATTGAAATGGGTGTATTGAGATGGTGCGATTGGCACAGGACAGAGCAGAGTTTAGGGCTGTTCTGCATAGGGTTGCTATGAGTCGCAAGTGACTCGACGGTACGTAACAACAACAACAACACTTACTGGATGTTATTTGCGTAGGGATGTTTCAGGAATTTAGACTTCCTGCCCAGCCACTCCAGGCAAAAGAACAGCTTTCCACGGGAAGCACTGATGGAGACCACAGCCTCTTAAGGGTCAAGCTCCCTGAAGGCACAATGTTCTCTCTTTATATAGGCTGACAAGGTACTGGTGGGGTCTCTTTTCTATTGGCTAATTTTTACATACATTATGATTGGTTACTTAAGCCTTTTGGGCAAAGGGGCTAGAGCTCAGTTAGGTACAAAAGGAGGAAGGTCATAGGTTAGTTAAAATTCTCTCATTTGGTTACTGGGCAGCCAACCTCCATCTGCTGGACAAGTTCTCTGCTATTTATTGCCGAACTTGTATCTCCCTTATAAAAAAAAAGCAGTTAAAGCAGTTCACCTGCTGCTCCTGGGGGTCAAGTCTACTAAACAGGTTCCCTGTCCTTGCTTAGCTTGTCTCTGCTGGGCCTGCGCAGGGGTGTAAAATAGTAAGATGCTTTCCCCCTCTTCAATGGTGAACTTGTGGCTCACCGTCGCCAGAGCTGTGAATCACTGCATCTTCTCCCAGTTAGTATGTTTCCTGTGCCAATAAAGGAATGTCTTTTAATTTGTCTCTCTGTCACTTTTTTGTCTTTCTGAGAACATGGACCTTGAGGACCTTTCCCTCATTCGAGCCCCAACAATTGATGAGGCAGAATCCAGGAGACCAAAATAAACCTTGAAGGTCCTCAGGTGTGTGTGTGGGGGGCGGGGGGGAATAAGAAGGAAAATGGGATTTGTGGCAGAAATCGCAGGATGGCCTATGGCCTCCGTGTGTGGTCACTTAGTTTGGTTGCTAGAGAAGTTGGGGACTGGAACGACTCTGGTAGCTGAGGTAGCCTGGCTGATGCTCTGGGCAGTTAAATCCAAGACTGAAACAGATGATATGCAGAGAGACTCCCACAATTTGTGGAAAGAATTAGTCACCAGCAGAAAGCGTGTTTCCTGCTTACAAATGCCTGACCAGGTGGTGGAGACTGTAGCATGCTGCTTAGTGGAAGTGACGAGAAGATGCCAGCTTCACCAGAGAGCTCAGAAGAGTGTGAAGCTGTTTAAACACATGAGGTGTGTGTCGTTTGTGAGAGGATTAAACTCAGCAGAAGGTCACCTGCCAGCTAGCTCCTGGTTCCGCTTATGGGCCCCACACCCGCTGGAGCTACTAGATGGAAGATAACAAAGAGGAAACTATGAGCAGAACATTTCTGCCAGACGACCAGCAAGGAGGCCCAGCAGCAGAACACACTTCCCCACCCTGTGGTGACCAGCTCCAGGCTGAGGGCCAGGAGGGAAGGTGCCTCCCCCACAGTGTAACCATTCCCTCACCCCTGCCTCCTCTGCCTCCAGCTGCAAGGTATGCCAGGAGGTCAGACCATGGTTCCTGAGATCTTCTGGTAAAGGAATCAGCAGGAGACAAGAGGCCTCACATTAAATTCTTTATATAGACCTGTGCTCATAACATATCCACCCTTTGTCTTCCAGGATTTAGTAAGAACCTCCATGGAAACCACAAAGGTATTTAACAAATAAATAAAAAAGGAGTCCTACAATCATAAATGCTAAACATTGTGACACTGATGTGCCAAATGTGATAACGCTTACCCATGGTGGACAGTGTTTGATGAAGCTCCCCGATTAGAACAAGCTTGGAAGCAGGAGTGGCATCCACTTCTGAAATGGCTTGCCTCTGAAAACTCTATGAACAGTGCTCAGGTCTTTCATTCATAGGGTCTCTATGAGTCAGCTACAACTCAATGGCACCTAACAATAACAACACAAAAATTGCAATATTAGTCAAATCAGAATACAAAATATTCCAAGTCCTATCCCAAGTACTATCTAAGCCATTTTAAACAGATATCGATGAATATCAATGAACTCGTCTCTCCATGATCCTTTGCAAATAATAAGTTTCCACCACCTTTGAACTAATTGTGCACAGGAGCCAGGTCTGTTTTAATCATCAAGCCAATCATTGAGAGCTGGAAACAGGATGTTAAGAACGCGCTTAAAAGCTCAAACTCTTGTTGAACTTCAGTAAATGTTTCCACTCTCCACTCATTATATTTTCAACATAATGACTAATCTCAATTGACTATAGACATCTTCCACATGGTTATTGGTGAGGTTACTCTCAATTCAGGGTATTTCAGAAACATTAGGGTATTACTATT
>NW_006399836.1:11333741-11337731 GCF_000299155.1 Elephantulus edwardii
CAGTCTCTCCTCACAACATGTCCAAAGTATGTTAGACGGAGCCGCAGAATCCTTGCCTCCAAGGAGCCACCCGGTTTAACTCTTTCCAGGACAAATCTGTTTGTTTTCCTAGCAGTCCATGGTATTCTCAATACTCTTCTCCAGAACCACAGCTCACATGGGGGGAATCTCCAGCTGTAGCACACTTGGAGTGCAGAGTACTATCTCTAAAATCCAAAGTTTTGAAATCAAGATAGTTCTGTGTTCTATGGGATGTTATTGTTGTTGCTGTTATGTGCTGTTGAGTCCCTTGCACCTCATAGTGACCCTGTGTACAGCAGCTTCGAACTCTGCTCTATCATCAAACAATTTCATTGTCTCAACACACCTTACCCCTATAACCCCAGTCACTGAGTCAATCCATCTCATCCAGGATCTTCCTCTCTTGTGCTCTCTGTCCATCCTCCCAAGCATGATGTCCCTCTCTAAGGACTGGTCCCGCCTTGCAACATGCCCAAAGTATGTAGGACAGAGCTTCAAAATCCGTGCCTCCAAGGAACAGCCTGGTTTCATTCTATCCAGTACAGACCTGCTTATTTTCTTAGCAGTCCGTGGTATATTCGATACTCTTCTCCAGCACAACTCAAAGGCATATATTCTTCTATCACCCTTAGCTATTGTCCAGCTCTTTGACACATACCAAGTAATTGCGAAGACCATGGCCTGGATCAGGCACATGTTAGTCTCTATACTGACATAACTGCTCTTCAGTACTCTGGTGAGGTCCCAATGCAATTCTTTCTTTCTATTTATTTATTAATTTTTTTTTAAATTTCCTGGCTGCTAGCACCAAGCAAGCTGAAGCTATTAACAATCTTAATCTCTTCTCAGTCTATCATGATGTCTGCCAATAGGCCCAGTGGTGAGAATTTTTATTTTCTTGATAATGAGCTTCAATCCATATTGAAGGCTGCAGTTCTTGGCCTTCTGAAGCAAATGCCTCAGGTCCTCCTCAGTTTCAGCAAGCAAAGTTGTGTCATCTGCATAATGCATGTTGTTGATGTCATTGTTATGTACCATTGAGTTGCCTGTGACTCATAACAACCCTAGGTAAAACAGCTCTAAACCCTGCTCTATCCTGTGTCAACCTTATTGTCTCTGATACACCTATCCCCATTACCCCAGTCACTGAGTCAATCCATCTCATTGAAGGTCTTCTTCTCTTGCACTGTCCCTCCACCTTCCCAAGCATGACATCCCTCTCCAAGAACAGTCCTGCCTTGCAACATGTCCAGAGTACGTCAGCCAAAGCTTCAGAATCCTTTCCTCTAAGGAACAACCTGGCTTCACCCTCTCTAGGATGAACGTGTTTGTTCTCTTAGCAGTTCATGGTATATTCAATACTCTTCTCCAACTCCACAGCTCTTCTATCATTTCTAATCATTGTCTTGATGAGTCTCCCTCAAATTCTGATACCACACTCCTCCTCATGGAGCCCAGCTCCCAAATGATCTGTTCCGCATATAGATTGAAAAGGTATGGTGATACTTTTTACTATGAGATAACTAATAATAATAATAACAACAACATTCTCTATATAATAGTTCAAAGTCTAAAGGTTGGGTTTCAAACTAGAGAAAGAAGTTACAACACTAATGTCCAAGCAAGTTTATAGTGAAAAGTTCTTAAACAGACAGGCATTAAAATAGATCATTTCAATGACACATGGGCCGGGCCTGTAAGAAAACAAAGCATTTAGCAAAGCTCATCTGGTGAATTAAATAAATTGGGTTTTGCTATCTATCAAAGTGGTATTACGATAGGCTGGGCCATTTCATAATATCCTAATCATAAGGCTGCATATGAAAGTGCGTTCAAGGTGATCATAATCATCTCTACAGTAGTAGGATCAGAATAATATCCAACAGAATTGCACCAAGCAGAAGATTGGTCCAGTTTGGTTCAGTTGTGAACTTATGAATATCATGAAAGATATTAATCTACGTCACCAGGTTCACCAGGACAGATATCTAATAACAAATGTGTTATGACCAAGGGGAGCAAAAGTGCTCCTTGTAAAAGTGTCTCACTAGAAAGCTGCACTGCAATCCCAGAGGTATGTGGTTTGAATCCACCAGGTGCTCTGCTGGGAAAAGGAGGAGCAATCTCCTCCTGTACCAGTCAGATCTTATTTGATGGTACACATAATAGTAATAATAATAATAATACTTCTTTCTAAAAAAGTGTCTCAATGGAAAGAACCCAAATGTAGTAAAGAGTGAACATGTGATTTTTATCTACAGAGTATCCACCGTCACATAAGCCTGGATTTTTTTGCAAACATCAAAGTTAGATCTACCAGGGGCTGAATCACTTAATATGGTGTGGGAAATTGGAACATTGTTCAGTGAGAATTGCTATTGTTGGGCAGCATAGAGTTAGAATCAACTCATAGCTGACCCTCCAGAGGGTTTTCAGAGGCAGTGAATTGCAAGGGAGGAGATTGGCCATCCTTTTCTCATGGAGCAGCTAATAGATTCAAACTGTGTGACTTTGGGATTGCAGGACAGCTTCTTAACCACTAGGCCACCAGAGTTCCCCAGTGAGGATGTTGTTGTTATGACTGTTACGTGCCATCGATTGACTATGACTCAGAGTGACCTTCTGAACAATGGCTCTGCACCTTGCTGTGTCTTGAGCCAATCTTATTGTCTCTGACACACTTCACCTTATTTCCAGAGTCACCATTTCAATCCATCCCATTGAGGGTTGGATTACGGGAGTTAATCTTAGCTGCCAACTCCAGCAGTACAATTATAGGTTAAGAAATTGTTCAGGGTGTGGAGGTGGGATCAGCAGCAGCCGCAGCGAGAAAGTTGGCATGATGTCTCGACACACCATTCTGTTGGTACAGCCTACCAGGAGGCCAGCAGGCAGAACTTATGTAGACTAGGAATCAGTGAATGAATGCATGGAAGGTGTTTGTAAAATGTATGAAGAACATCTGAAGAGAAAGAATCCCAACAGTCCTTCAATCACATATGATATCAGTCAGTTGTTCGATTTTATTGATGATCTGGCAGACCTCAGCTGTCTTGTTTACTGAGCCGATACCCAGACATACCAGCCTTACAACAAAGACTGGATCAAGGAGAAGATCTATGTGCTCCGTCATCGGCAAGCCCAACAGCCTGGGAAATAGTAGAATAGGAAACATTAGGGAATGGGGGTGGACTTGGAACACAGATGTGTATAGTGTGCTGTAGTGGGAGTTTTGTGTTATAGCCCTGTTTCCATTTTGTTACGCTCTAGCCAGGATTGAATGTATTAGATGAAATGTGAGATTTGTTCAGACTGAAACCCCTGTTGCCCTTCTTTCCTATTCTTTCCACTCTTCTTTCTTAAACATTTTTATGATGACTTAAAAGGAAGTTGTTCTCTGTCAGTTAATGTTTATTCCAGTCCTTCAAGATGTTCATACCTCCTTATAACATTCACTATATTAACTCTTCTACAAAGTAGATGGGGGGGGGTGAGTAACAAAGTTTAGTTATGCCTCAAAATAAGTCTTAGTTGAAAAGAAATACTTTTAAATTATATTTTTTTAAAAAAGAAATTGTTCAGGTGATAAAGTATTATCTATAGAAGTACCTAAGTGTGAAGAACTAGTGCGTGAAATGAACGGAGGTTTCCAAAAGTAGGGATATTGGGAAGTCCATTAAGGTAATAGTTGTAATAGGTGGTATTACCTTCGCATGCGGTGAAGTTTTATTCCAAAGGCTACCCAACAGGAACAGGCCCTTGTTCAGGTGGAGAAAATACTGGAGGTACTGTCTTCACAGAGTCCAGTGGAGTCAGGAAGTCACAGAGTGCTGGAGGGACTAGAATCCTCATAATCAAGATTATACTCATCACCACAACAAGATAAAGGTAAATAATCCAATAGAAAAATGGGCACAGGATATGAACAGGCACTTCACCGAAGACGACATTCAGATGGCTAACAAGCAC
>NW_006399836.1:11339196-11343459 GCF_000299155.1 Elephantulus edwardii
AAAGATTATACTCATCATAGTTAATATAAGTTCTATTGTGGCATCCACTTCCGAAATGGCTTGCTTCCGGAAACTCTATGAACTTGGAGAAATGATGAAAGTTATACAAGTGTTCAGGTCTTTCATTCATAGAGTCTTTATGAGTTGTCTATGACTTGATGGCACTAAACAACAATAACAACAACAACAACATTGTTCAATCTGCGGTCTGTCCCAGTCAACCTGCTGCTCGCCCCTCCCTGATGCAGGCCTGTCCAAAGCACCAACATCACTCAGAGTAGAGTTTATATGTGCAAATTGAAGTGGCCAGAGGCCTGAGCCATCATATCAGGGTAGTTGGGGATGGGGGAAAGAAGTGCTGGTGGAGTGGGGTGGGTGAGTGAAGGGAACCAATAACCAGAGCCAAAGAGGAGGAAAGGGATGATTTCTACCAACTTTTGCAGTCAGAATCAATTGAGCATGCAGCCAAGATGCACTAATAACAGTGGGTGACTGGAATGCAAAAGCAGGGAATAGGAAGAAGGAGCAGTAATTGGAAAACATGGACTTGGTGACAGATATTACGCTGGAGATAGAATGGTAGAATTTTGCACAATCAATTATTTATTCATTGCAAATACCTTTTATAGGAAACACAAATAGCACCTAGGCACATGGACCTCACCTGATGGTCTATGCAGGAGTCAGATTGACTACATCTGTGGAGAGAATCAATGAAGAAGTTCAATATCAGCTGTGAAAACTAGGCCAGGTGTTGATTGTGGAACAGACCATCAACTACTCATTTGCAAGTTCAAGGTAAAGCTAAAGAAAATTAAAACAAGTCCACAAGAACCCAAATTTGACCTTGAGTCTATCCCACTTGATTTTAAAAAGCCATCACAGGAACAGGTCTGAGGCTTAGAACGCTAATGAATGAAGACCAGAGGAGCTGTGGGAGGATATCAAGAATATCATCCATGAAGAATGTAAAAGGTCATTACAAAGACAGCGGGGAAAGAAAAAAAAAAATGAGATGGCGTCAGAAGAGACTCTGAATATTGCACTAGAGCTTCAAGAAGCCAAAGCAAAAGGAAGATGTCAGGAAATTAAGAAGTAGAACAAAAGATTTCAGAGGGCAGCACAGAAAGACAAAGCAAAGCATTATAAGAAAAAAGAAATGTGAAAAGTGCTGAAATTAGAAAATCAAAGGGCATAAACTCACTTGGTATTTCTTAAGCTGAACGAACTGAAGAACAAACTCAAGCTTCGAGTTGCATTACTTAAGGACACGATGGGCAGAGTATTGAATGACCCAGGAAGCATTAAAAGAAGATGGAAGGAGTACACAGAGTCTCTGAAAGCAGAGTACCAGAGGAATGTCTAGCTGTGTTTTATTGACTATGCAAAGACATTTGACTGTGTGGTTCACAACAAATTATGGCTAACCTTGAGAAGAATGGATATCTCAGAACACTTGATTGTGCTCATGTGAAACCTATACTTGGACCAGGAAGTAGTCGTCAGAACAGAGCAAGAAAACACTGCTTGGTACAAAATCATGAAAGGAGTGCATCAGGGATGCATCCTGTCTCCATACGTTTTCAATTTATATGCAGAGCCGCAGATCATTCGAGAGGCTGGACTATAGCCAATTTCCTGGGATTTGGAGAAGCAGAGATGCTGAGAAAATAACAGATACAGACAAAAGGAAATAAAGTGAGTCACGGAGGACCAAGGTAAAGCCAAGGCAGAACCCAGCCAAAAAACCAAGGCCCCGTTGTTTATTTCTTAGTATATATAGAAAATACAAACATTCTATTATTATGAAGTTTCTCACTATACAGCAAGCAGTTATTTCTTAAAAAAATTTTTGCTTTCAGTGTAGTTGGAGCTCCATAACAACCTGCCCAGATAATCCTAACAAACACACAAGAAACTTATCTCTGTTCTCTGCAAGTTCTCAAGGACAGTAGCTTCTCGGTAGTCTGTATTTCCTACAAGCTCTCAAGGACTTTAGTTTCTCATAAACTAAGCCTTCACAGCTACTCCTCTGAGGTCTTATGAGGTCTCAAGAATGCACTCTGTTTTCTTGGGGACACGTCCGCAGGCTTGTCCAGCAAGCCGTCTGCAGCTAGCTTAGACTACACACATGGGTAGTCCACCAAGTCACAGCGGCCTTCAAAGACCCTCACACTGGACTTTATGAGGGAGAATGTGGCATCTGAATTGGAGAAAGACTCATCAGCAACCTGCATTATGTAGATGATACAATCTTGCTTGCTGAAACTGAGAAGGCCCTGCTTGCTGAAAGTAAGGAGGACCTGAAGTGCTTGCTGCAGAAGGTCAAGGAATACAATCTTCAATATGAATTGAAGCTCAATATCAAGAAGACAAAGATTCTCACCACTTGGCCAATTGGTAGCACTAGGATAGGTGGAGAAGAGACTGAGATTGTAAACAATTTTCACTTGCTTGGTTCTACAATCCACACTCTTGACACGAGCAGTTAGGAAATCAAAAGACAAACTGCATTAGAAAAATCTGCTGTCAGGGACCTCTCCAGAGGGCTAAAAAACAATAATATCAGTTTAGAGATGAAGGTGTGCCTGATCCAGGTCTTCTCAATTACTTGCTGTGCATCAGAAAGCTGGAGAATGATTAAGGATGACAGAAGATGAATTGATGCCTTTGAGTTGTGGTGCTAGAGAATAGTATTGAACATACCACGGACTGCCACGAGAACAAAGAGGCTCGTCTTGGAGAGGGCGAAACCAGGCTGCTCCTTGGAGGCATGGATTCTGAAGCTTTGTCTGATATACTCTGGATATGTTGTCAGGAGGGACCAGTCCTTGGAGAAGGACATCATGCTTAGAAGGATGGAGGGACAGAGAAAGAGAGGAAGGCCCAGAAGGAGATGGGATGACACAATAGAGTAATGGGGGTAGGTGTGTCAGAGACAGTGAGATTATTTCAGGATAGGAGGCACAGGCAATTGTACTGCACATAACAAGAAGAACATTGTTGTCTTATAAAAATGCAAAATATCTAAGGACACAGCATTGAAAATAGGCAATAAAATGATCCAACCGGGAATCTGGGATTATAGTCATGGGTGGATTTGATGGTCCACTTTGTACATAGCCAATCTGGTTTTGTATTCACTGAATGTACTCTATGGCCTGCTTATCATTGTGAAATATTTTGGAAATTTAAATCACATGTGAAAGGCTCATTGCAATAAGCTCTAAAACTTTCTCTACAACCAGTGGATAGAATTTTTAAGTCATCAAATGCATCATAGTGTTTTGCCAACTGATGCCACCTTCATACACCTGTCACGCTGAATGCCTGAATAAGCAAAATAATATAAGTTCTCAAGTCCTGGAAGGCTATTATGGCTGTTCCAGGCTCTCAATGTCGAAAAAAGGAGGGTATAGTCCTTAACTGTAGATAAAGGATTATTATCTAAGTCATTTAAATCACTGACATTGGCAGTAGAGGGAAGAGACAGCCAATGGGGTATCCATTTTAAAGTGATCTAAAACCAGCTTTTATCCCAATGATCAAACTTTAGATAATAACAACTTGGAACTAAGAATTCTCTAAATACAGAAAAAGAAGGACTAGTATCAGGAATATAAACAAAACATAGTAACATTCAGTTAATCAAGGTTAGCTGGTAATTCTTGATTCTTGATAGGCTACTTATAGCTCCTAAGAAGGTGTCCATATTGCCATGAAGGGTGAAGTTCTGGCAGGTGGGTGGAATTTAGGGTGCATTTGTGCAATCTCTGGATAATCTATAAAGCCTTCAGGGTGGGATGGGTGGTCAGAGGGAGAAAATGCAGACAAGAAGGCTGACTCTCCTGGTGGTGGTATCATCAAATATCCTTTATACAATAATAGAGTGAATATAGCAAAAAGTTCATGACTGAATGGGGGAGGATTAATCACATTAGCAATAGGATCAATTATGGCATTCATGTCTTGGCAACATTCAGTGAAATGGCAGAAAATACGTCCTAAAGAAAAATCAAGTGCAGGCTAGAGCAAGACATAATCATTTCTTGCACACAGGTCAAAGCGTCCAAGTAAGTAAATGTGGATCGGGTCTTCGCCAGGAGTTCAGGAAAGGAATGGGGAATAGTCTTCTTCTTTTTTTTTTTACAACATTTAAATTTTTTTTTAAATTTTTTTTTATTTGTTCGAGTGTACCGTCAAATCAGATCTGACTGGTACAGGAGGAGATTGTCCCTCCTTCCCCGGCAGAGCATCTGGTGG
>NW_006399836.1:11343559-11348399 GCF_000299155.1 Elephantulus edwardii
TATTTGTTCGAGTGTACCGTCAAATCAGATCTGACTGGTACAGGAGGAGATTGTCCCTCCTTCCCCGGCAGAGCATCTGGTGGATTCGAACCGTGCGACTCTGGGATTGTAGTTGCAGCTCCTTGCCACTAGGCCACCAGAGCTCCCCTGGGAATAGTCTTCTGAAGCATGTGCATCAGTGATGTCTGTACAGCCAGGGTTGTTTGAGGAGGAGGAGTTTTAGGTTGAAATATCCCCAAAAGTTCTCTAGAAGTGGAGATTCCTCTTCTGAGGGTAGCCTTATAATAGTGTCCAATACACAAAGCAAGAAATGGATATATGTCTTTCACGTAACACAACCAGTGGTGTAATTTCCAAAACAATTGCGGAAGTGGCAGAAGGAGAGATGAGAGCTAATTAAGAATGTCAAAATGACAGCAGCAATGATGATTACCATGCTCAAACACGTCAGCAGGCATCCTTCACATGGTATCAAATTATTGGTGTTAATGCAACATACAGTTCTGACACAATAAGCATGCACTCTTGTGAGTGAGTAGGTTACTTAAGCAGGAGTAGGGGAACAGCGAAGACATCTATGTATTGTCATTTAGGCTGAAGCCACTTGAGTATTCTTACGAAGGTCCAACTGTCCTTTTCCATCGGTGGTCCAGGGAAATCCTGCTGGGTCCTGGGTGAGCACATCCTCCAAACACGTGGGTTTATCCTTACAACGTTGAACTCAGATTTTGTGGGGCAAATTCTTTTTTAGGAGGTTGATCACTGCATTTGATTACTTATTTGCTCAGAAGGATGGTGAACCATCTCACATAGACTGATTGGTTCTTGGTTGATTATTTAGTTGCCAGCCTGTCTGATTTAAGTTCAGTTGCTGTTTTAATTTGGGTGAAATTTGTAAAATCTGTTTTAGCAGCCCATTAAATCATTCAAGCAATCTTGTGGCAGTTAGGTTGTATGTTAAGTGAAACTCCCATTGCATATCATAATTATATCTTTTTAACCTTTGAGTTTTTTAAATGTGGGCTCTGATCTCATTCTATTATAGCGTGAGGTCTGTATGATGCTCTTTTCCTGCTGAGTGTAAGAATCGTGTGTTCAACTGTAGAACGTTGCCATGGTCAGTGTGGATAAGACAATTATTACACGTACATAATTTCCTACTTAGTTTGGTCTGATGTAATCAATTTGAATGAGAAGATTAAAATAATGTGTGTTCAGTCTAAATTTTTGTAGTTTAATTTTACATTTTCTGCAAGTATATATCCCTTACTTTACTTTCTTCCAGTTACTATTGAGGGTCCTATCTTTAAACTAATGGAAGAGGGAATGTTAATATCATATTAATGATATTGTTCAATAATTTCCATATTCTGTTGGATCTTGTTTCCTGGGAATGGGAACAAATATGGATCTTTTCCAGTCAGTTGGCCAGGGAGCTGTCCTCTAAATTTTCTGGCATAAACAGGTGAGTTTGTTCAGGGTTGCATATGTTCTTCTGCCATTCATTTTGTTTTCGTATCTCTCCTCTTTCTTTGAAATTACCTTTTACTCTCTTCATGGATGATATCCTTGGGGTGAACTATCTCCAAGATGGGATTGTGTCTGTCTTACCTAGACTTTAGAGGATATCTTCTTTCCATTGTTATTCCAAATAATTCCCAAGAATTTTGTTTCTGAATGTAATTTAGCAATTTCATCAGAGTTATTTATCCCCCTCTTCTGTCCCCTGCCTTGGTTTCTAATTCCTTCACCAAGATGTATAAGTATTTTGCAACATTTCTTTGTTATTATTGGTCAAAAGTTTGTCACATACATAATGATAAATAGTTCTTCTGTTGGGTTGCTGTGGAAATTATGCTGCCTGAGGGGACAGCATAAACCCCATTTTTTCAAAAACCCCTATTAATACCGGAAGCAGAAGCGGGCCATAAAAATTCTTAGCTTAAAGCAAACACAAATGCGCCAGGTAAAGTCTTGTCTGTCCTTGCAAAGTAAAGAATTAACTAGTGTCTACAAGACACAAAAAGAGTAAAGGTGGGCAAAGAAGCCAGTCCGTCAAAAGCCGACCCACATGACTGATTTCCCTGCCCTGACAATAGCACCCAGGAAGGCCTTAAAAGCAATTGCTCAGGGGAACTCAGGGCTTGCTTTTTCCGTCGCCACCTTCCTACTGAGGGAGAAAGTCTCCACATGTGGAATTTTCTGGAGAATAAATGCTCTTGTATTTACATGCATGTAATTGGATTTCCTTTGAGGGGCATTTAATGGGCAGAACACTGCCAAGGTGTTGCTGTTGTTGGGTGCCATCGAGTAGAGTATGATGCATAGTGACCCTATGAACAACAGGTTTGAACTGTCTTATCTTGTGCCATCCTCACACTTCCTGACACACTAGAACCCATTGTGGCAGTCACTATGTCAATCCACTTGGTGGAGTCTTCCTCTCCTTCACTCACTGAGCCTCCATCTTTCTGAGCATCATGTCCCCTTCCAAGGAATAGCCTCTCCTAGCAACATGCCTGAAGTATGTATGAGGTGAAGCCTCAATATATCTTTGCCTCCAAAAAAGCATTCTGGCTGCACCCTCTCCAAGGCATAGCTAATTGGTTTTTTGGCAGTCCATGGGATGTTAGTGTTCTTCTCCAACACCACAGCTCAAAGGCATCAGTTCTTTTGTCATCCTTATTGTCTGTTGCAGACGGAGGGTGAAGTGTTTTTATAAGTATTAATGAGACAGAACACCAAAACTGTGGGAAAAAACAGGTAAAGCAGGAGGTGAACAGTTCTCGAACCACAACTGAAGTGCCAGATTCCAGTTTCCCTGTATCTTTATTGAAAATTGCCAGGCAGCTAATCACAAAGAGAATTCAATGCAAATGAAGCTAAGCTCTTCCTATAGAAAACCTTCTGCTTGACTCAGGAGGGAGGGGTTAGCAAATACAATGCAAGAATCCTGTAAATACTTAAGGATTACTTTTGTGTCTACCTCTGTAATCATTTAAGGATTGCCTCAATGCTTCAGGGTGAATTCCAGCTTGTATCAGCCTTGCTCAGAACCTGAAGTAGCATTCGGTTTATTACAAATATTTAGTATGAAATTTGGCTTCCCATAGTTGTCCAGCTGTCATATGCATATCAAGTGATCAGAAAGACCATGGCTGAATCAGACTCACCTTAGTCCTCAATATGGCATTATTATTATTATTATTGTTATAATTTGGAGAAGTCCCTGACTGCAGACTTTCCCAAGAAAATATATCTCCTGAAATTCATACTGATAGTATCAAGGATGTTAATTTTGGATCCAAGATGAAGTTGTTTACAAATTCAATCTTTTCTCCATCTAGCATGATGTTGGCTGTTGGTCCGGTGGTAAGAATCTTTATTTTCTAGACATTGAGATGCAATTCATATTGAAAACTGTATTCTTTGATCTTCTGCAACAAGTGCTTCAAATCTTCACTTTCAGCAAGCTAAATTGTGTCATCTGCATACTGCAGGTTATTGATGAGTCACCCTCTGGTCTTGATGCCACATTCCTCATCATAGAGTCTAGCTTCTCAAATAATTTGCTCGGCATACAAACTGAATAGGTATGGAGATGCACTCCTTTTTTTAATTTTAAGCTGAAACTGAACTGTGCCAGAATAGGTGAACTTAAACAAACTTTTAGGAGAATGACTTTGTATTCCTTACCTTGCCATGTAAATGTTGTGTAGTCTGCTGAGGTTTCTGTGATGAGAATGCTAAAAAAAAACCCCAAAAAACCTATCATGCCTTTGGAGGCAAGAACCTTGTGCCCTGAATTAGATATTTTATTCATGCTCTCTCTTGTATTGTTAGGTCCGTAGATCCCTGCCTGAAAGATCAACTCAAGTATACAAACAGCAAGAGTGCTTTATGCTACAGAACAAATTCCAGCATGCAGGGGCCCACCATTTGATAGAAAATGGTGACTCGGGGCAAGTAAGCATAAACTTCTCTTATGGGTTCAATACAATGGAGCTGTTTGCTCAGGGTGAGGTAATTGGGAACATGATTGGTGGGCAAGGGGATCAGTTACATGGGTTAGTTTATGGTTCGTTTGTCTAGATGGCCACCGCCTACCTTTATCCCTTCCTGTCTCACATATACATTCTTTCTGTGCTACATACCTACATTCTTGTGCCATTTACCTTAACCTTTAAGAGAGGTTAATTTTAAACTCTGCAAGGACACATAGATAAGACCTTCCTGCTCTCCTGTGGTTGTTTTCTCCCCTAATTGGCTGTTTGAGCTGGGAATTTTTAGGGCCTGCTTCTGCTTCTGGAATTAATGAATTTTTTAAAAGGTTAGGCCCAGGTCAGGCGTTAGATGGAGGCCAGGCACAAAATGGAGTCTATACAGTCCTCTCAGAATCTGGTAAATTTCCTGTGCTCTTTGATGACTTTGCATTTAACTTCCTATAATCCAATGTAAATCTCCATTGCCCATTTAATCATTGTCCTGGCCAGACAGGTGACTTATATTGAAAACTAACTAGAAGAACTGCAATCCTTTGCTTAATCAGGTCTTGTAATTTTCCTGTAATTATGTCTACAAGGATCATTGCAGGAATATATATTAATTACTTTCCTAGCCAATTCTTTTCCTGTCTGCCTATGTGCATCTACCTTGAACAGTGCCTCTAGTAGCATCTCTGTGATTGGATTTAATTGTCTTGGATCTTTGGTACCTAACTGAATGAGCTCGTGAATTCTGTTTGTCTCAGAATTTCTCTTGTTTGTCACCATGTACTAGACATGGGAATGTCATAGATGCCCTCATTTTTATTAAACAATGTTCTAATTTTAGCAAGTAG
>NW_006399836.1:11351044-11352886 GCF_000299155.1 Elephantulus edwardii
TGAGAAGAATGGGAATCCCGGAGCACTTGATTGTGCTTATGTGAAACCTATACATGGACCAGGAGGCAATCCTCAGAACAGAGCAAGGGAACTCTGTATGGTTCAAAATCAGAAAGGGTGTATGCCAGGGATTCCTTTTCAAACTATATGCAGAACAGATCATGTAGGAGGCTGGGCTCTATGAAGAGGAATGTGACCTCAGGATTGGAGGAAGACTCATCAATAATCTGTGTTATGCAGATGACACAACTCTGCTTGCTGAAACTGAGGAGGACCTGAAGTGCTTTCTGCAGAAGGTCAAGGACTGCCGCCTTCTGTTGCTGTCAGTTCGCCGGCAACTTGACAGTGACAACCTGATGGAAGTAAGCACGACAGAGATACACCACTCCAGGAGAGGATCAGATAGTCAATCCAGCTCGGTTTTATTGGGATAAGCAGTGTACTTATACACACAGGAAAACAGGATAAGGTGGGCTTACCAACGTGGGACATGTGGATTGGTCAGGAGAACCCTAGCCTTGTGAAGATCACTCCCAGTTCAACAGGTGTGGCAGCAGTCTTCCCAGCTGTTGAGCTTTCTCAAGCTGGTACAGACAAACACACAGGGGAGCTTTCTATACACTGCAATAAAGGCCGTTGGGAGGCTTGCACCTGTCTGAAGCTCAGGTGACCCATCTTGGCCAGAGGTACTCCCTTCCTCCCCAACATTCTGCATCATCTCCTCCCTTTTTCTTTTAAATGAGCCAAAAGAGGGGAAAGTCTCTGGTGTCTCTTGGGAGGAGGACAGTCCAAGGACAGTAGGAGTAGAAAGATTATTCAGTGCAGTTGCTTGGACATTCTGTCTTGTGAAAAGAACTGCAGCTGCTCTTGTAACAATAACTGGGGAGATAATAGAAAGGTTAGAATTGCAATGCCTTAATTCCTGGATTGAATTGGGAGATCAATATAGGATAGAGAAGAAAGTCATGTACATTTAGGAAATGCAGGAAAAGAGATAAAAGTTACAAAACCTGATTAGTTTCTCTTGCTGCAGCACTATTGATGGTCAAAGCAGTGTTATAAACACAGGACCACTGGGTGGACCGCCCCAGGGTTAAGGTCAGACCCTGTTGGTTGAGTGCCTTCAGCATGCCCCAGGTCACAGGTGTCTGTGGCATCTGGGGGTTCAGCTTCCTTTTCCACTGCCTCCTCTTCTTGTCGTGGATGCTCAATTGACGCATCTTCTTGGTAGGTGGGTTGGAATCAGACATGACGAGCAGGAATCCACACAGGATGTGGCTTGTTCTGTGGGAAAATACAAGCAAAACCTCTCCCAACAGTTAGTAAAGGATCAGTCCCTTTCCATACTTGGTCCAATGGATCCTTCCATGTAGCTCATATTGGTGGCTCACTGGGAGGGGTATCTGATTGCCAGTGAACACATATGGGGGGGTTTTGAAAAACTCTCGTAGATTTTGAGTACATGTAATGTGAAGAGAGCTTTATTCAATTGTATCACAGGAGGATAGGCTTCCCCATCTTCATTTTTTAATTGCAGTTTTAATGTTTTATGTGCACTCTCAACTATCGCTTGACCCTGTGGATTATATGGGATCCCTGTTGTGTGCCGAATATTCCAAAGTCGACAGAAGCTAGCAAGAGAGAAGCTAGCAAAGGCAGGTCCATTATCAATTTTAATTGTTGTGGACGTCCCATTACAGCAAAACACTGCAACATGTGTTTAATGAGGTGTTTAGCAGATTCCCCTTATTGAGCAGTAGCCCACATGAATTTGGAGTATCTATAGATACACGTATATATTTCTATTGCCCAAATGAGTTGATGTGTGTAACATCTATTTGC
>NW_006399836.1:11353836-11374811 GCF_000299155.1 Elephantulus edwardii
AATAAAATTTAATAATAATAATAAAAAAAAACAAGTCACAAAAGAAAAAAAAAAGAAGCAAGGTAGCAACTTGTACCAGAAGAGGGGGAAGAGGGTTAGTGTCAAATTTTATCACACATCGACCTAGCCAAGGCAAGAGTGTAATGATATAATGACTATTGGTAAGAAGATTCATTGCTTCCAGAATATTAGATAATGCCAAATATACAGCATACAGTTCTCTGAACTGTGGCAACACATTTGGCAAATAAATGAAACAGATCTTTTGAGGAACAATAGAATCTGAGGGATGTATTACCACAACGGCTCCTGCTTGACCTCCATTTGTAAAAACATTAGGAGCTGTGGCCATAGGCTTCCTTAGGAAGAGCCGCGGGGTTAACCACTTAAGCAAGGGAATAGCTGACATAAGAGGTCCACTCAGATACTGACAATCTATCTGACCCGAAATGCCTTCCAAAGCAAGCCCAAAACATGCATGATGCTGAAGTAACCATTCAACATCTGTGTTGTTAAATGGCAAAACAATCATATGTGGCTCTAGTCTGAATACTTGAAGAGCTCTTGTATGGCTTTGTCTGATCATATTAGACAACGTATACAATTCTGTTAAGGTTCAAAGTGTTCCTGCCAATGCTGAATGCAGCCACTCCGATACTCCGTGTGGTTGGTACAATGCTCCCACCATTGTAGGTGTTGAGTTAAAAATCAGAAGAGATCATTTTTTTTCCTGGATCATATCAGACTAACTCAGCCCACTGTAAATGTGCATTGATTTCTTGTATCACTCATCAAGCCTCTAGAGTCACAACTCTTAGGAAGTAGGGTTTGGATCTCCTTTTAATAAATTGAATAAAGGCTGCAATAGGCTGGTGGGAAGATGAAGCCAATTTCTGACCCAATTAACAGTGCCTAAATAACTCTGTAAGGTATTCAAGGTCCAATCCTTTGGAAGGTCCAATGACAACTTATCTGGCCTAATTTTGGTCAGATGAATACGCCACCCCAGGAGATTTATTGGTTGAATCTTCTATACCTTCTCAGGTGCCACCTGTAGGCCTGCTTTGTTCAACAATTGTATGAGCCTCTCTTCGATATGACTTACGGGCTCGTTATGAGGATGCCATGCAAGTATATTGTCCATATAATGATGTATCTGTACCCCTTCCTTTCTCAGGGCTCCAGGGCATGAGCTACTGCTTCCTGGCAAATCAGGGCGCTGTTGGCCATGCCCTGAGATAATTCTAATCTCTTTGCAAGTTTACAATTAATTCAAAATGGGCAATGAAAAGCAAATGTCTCACAATCAGCTGGGGGAAGAAATATAGAGAAAAAACAATCCTTAATGTCCACTACCAAAATGGGAACTTGTGTAGGGATGGCTGAGGCCAACGGAAGTCCTCTTTGAGGAGTTCCCCAAACCCTCATACACCGAGTAACAGCTCTCAAATCATGTATAAACCTACACTTTCTTGACCTCTTCTTTATGGGAAACACTGGGGTGTTCTATGGACTGCAGGACGGTCCCGTGTCTAATTGTTGCTGAACTAACATCTCCAAAGCTGATACTTTCTTCTGTGTCATCAGCCACTGTTCAACCCACATAGGATTGTTACTAATCCATTCTAGGACAGGAGCTTCATATGCAACAGTGGCCGTTAGAATTGGGGGTAACTCCCCAATTGATACAGATGACCTTCTCCTGTTCTGATGACGACATAGGGGCTGTCCATATGGCTGCCCCCGTGGCATCCAAGAGGTCTTGGTCAAGGATATTCACTGCAAGACCAGATGAGACTAAGACACTACTATATCCTGACTGACCATCGGGGTCCACCCAGAGGACAGGATGCTTTGTTTGGAGCGAAGCAGTGAGGCCTCCTACTCCCATTAAGCCTGGGCCTGTTTCAAGTTCCCAGGTACCGGGGACCTCCTCCTTCCTAAGTATGGTACGATCAGCTCCAGAATCAATTAAGCACCTGAATGCTCTCTGAGCAAATTTCATGGTGAGTTTGGGCTTCTTATGCTCTTCAATCTCTGACACCCATAATGTTAGGGGATCCCTTTGTTGTGGGGCTATGAGCTGCCCCCCCCCATCTTGTTTAAAGGAACATTCTGCTTATGGCATCTCGATTTGCAATTCCTTCTGCAATGATAGCCTTTCTAGCACCTAGGGCATGGAGATGGAGGTGGGCCAGGTGGTCTCATGTTGCAGACCGAGGGGCCCAAAGAATGGAATAATTTTATAATTTTTTAAAAAATTTTATAATTATTAATAATGAGACCAACAGCCAGGAACGAGATAGAGCAGAGAGCATAAAACAGGAGGGCAGCAGTTCTTGTCTGAAGACCCCAAGCCAAGCTTCTCTGTGTATTTATTGAAAATTATCAGGAAGTAAATCACAAAGAGAATTCAATGCAAATGAAGCCAAGCTCTTTCTACTGAAAACCTTCTGACTGACTGACTCAGGAGGGAAGGGTTCACAAATGCAAGAATTTGGTATATCCTTAAGGATGACCTTAATGCCTCAGGGTGAACTCCAGCTCAGGAAGTAACAGTCTCTCTGTAGGGGGGCCCTTGCTGTCTCCTGTCTGCAGGAAACAAACAGCTCATTTTCTGGGATCTGCCACAAGAGAAATCTAACTTATATATTTGTAATTCCTTCAATTCCTGAACAAGGGTTTTCATATAATATTTGGTATAAAGTTTGGCTTCCCATAGTCTCATATTCGCTTTACTGTGACACTCTCTCCTTCAATGTCCTGACTTCCCGCATCAAAAACACGTGCCACCTCGAGGGCTTTGCTGTAGGGCTACAGTAAAGGCCTGAGCCATTAGAGCATTCTGACTCAATGTATTGTCTAAGTCTTGCGTGGCCAACTCCCAGTCACCTATGGTACCATCTCTTGAACCTACGCATGCGTTTTTGGCACTCCTGAGTCATCCCATCCCATCCCATGTGCCTTATGAATTCCTTTTGCACTGCTGTGTGGGCCACTTTCCTAGTGATGCTCTTCTCCATACTCTCTACAAAAGGTTCATCGACCTTTTGTTGACCGTTTTTCTTCCTCCTTTTCTGTATGCATTATGTCCAAGACTCTGATACCACACAACCTGACTTGATCAAAATATTGTGGAAGGCCCTGCACCTGCTGCCTATCAAAGACTCAGCTGGGCAGTTGTATCCCAGCAGCATTGTTTCTGCTTCCTTGCTGGTTGCACTCATCCCTTCATAAAGCCATCCACTGACCATACAGAGACCCCGGGAGGACTGCCCTCACCATATCTTTCCAATCTTGAGAGGTGTTTAAATTAAGGCTTAAAGAATTGAGCTGTGCCTTTGCCCACAGAGAGTGGGCTCCATCATCTCTAACAGCTGTCCTAAGTTCTTTTAGCTCTTTTCCAGCATACGGATACCATTGTAATGGGCCTTCAGGTGTGGAGTGCATGTTAACAGGGTACACCTGTGCCTCAGAGCTCCGCCCAGTACTTAGCCCCCAAATTTCTTGTTTCTTCCCTGTCTTCTCTATATTGTCCCCACCTGCCTTCTTTGTTTCCCCGCTCCCTGGGAAACTAGAGCAGAGAAGGGGTGGTGCAGAGGGGAGAGTCGCCATTTTTGGTACATTTAAAGGCCTTCCTCCAGGCTTCATGTTGAGATCTTTAATTGTCATTTCCAAACTCTTTATGGCTGTTACCCTTTCTTCACTAGTTGGCTGTTCCACAAAGTCTTTGTTTCTCACTATCTCTCCCTTTTGAGCAACACCTGTCTCAAGGGGAGGAATCTGACTCCCCTAAACACTATTAACGACTGTTGTCCAAGAGGAGGAAGCTTGAGACTGTGTAAGTTTGACCTCTCTACTTTCTAACAAAGACATTAAACACTTTAGGATCTTTCAAATTGCTTGCCGAAAAAAAAAAAGGCAATATCTTGTCAGCTAATCTCTCAGAACAACAGGAAAGTATGAATAAGATAAAAAAGTAATATGAAAGTCAGAAATTTTAAATGCTTGAAATATCAGAGGCATTATTAAAACACAATAGAAAAAGCCCTGCTACAATAGATTGCATCAACTCAAGAATCACAATATAAAACAGACCTGGAAAGGCTGCATTATCTAATCACGTGATTCACTGTTCCTTCACTCATTCTGTTAAATTTTCCTATGTGTCAAACTTTTATCCTGTGTCAAGTAGCATGCTAGATAGCATCAGAGAAGAATAAAAACATAAAATTCATCCTTAAAAAAATTGTTTGCCGAATTACCCATTTCAACTCAAGAAAGCACTTGCCCAACAAGATCGACGTGCATCAGGTTCCGCATCCCCTGATAGGAGCAAGCACAGAAAGAAAAAGAGGACAGAATTTTTTCCCTTGCTTTCCACTGAAGCAAGGGGTGCTTACCCGAAACCTACCCCAGGTCTCTTCCTTTCTACCTGTATCAAGTTTTTAAGCCTACCAAAGCCCCCAAAATTACACCAGGACTCCAAAACTACGCCAGGGCATGTCAGACCCCCAAAGCTTGGGTCTTGCCTGACAGGAGTGAGCCCAGAAAGGGGTGTTCACCCAATACCTAGTGGGAGTGAGCACAGAAAGAGGCACTCGCCCCGATACCTGACGAGAGTGAGCACAAAGGGTACTCACCCAAAAACTTGACGGGAGTGAGCACAGAGGGTACTCACCCGCTACCTCATCAGCTCTGTCCCTGTTCTGGGTGCCATATGTTGCTGTCAGTTCACCAGCTAATTGACAGTGACAACCTGATGGGAGTAAGCACAACACAGATACACCATCCCAGGAGAGGATCAGAGAGTCAATCCAGCTCGGTTTTATTGGGATAAGCAGTGCACTTATATACACAGGAAGGCAGGATAGGGTAGGCTTACAGACATAGGACATGTGGATTGGTCAGGAGAACCTTAGCCTCGTGCTGAACACTCCCAGCTCAACAGACATAGCAGCCGTCTTCCCAGGTGGTGAGCTTTCTCAAGCCAGTACAGCCAAACACAGGGGAGCTTTCTCTATCCTGCATTAAAGGCCATTGGGAGGCTTGCACCTGTCTGGAGCTCAGGCGACCCATCCTGGCAAAAGGTACTCCCTTCCCCCCCCAACATTCCGCAACAGGCTTCAATATGGATTGAAGCTCAACATCAAGAAAACAAAGAAAGAGTCTCACCACTGGACTGATTGATAGCACCATGATAGATGGTGAAGAGATTGGGTGGTAAAGAGCTTTAGTTTGCTTGACTCCACAATCAACACTCTTGTTATCAGCAGCGAGGAAATCAAAGGACGAATTACATTGGGATAGTCAGTTGTCAGGGACCTCTCCAGAGAACTTAAGAGCAACAACATTAATCTGGAGGCTAAGGTGCACCTGATCCAAGCCATAGTCTTCACAGAAAGCTGGACAATGACTAGGGATGATAGGAAGAGACTTGATGCATTTGAGCTGCGGTGTTAGAGAAGAGTAGTGAATATACATACCATGGACTGCTAGGAGAACAAACAGGTTCATTCTAGAGAGGGTGAAACCAGGCTGCTCCTTGGAAGCAAGGATTCTGAAGCTTTGTCTGACATAATTTGGCATACTGCAAGGAGGAATCAGTCCCTGGAGAGGGACATCATGCTTAGAAGGTGGAGGGACAGAGCAAGAGAGAAAGACCCTCGATGAAATGGATTGATTCAGTGACTGGGGTAATGAGCGTAGGTGTGTCAGACAGTGAGATTGGCACAGGACAGAGCAGGTTTCAGGGCTGTTGTACATAGCATTGCTATGAGTCGTGAGTAACTCGATGACACATGACAAAAACAATAGGGTGAATTGTTGTTGTTGTTAGGTGCTGTCAAGTATGACTCACAGTGACCTTATGAACAAAAGCTCTGAACCTTGTTTTATCCTGTGCCATCCTCACACTTCCTGTCACACAAGAGCCCATTGCTGCAGTCACCATGTCGATCCACCTGGTTGAGTGTCTTATTCTCTTTCGCTGACCCTCCACCCTTCCTAGCATCATGTTCCTCCTCAAGGAATAGCCCCTCATAGCAACATGTCCAAAATATGTGAGGTGAAATCTCAATATTTCTGCCTCAAAAGAGCACTCTGGCTTCACCCTCTGCAAGACATATCTGTTCGTTTTGGCCATCCATGAGATGTTCAGTGATCTTTTTGAAAACCACAGCTCAATGGCATAAATTCTTTTTCTGTCATCCTTGTTCACTTGCTATGCATAAAGTGAATAGTCATAAAAATGCTCAAGGTTTTTTGTAAATTTTAAAATATAGTTAGCAGTTAGTATATCAATTGTTTGTAACTGTCAGTTGTTGTTGTTGTTATGTGCCATTGAGTCATCTGAGACTCTTAACGACCCTATGTATAACAGCCCTGAAACCTGCTCTATCCTATGCCAATCTTATTGTCTCTGACACACCAACTCCCACTACCCCAGTCACTGAATCAATCCATCTCATAGAGGGTCTTCCTCTCCTGTGCTGTCCCTCCATCCTTCTAAGCATGATGTCCCTCTCCAAGGACTGGTCCCTCCTTGCAACGTGTCCAAAGTATGTCAGATGAAGCTTCAGAATCCTTGCCTTCAGACTGACATCGTTGCTCTTCAGTTACTTTATTAATTTTGTAACTTAAATATCCCGTAGCTGTAAGTTTGCATGTTCCAGTTCACCCACAGGAACCTCAGAAAACCAGAGATCTGGTAAACTACTTTCAAAAAAAGCAGTCATTGGCAAGCTCCGGGAGCGCAGTGCTGCCCTGAAGAGCATGGGGCTGCGGTGAGTGGGAATCAGCCCAAGGGCAATTGGTTTATTTATCTCCAGTCCTTTCTGAATTCTTACCATAGTCCTCCTACCTGGTCAGCTGTAGCTCATTTGGCTATTTATTTGTATTCTGCGTCTTTCAGGAGATTTTCTGGCTGTCAGTTCAAAGCATGCTAATAAAAGGGAGAAGATCCAACAGGCAGTGAAGTTACACGGAGGAAAAATTATGAAAGGATTTTACACAATGAGAGGTGGTCACACATACCAAAGACCAAGCTCAGGTTTCAGTCGTGGCTCTGCCCCTGAGATGCTGATGGAAACAAAGACCCTCCTCCTTGTCTCAGCTTCCTCTCTTGTAAAATCAGCTCAGAATCCCAGCCCCTCCACTGAGTAATTATAAAACGTACAATGTGGGGAAGACAAAGCCTTGCAAAGTGTCGTGTGTGGTCCTCATGCAAAGAGCACTGTGATCCTCTGTCCCTCTCAAAGGCTGGAAGACTCTTTTTGGGAAGAGAATGGCCATAATTCCCAGGGACATCAGCCAAAGGTGAAGCAGTCCTGATGATGAAAGAGGGGGTAAGGAGTGTCTGAATTTAAACGTCTTTCTATTTGGTTAAAGCAGAGAAGGCAAGCCTTAATCCAAGTTCCGTGACTTATTGGAAATGGACATTTCTTTTAAGTTTCTTTGTCTGTAAAATGAGATGGATAAGGCCCAGTGTTGATGTCTAGACTTGTCTGTCTGTTTTCCATGCGGTGGTGGCTTGCACGTCACTGTGATGTTGTTAGCTACATTACTGGGGTTTCAGTTCATGTGAACAATCTGAGCTTTCAGGCTAAGCAGCAGGACTGATTACTTCTGAAATAATGAGTCCTCAAAAACCATATGCATCATAACAGAACATTGTCCAGTATGGAACCAGAAGATGGAAACATTAGATTGGAAGGTGCTCAAAATATGATTAGGAAAGAGCTACCTCTCCAGTCTTTGGAAAAGGACATGATGCTTGAAAAAGTAGAGGCATGGTGAAGGAGAGGTAGAATCTCAACAAAGTGGTTTGACTTTGTGTTTGCAATGAATTAAGCGTGACGATGGTTGCTGTGAAGTTGAAGTTCAACTGACTGCCCTTAACAGCGACAGCAGTTTTCAAGACAGACTCAAGATTACATTATGGTTTTCCAGGACTTGTTTTGATTTGCTCCACTCTCAATTTGAACTTGCACATGAGTAATTGATGGTCTATTCCACAATTAGCACCTGGACTGTTTTTTTGTTTGTTTTTTTTTCCTGGACTGGTTTTAACTGCAGATATCTTCTCAAATGATTCCTTCCGCAGAAGTAGTCAATCTGATTCATATGCAATCCATCTGGTGAGGCCCATGTGTAATGCCACTGAGTTTTTTAAAAAAGGTTTTTGCTGTGAATAAATAATTGAATGTACAAAATTTAATCATTCTGTTTCTGTCACTAAGTCTGTATATTCCAACCACCTTTCCTTCTTAATTACTTCCATCTTTTGCATTCAAGTCACCAATTATCATTAATTGCATCTTGATTACATGTTTGGTCAATTTCAGACTGCAAAATGTGGTAAAAATCTTCAATTTCCTTCTCTCTGTCTTTAGTTGTTGGCACATCTATTTGAATAATAGTTGTATTAACAGGTCTTGCTTGTGTATATATGTATAACATTGTATAACTCACAACATTATACTTCAGGGTATATCTTGAAATTATCTTTTTAACTATGAATACAACATCATTCTTCTTCTGTTTTTGTTCTCAACATAGTGTTCAATGTGATTGTCTGATTCAAAGAGGCAAAGCTAGTCAGTCCATCACATCTCATTAATGCCTAGAATATCGATGTGATATTTTCCATTTCAACATTCATACATCATACATTTCATGTTCCAACTATTAAAGGATAATTGCAATTGTTTTTCCTCATTTTGATTTATTTTCAATCTTGGTTTTACCTCTAATACTATAGCTATCTGTGTTCATCTATTGTACATAGGGTTTTTAGATGCCTGCTCTTTCAAGAAGTGGTTGACCAATCCTTATTCCTAGTCCATAGTCTTTGCAATCACTTGTTATGCATCAGAGAGCTGGACAATGACTAGGGAGGACAGAAGGAGAATTGATACCTTTGAGCTGTGGTGCTGGAGAAGAGTCTTGAATGTACCATGGACTGCCAAGAAAACAAACAGATTCATCCTGGAGAGGGTAAAACCAAGCTACTCCTTGGAGGCAAGGATTCTGGGGCTTCTGACATACTTTGGGCATGTTGCAAGGAGGGACAGGTCCTTGGAGAGGGACATCACGCTTGGGAGGGCGGAGGGACAGCTCAAGAGGGGAAGACCCTCTATGAGATGGATTGATTCAGTGACTGTGGTAATCGGGATGGGTGTGTCGGAGGCAGTGCGATTGGCACAGGATAGAGCAGGGTTTAGGGCTGTTGTACATAGGGTCGCTATGAGTCGCAAATGACTCGACGGCACATGACAACAACAACAACAGAAGCTCTATTAAAACCTGTCCACCATGGATGACTCTTCTGGCATTAGATACATCATTGGCACAGCTTTCAGTATCATATCACTCACAAGTTACCTCAGTACAGCAAACTGATAGACAATTGCTGTACTAATAAGAACAATGATGAACAGTCAGTTGTTTAAATACTTAAGGTATAAAGTAATTGTTGCTGTTGTTGTATGCTATCAGTTTGAACCAACTGATCGCTAACTCTCTTGTGAATTTTCAGACACAGTAATTTGAAAGGAAGATTACCTATCCTTTTTCTGCAGAGCAGATGGTGGATTTGAACCATGTACCTTTGGAATTGCAAAGCAGTTTCTTACTATTAGGCCATTTGAGCTCCCCCAATACAGCATTTAGGGTAAGATAGATAAGTCTTATAGTTTAAGAGGCACCAAGTCTGAATCCCAGACAGCAGCTTGAGGGGAAAGCTTTCTATCTCAGAGAATTCTGAAGGAAGGACCTGTCTCTCAGTTTGTGTTCCTGGGCCATTTTACTGTAGCTTAGTGTCTCTGCTCTCACAGCAAATCATGCATATAAAAATGATGATGCAGGGGCCATAAGAGGCCCGTGGTGGGATAACAGGATGAGGCCCTGAGTGGGGGCTAAAGCCTTGTAGCCAAGGTGCACAGCTAGCACTTCAGGATAATGTCCCAGGTTAGAGCTATGTCTCAGCTGAATCCTGGATGCTGGTGCTCCACACAAGGTATCTGATTCAGACCATAGTATTTTTTTTTCACAAATAATAATTTTTTTTGTTATTATTAAAAGGCTGATTTTTAAACAGATTCTTGAACTGGTGGCTCATAACCATCAGCTCGTTCAACTTTTGCACCTGTCTCATCTCCAGTAGCTTTTCCAGAGCTACCACCTTCACCATGAAGCTCCACGAGTTTGCCCAATTCAAACATGGGCTTCTTGAGCATTTTTACTTTCCTAACAAACACATCATGGGGAGGATAAATAGACTGGCAAGCCTTTTCTAGGTCTTTTCCATAGTCTTATCAATCACTCATTATGCATTTGTAATTGATGTTGTGTGCTATTAAGTCAACTGTGACACACAGCGACCCTATGTATAGCAGCTCTGAAGCCTGCCCTGTCCTGAGCCAGTCTCACGAATTCCGACACACCAACCCCCATTGCCCCAGTTACTTTATCAATCCATCTCATCTGGGGTCTTCTTCTCCTGCGCTGTCCCTCCACCCTTCTGAGCACCATGTCCTTTTCCAAGGACTAGTCCCTCCTGGTCACATGCCCAAAGTTTGTCAAACAGAGCTTCAAAATCCTAGCCTCCGAGAAGAAACTTGGTTTCACCAGCTCCAAGACCGACCTATTTGTTTTCTTGGCGGTTGATGGTATATTCAAAACTCTTCACCAGCACCTAAACTCAAAGGCATCAATTCTTCTTCTGTCATCCTTAGTTATTTTCCAGCTCTCTGATACATAGCAAGTAACTGCAAAAACCATGGCTTGAATAAAGAAATTTTAAAAAAAACAAAAACAAAAACAAAAAACAAACCAACAAAAAACCATGGCCTGGATCAGGTGCACCTTAGTCTCTAGACTTATCCCACTGTTCTTTAGCACTCTTGAGAAGTCCCTAGCAGCAGATTTTCCCAATGCAATTTGTCTTTGGATTTTCTGAGTGCTGATGCCAAGAGTGTTGATTGTGGAACCAAGCAAGCTGAAATTGTTAACGAACACAATCTCTTCTCCATCTATCATGGTGCTGCCAACTGGTTTCAGTGAAAACATTTATTTTCTTAGTGTTGAGGTTCAATCCATTCTGGGGACTATAGTCAACCTTCTGTAGCAAGTGCTTTAGGTCCTCCTCAGTTTCAGCAAACAAGGTTGTGTCATCTGCATAACACAGAGTGCTGATGAGTCTTCCACCAATTCTGAAGCCACTTTGTTCCTCATAAAGTCTAGCCTCCCAAATGATCTGTTGTGCATATAGATTGAAGAGGTATGGAGACGGGACACTTCCTTGATGCACTCCTTCCCTGATTTTGAACCATGCAATATTTTCTTGCTCTGTTCTGACGACTGCTTCCTGATCCAAGTATCGGCACAATCACAGTCTATTACTAGGAGCAGAGGCTATTCCTTAGAGAGGGGCATCAGGCTGGAAAGGTGGAGGGACAGTGGAGGAGAGGAAGACCCTCAACCAGGTGGATTGACACAGTGGCTGCAGCAATGGGCTCAAGTATGCCAGCAATTGTGGGAAACACACAAGATAGGACAGCACATGGTTCAGGTCTACTGTTCATATGGTTGCTCTGAGTCATACTCTACTGATGGTGCCCAACTAACTTATAACAACAGCAACCACAGTAAGTGTTGATGTGCAAATGACAAACATATCTTGTCTCAATCACAAGCACTCAGGAGTCATAGAGGGCAGACATTCAATGACAGCAGTCCCTCAGGTAAGCATGGAGCACCAACCTTGTGTGGGAAGGTGCTGAGCCCCAGTGGCTCAGGGGTGAATAGGCAAAGGTGCCGGGGAAGGGGGTGCAGAGGCTGGGGCTGGAGATGAGTTTACATGGGGCAGACAGAGTCCTTTAACATGGGTCCCATCGTGTTGGGCAAGGCTGGTCCTGGCTGCCAAGCTCTGCTCCTTCCTGGAAACCCCCCAGGAATGACGGCAGGATGGTTGAGGCAGGAAGGACTTGGAAGTCAGCCTTCTTCACTTAGTGATTCGGGAGCCCATAGCCAGACAACGGGTGGGACCGCTGTTGTGTGTGTTTGGCCTTCGTCTGAGGTAGGACTTTCGGTTTCCCTTTGGAGCTTCAGAGTATATCTGCAGGCACAGAGGGCACGACCACATGATGCTCAGTCCTGGGCTGCTGTCCGGTTGATCACGTCCCGTACAGCCCGATCCTACTCAGGCTTAGCGAGAGGACGACCGTCAGGTAAGGTGGGGATACAAGGACTGGGGGAGGGTTATGATACGCTTCTATCACCTCATTTTCACAACTCGCTAAGAAAAGAATTACTGTCATCCTGTTACAGAGGAAGGAAAAGCCCACAGAAGTCGGCTAATCAACCCCTAGTCACATAGCAAAGTTGTGGCAGTGCCTGGATTTGAACCCAGTTTTTTCGGTCCCCTCTCTCGCTCTGTGCCTTGAGCTGTGAAGATGGAGTTGTTGGTGTTAGATGCTGTTGAGTTGACTATGACTCCTAGCGACACTCTGAACAACACAGCTGAACCCTGTCCTATCCTGCGCCATCCTCACAATCCCTGACACACTCAAGTCCATTGCTGTGATCTCCATGGAAATCCTAGTTGAGGTCTTCCTCTCTTCCCTGTCCCTCAACCTTTCGATGCATGGTATTTTTTCTGTGGAATAGCCTAGCAACATGCCCAGAGTATGAGAGGTGAAGCTTTGCCATCCTAGCCTTTAAGGAGGACATGGCTGCACCTCTCCCACGACCTCTCTCTTCATTGTTTTGGCCGTCCGTGGGATGTTCAGTACTCTTCTCCAACACCACAACTCAAAGGCATACAGAGGAAGAGGTTAAGTCTCTTGAGTAAGAAACATAAGTTAAATCCACCCTGCCTTTATTTCTGGCTAAGATCATACCAGGTGGCCTCAGAAGGAAGGTCTATGTTGGTGCACAGATGCTGGGACCTTGGAGGAAGCTGTGGAGGGAGAGGGTGTGAGCCAGTGCCTGAGGCTGGTCCTGGAAGCTGCTGCTGAGGGAACAAGAACGTCTTCTGAAGTACAAGGAATTCAGATGTAATTCCACTAGCCCTTTCTCTGATAACTTTCTTGGCACTTAACTTTTTACTGAAACTGAGGCACTAAGAGGGCTGTGACAGGCCCAGAGTGACTTGTCTACAAATAGGAGTGCCCCAGAGCCCCATCAGCCCTACGTTGAGGTTTGAAGGGTGATGGGAAGAGAGGGAACATCCCGGGATTCCTACAGAAGGAGAGCCTGATGAGGGCACGTTGCAGTACCCTGGCTCTGTGATTGATAATAAGAAGGCCAGACTGCAGGTGTGTGCTCAGAACCACCAGGGTGTGCCCAGACCCGTGTGTCTGCAGAAGCAGAGATAAACCTAGGAGGACGGGCCACACTCTCCCCAGCAGTAAACAACTTGAGAGGAGGGCTGGGGTGAAAGAATAGACTTGACTTCCGTTTTATACTTTAGGAACTTGTAGGTTAAGAAAGTCCCATTTTCCTTTTTTTAGTTCCCAGAGTCTGATGTTGGCCTCCACTCAGCCCACCAAGAGCTGAGGGAGCCTGGCCAGGGTTTTGCCTTCCCTGGGGCTCAGTGTCTTCATCTGACAATGGGATCAGAGTTGTCTGCTCTGCTGACCCTCCACGGGGGTCTGATCATGGGGTAGGGAGGCTCTGGAGGCACACGCTACTCTCATAGATCCAGATGAGGGTTGCTGGATGAAGTGTGGGCCTAATTTACCAGATCTTTCCTTTTAAAAGACTCCAAGAATTAGCAATTTTATGTGGTGTAAAGATTCCAAAATTTTAAGTATTGGCAACCAAATGAAAAATAGTTAAAAAGTGCATATGGATGCCCTGCCTTCTCTGTTTCTCCCCCTTCCCCTCCTCCTTCCACCTCCTGGGAAGACCTGGCCTCTGGAGTCAACTGTTTCTACCTCTATGTTGCAGGCTACGCCCAGGTTCTGGTGTTCTGTTTATTTTCTTTCTGCTCTGAACTATCCTCCCCCCCCTCCCCCGCCCCCTTTCTGGAGACTGGGATTTGCTGGCTGGTTTGTTTTTTGTTTTTTTCTCTAATTGTTGTTCTACATGTTGGGTTAAGGTGTTGATTTTGAGTTCTTTCTTATTTTATAGATTTATTGTCCTCTGAGCATTACTTTTTGCTATGTCCCAAAGATTATGGTATGGTGTGTTTTCATTCTCATTTCCTTCAAGAAATCTTAAACTTCTTTAAAATTTCTTCTTGTACTACCCAATAGAGTTAAAGCAGGGTGTTAGTTTCCACATACATTGATCTTTTTGTTCATCAATCCTCCTTTTAATGATTCTTAACTTTCTAACATCTGTGATCTGAGAAGATGCTTTGTAGTGTTCTGATGTTTTCTTTGAGGCTTGCTTTGTGACCAACATACAGTCAGTTGTGGAGGACATTTTATTTGCTCTGTGGAAGGATGTGTACAGTTCTCTGTTTGTGTGGAGTGTCTATGCATGTCTACCAGACCCAGCTGGTTAATGGTATTATGTAGATCTTCTGCGTCTTTGTTGAGTTTCTTTCTAGTCTTCTGTCCTTCATCTAACGTGAACCTCTATTGGGGCCTCCTACTATTATTGATAATTATGAGATTGTCTATTTCTCTCTTTTAATCTTATAAGTTTGGTTATATATCTTGTGGCTCTCTCGCTAGGTGTACAAATATTAATTGTCATTATGTCGTCCTGTTCACATGACCCTTTGATCATTACATGATACTCTTCTTTGTCTCTTATGTTGGTGTTTGTCTTGTGGTCCATTTTTTTCAGAAATTAATGTAGTCATTTCTGCTGTCTTATTGATTATCATCTGCTTGCTATATTTTTCCCTTTGATTCTTTAGTCTGTCTGTTGTGTTTTCGATGTGTCTCTTGCAGACAGCATAATAATGAACCAGGTTTTCTTATCCTACTCATTGTTACACACACGGAATATTCTGTTACTCTCTCTGTCTTACTTGGTGCGTCCAACTCACTCACATAGAGCGTGACTTTGGGTAGGTGTCTTATAGCTGTCACTTTGCTGAATCCATGAATTGGCATCATGATTCTAGTAATTTCTCTTTCAGGATGTAGTTTACTGGTCCAGATGCTTATTGATCTGATGTTGCTTTTTGTTTTCTTTATGGCTGAGATGAGTCTCATAATGAAGGCTTTATTAGCTGTTGTTGTTGTTGTTGTTATGTACCCTTGATTCAGAACTGATTCATAGATAATCTTCCAGCCGGTGTTCAGAGGCAGTTTATTACACACTTTCCTGATCATAAAGTATGCTATTGTCTCTTACTGTGTTCTGATAACAGCTTGTGGGTCTAGGTAGAAGTTTCTCATGACCACAATTAAGTGTTCTGACATTGCCATTCTTCTCAATGTTAGTCATAATTCAATTTGAGCCATACAGTCTAATGCCTTTGCATAATCAATAAAACATGAATGAATATCCTTATAATAGTCCTTGATTTTAGCTGAGATTCATCTAACATCAGCAATAATAATACCTTTTTCATTACTGACTCTTGTAGTCTATAAAAAATGCATTTCAATTCTTTGATCAAAAGTAAAATGTATGAATTAAATCCACTTTTATACTGGTCTAGTGGGAAAGGAGTTACACTGTCAACCCAAAAGTAGGCAGTTCGAATCCACCAGGAGCTACCTGAGAGAGAAATGGAGATCTTCTAAGCAGTTCACAACCTCTGAAAACTTGCTGGAGTGTCAGCAGTCAGTCAATTCTTACTTGAGGAGGTAATGAGGGAGTGAGTTATATTGCTTCTTGGAAGAAATTTATAATATATTCCTGTCCTTGAGCTCTTTATCAGGTTAATACCTGTAAATGGTGGTGTTTTTAGGTGCTGTCAAGCAAAGTATGACTCATAGAGACCCAATGATCAACAGATCTGAACCCTGTTCTATCCTGTGCCAACCTCATCACCTCTGACACACATGAGCTCATTGCTGTAGTCACCATGTCAATCCATCTTGTCGCTGGTCTTCCTATCTTAGTGGACCCCTCACCTTTCCAAGCCTGATGCCCCTTTCCAAGGAACAGCCCTTCTTAGCAACATGCCCAATGTTTATGAGATAAAGCTTCGCCAAACTTACCTCTAGGGTGCACTCTGGCTGCTGGTACCAAGGGTGTTGATTGTGGATCCAAGAAAAATGAAAATAGTGAAGAGTTAAGATGTAATTTCTCTGTCAAGACAGGACACACTCCAAGAGGGTTTTGACACAGACACATTCATGTGAAAATGGCCTAAAATATTACTTTCATGATTTATTTAGTGTCATTGAGTGACTTCCACCTTGTGTTGTGTTAGGTACCATTGAGTTGAGTACCACTCATATTGACTCTATGAATAACCAATCTAAACACTGTCCTATCCCCTTACACCTCACAGAGACCTTCTATTCAACAGTGCAGAAACTTGCCCAGTCTTCCATTCTCAGACTTGTTGCCGGGCACGAGACCACTGTTACAGCCATTGTGTCAATCATCTCATCGAAGGTCTTCTCTGTGCTGACCTTCCCCTGGTTCAAGCACGATGTCTTTCTCTAGATATCTTCCCTCTGATTCCATGTCCAGTCTATATGGCCATACTCCCCTGTAAAAAGCATTCTGAGTATACACCTTCTAAGACACATTTATCCTTTTTTTCTGGCAGTCCAGAAGATAAATATTCTTTATCAACACCATAAGCCAAAGGCATTGATTCTTCTTTAATCCTCTTTCTTCATCATTTTTTTTCCATACAAACATATGAGGTGATTAAAAAGACTATGACTCGGATTAGGTGCACCTTAGTCCTCAATGTAACATCTTTGCTTTCATACATTACAGTGGTATTTTGGAATAGATTTGTCCAATATTATTGCAGACTGAGAGTAGAGTAATAACAACCAAGAATGATATAAGAATGAGATGAGAGAGTAAAGATGGGTCCAGCAGTTCTGATGACTGAAGCGCCCAAGCCATGCCACTCTGTGTATTTATTGAGAATCATCAGAAGGTAAACAAAGGATAATCACAAGGGAGTAGAAAACAAAAACAAAGGACAGGAGTCTTTTGCAGATAAGGCAGAGTTCTTCTCTATTAGTTCTTCTCTATTGTTTACATTATGTTATCTCAGGAGGCAGGGATTCAGTAAATACAAACTAAGAATGATGTTGACTCTTAAGGAATGCCTTAGTGCCTCAGGGTGAATTCCAACTTGTATGACTCCCTCATATCCTGATATAGCATTTGGTTTATTATTATTAAATTTTATATCTGGCTTCCCACACAATATGGCCCATCATTTTATTCCTTTAGTGCTGCTTCTATTAGTGTTATTTATTAATTTAAGCAGAGTGAAATCCATGACTTCATCTTTTCTTCTTCTTCCTTCACAATATTGCGTATTAGTCCATTTGCTTGTTTTTCAATACTTATTTCTTTCGTTGTTACATATTTTCTCTCCACCCCTGAGCTCCCTCTTCCCACCGATTACTTATTTACCATGATATTGCTTTTTGTTTTTTCTGTTGGTGAGATGTAACACACCAAAGGCTGCCATCTTTAACAACAAGAAGTAAGTATTTAAAATCCTTTTTGCTTTCAGTAAGAAAGGCTGTGTCATCTGCAGATTGAAGGTTGTTGTTGAGTCTTCCTACAGTTTTGATGTTCTGTTCTTCATACAGTCTAATTCATTGGATTATCTGATTAGAATACAGATTATATATATATGGTGTAGGAGACAACCCTGCCACACATACACACTGTTCCTGATTTTAAACTGTACAATATTCTCAATTTTATTTTAACAACTGTAGCTTGATCTGTGTAGGTTCTGTATGAACACACTTATACATTGTGGAATTGTCATTCTTTGCCATGTTGTCTGTCATTTGCTGTGACCCACACAGTCAAATGTTTTTACATAACCAATAAAACACAGATAAACTTTATCTTGTATTCCTTGCTTTCAGCCAGAAAGATCCATCTGACATCAGGACCACTGGTTGTTGTTTATATGAGACACAATGAATGGTTGGGGATGGACAAATTCTGCTTGATGTAGCGATTCTGTGAATTTCCTTATGTCTTCTTTTGATTATTCAGCATTCAGTAGTATATCTCTTGCTGTTGAGTTTTTCCCCTCATAGTGATTCTATGAAAAACATATCTAAACTTTTTCTATCCTGCACCATTCTTAGAGTCCCCGGCATGCTTGGGTCATTGCCACAAGCACTGTATCAGCCTATATTGTTGAGGGTCTTCCTCTCTTTTGCTGGCTTTCCACCTCTCTGAGCATGATGTGCCTCCCCAAGGAAAAGCATCTCTAACAACATACCCCAAGTATGTGAGGTCAAGCCTCACCCATTGCGCCTCTAAGGAGTACTCTGGTTATACTATCTGCAAGATGTATCTGTTTGTTATTTAGGCTGTCCATGAGCTGTTCATGAAATTTTGGCTGTTCTCTGTCAATGTAGTATTCTATGCATTTTTAAATGATCTTCTCCAACATCACAACTCAAAGGCACTGGTTCTTCTTTGTCCAGCTCTCAAAACCATAGCAGGTGATTGTAAAGACCATAGATTGAATCACACACACAGTAGTCTTTAAACTGATGTCATCGCTTTTCAGTTTTTGGGAAATGTCCCTGACAGTAGACTTTTAATGCTAAACATCACCTGCTCTCCTGATTTCTGGTACCAAGGGTGTCTGTTGTGAATTTGAGTAAGATGAAATCATTGACAATTTAAATTTCTTCTTTATCTGTCATGATGTTGCCTGTTGGTCCAGTGTTGAGAATTCTTGTTTTCTTGATGTTGAGATGTAATCCCCATTGAAGACTGTAGTCTTTGATTTTCTGTAGCAAGCACCTCAAGTCCCCTCCCCTTTAAGAAAGCAAGGCTGTGTCATCTGCCTAATGTAGGTGGTTGATGAAGCATCCTCCAATCCTGATACAACATTCTTCTTTATAGAATCCAGCTTCTGTAATAATTTTCTCAGTATACAGATTGAGTAGGTAAGAGAAAGGATATATTCCTCACACACACCTTCTTTGATTTTAAACTATGCCGTGTTCCTTGTTCTGTTTTGGCAATAGTTCTTGGTCTAAGTATAGATTTCATGTAAGGATAATTAAGTACCCTGGAATTCCCATTCTTCTCAATATTAACCATTGTTTGTTATGATCCATAAAAAAAATGCCTTAGCAAAAAAAATAGAGCACAGATAAACATTTTTCTTGTATTCTCTGCTTTCAACCAGAATCCACCTCACATCAGCAATGCTATCCCTGGTGCTATGGTCTTTTCTAGATCCAGCATGAAATTCTGGCCATTCTCTGTCAATGCAGTGCTCTATGCATTTTTGAATGATCTTCAGCAATATTTTGCTTGCATGTGATATTAATGATAGTTTGATAATTTTCACCTTCTGTTGGGTCACCTTTCTTGGGAATGGAAACAAATACTGATCTCTTCTGATTAGTCAACTCTGTAGCCTGTCTTTCAAACTTTTTGGTATAGACTGGTGAGCATGCCCAGGATTTCTATTACCCATATTTACTCACAGAACCCTTGAATATTACAATTTAAGGCTTGGATATTTGTCTTCAGGCCTTTTAGGAAAATGACTAGTTGGTTTTTTTTTTCTTTTAGTAAAGATTGGGAAACACTTTGGGATAACTTCTGTCTTCATCTGAGTACTCTCTCCTTATGCCCCAACAGGACCTGTTGACTTGCATTCGCAAAGCAGAGGAGAACTAGGAAAAGGATGAGCAATTTTCTTTAGATAACACTTGGCTGTGTCCTGCAGAGACTTTGGGATAACTCTGTTCCTGCATTTGTTGCATCCTGGGGGAATCCCGAGATACCTGGTCCTTCTGCGCTTGTTGCCACAGCTGGAGCTCATTCACTCTCTTACATTGTTTTTATTTCTTCAAAGGCAAAGCATAGACTCCTTCCAGCCAGGACACTGAACCATGAACCCTGAAGAAAAACAGACAGAGGTCATTGGTGATCCCATGACCCCAGGAGAGGATGAGCCCAATCCAGAAGAGAGCGGGTCCAACCCAGAAGAGGGTGTGTCCAATTTGGAAGAGGGTGGGCTCAACCCAGAAGAGGGTGGGTCCAACCCAGGAGAGGGAGTGTCCAGCCCAGGAGAGGATGAACTCCTCTCAAGAGATGATGCATCCAATCCAGGTACTATTTCTTTCTTTTCCCAGGATGTGGAATTGAGGATGGAAACACCAAAGCTTAGTTTGCTACAGATGAATCAATAGTTAAGAAGGAATTGGAAGAGCAGATCTCTGCACTTTGGGGGAAACCCAGGAGAGTCTCCTCAGTTATTTCATAGTCCTCAGCTAAGAATAGCCTGGATAGGGGCTCACGTTCTCCCTATTCTTCCCTATTCCATCAAATAATTCAGAAGTGACCTAAGGGCAGTCCATGGGGAAGTGGGGAGGGGGAGACAGAAATAGACATAAAGCTGGATAATTCAAGGAGTTGAGGTAGCCTCCCTGCTACCAGACCACCATCTCTGCAGGGATCTACAGCAATAGTGAAGAGTTCAAAGTTCCATTCCATTGGTTTTGCCACATTCCATCTATTTGATTTATGAGATCCTTACATCACTTCACTTGCAACAACAGAATTTTCCCTTGTTACAAACATCAAATGTAATGTGTTCACATGGTGTCTGGGCCTGTGTCTCACACACAGTAGATCTTCACTATGTGTCATTCTCTTCTTTTCAACCTAGAACTCCCAAGTCCAGGTGGGAACCAGTTCCACAGTCCCTGTGGTGGTTTTGGGTGCTATTGAGTAGAGTATGACTCATGACCACGCTATGAACAACAGACCAGAGACATGAACCCTGCCCTCTCCTGTGCCTTCCTCACAATCTCTGACATACTCACGCCCATTACTGTGGTCACTACGCCAATCCACCTGATTGA
>NW_006399836.1:11378335-11388853 GCF_000299155.1 Elephantulus edwardii
GAAATCGTTTGAGAAGCTCAAATCTATGAAGAAAAAGGTGACATCAGGATAGGAGGAAGACTCATCAACAACCTGTCTTATGAAGATGACATGACCTTGCTTGCTTGTTAGAGTGAAGAGTACTTGAAATGTCTTGTAGATGATTAAAGCCCACATCTTTCAATATGGATTATGTCACCAAGAGGACAAAATATCCTCACCACTGGGCCAAAAATTACTATCATGATAGGTGGAGAAAAGGCTGAAATTGTTAATTTATCTTGCTTTAAGTCACAATCAACATCATTAGCACTAGTCAAGAAATCAGAACATATATTGTGTTAATCAATATAAAATAATTTTTCAAATAGACCTATTGCTTTGGGAAAGTCCGCTATAGAAGATCTTCCCAAAGTACTGAGGAGATATGATATCAGCTTGAAGACTAAGGGGCACCTGATTGAAGCCCTTGGTCTTTTTAATCAATTTGTCCGCATCTGAGAGGTGGGCTAGAATAAGAATGACTGAACAAGGATAATGTCTTCGAGTTGTGGTGTTGGAGAGGAGGACTGAACAACCTACATACTGCTGAAAGAACAAACAGGTATGTCTTGGAGAAGGTGCCACCGGAGCGCTCCTTAGGGAAGGCTGGAAAAGCCTCATCTCACATACTTTGGACATGTTGTCAGGAGGGCCTGTTCTGCAGAGGGGACATCATTCTTGGGAAGGTCAGAAAGAGAGAAAGACCCTCCATGTCTGAGGACTGATTGACACAGTGAGTACATCAATGAGATCAAGCGTGTCTGAGGGGATGAAGGCGGTACAGGACAGGACAAGTTTTAGCTCTGTTGTTCAGGGGAGTTATGAGGCATGCTCAACTCAAGGCACATGACAACCTATTTCTTCTGTGAACATTGCCATGGAAAGGTCGACAGTTCGAATCCACCAGGCAGAAGATGAACCATCTCTTCCTGTAAAGACTGATAGCCCGGGGTCCCCAGTGCAGGGTTGGTATGGGGGCAGTGGGAAAGCAACACGCTTTCCACATGTCTCAGCACACGCGTGGATATACACTGACACCAGCCCTCATGCTCAGCCCCACAATCCTCAAGTCCCTAGAAACCTCGCATCTCATTCGGAAGTTCATTAGGACAGGAATCCTTACTTGATCTCAAGCTACTTATTACAATATTTCCCCTAGTGCTTAAGAGCTCCCTGTGAACCCAAAGGTTGGTGGTTTAAACTCAATAGCTGCTCCGAGAGAGAAAGTTGTGACTGTCTACCTCAGGGACTGTCCTGCTCTGTCCTGAAGGATTGGGGTTGACTAGGTGTCAACAGGCTTGGGTGTTTTGCTCATTTGTGATTGGCTGATAATCAGAAGGATGCAGATAGAATCCTCCAAGCGGGACTGCAAAAGAAAGGCTGATGGGAGCTTCCACAAAGAGCACAACCTGGTTCCACTCTGCGTCATACGAGCCTCGTAACATACATGGTGAATGGATGCCAGTGGGGAACACTCACTGTCTGGGGCTGGACGTCTGGTCTTCTGTTTCTCTGAGCTGGCAGTGACTTGTTGATCCACGAGGTCCTGAGACACTGCCCAGGTGACACTAACCCTGGTGACAGAGAGGGTCATCTTTAATAACTGACCACACTCAGTATCTTGTATGCGCCACCACAATTTATCCTAAATGAATTTTGTGTCTTTCCCATCAGAAGACACAGCATCCGCTCGGGTCGAGTGCATCACTGAGTTAGCCAGGGCCAGGATGAGCCGCTATGGATTACAAATCCTGCTGGTTTTGGACGAAGCCTGGGAGAGTGTTATGACTGCAACAGACCTGTCCAGGTAACCTCCAGGAAGTTCCAGAAATGGCACTGAGATCTTCCTACTGGGTCAGCTGCCTCCTCCATCAAGTTTCCTGGGTTGGGTATAGGGTTATAAATGATCCCTGGATGTTTCCTCCTTTGTTCATTGGCACAGCAGGGCCTGGGGCTGGATGTTAGCCACCATCTGACAGCTGTCTAACTCTGGGCACGACACTCCACCACTCACCACCAGTGTCCTTATCTGCTGAGTTTTCTTGGGAGGAGAACAAGATAATGGATGTAAAGAGTTCAGCATGAAGACTATATGTAACATTTGTTCAATTATAGGGTTAGCAGGGAGGGAGCAGACACCAAAGATCTCCTTCTGTGAGGTCAGAGTGAAACAGGACTTCATCCCAATGCTCTCTCACCTGTGTTCCTGAGCACCTTTTCTGCCCATTGTACAAACCATTGTACAAACCCCACAGGATCCCTCTGCTGGTCCTCAGAGAAGCTGGGGCGGAGTAGACGTGAGCGGGGTAGGGGCCTGACTCTGCTCTGCCTGGCTCTGGGGCTATCAGTAAGTTCCACTGTGTCTCAGGGGACATTGACCTATCTCCATTCAATGGCAACAGGAATCAGTCTTGCAGGTCTGTGGTGAAGGTTTAGAGTGAGGGACAGGTCACAGCTGGGGAACCAAGTGCAGTTATCTCATCCCAGGAGCCAAGGAGGCCTGGACACAGGAGCAGAGCTGGGGGTGAGGGCAGAGCAGGTTGGGGGCATGGCTGGTAGGAAGGCTTGGGGAGCACAGCCAGGCTGGCAGGAGGTCAGATGCCTGAGTCACAGACTTATGGACACACTGGACCTGGTTGGGGACATTGAGTGGGACAAGGACATTCCTCCCCTCCTGGCTTTGAGGACTTCAAGGACTGATTACTGAGGCATTTTCCACTATCAATTGACCTTCATCTGCCACAGCACAAATGGCATAGTAGTTAAGTACTCAGCTGCTAGCCACAAGGTCTATGGTTTGAAACCACTAACTTCTTGAAGCTAGAAAGACATTGTAGTTTACATCACAGCCCTGGAGCACCTCGGAGGGTGGTCCTCGACTGTCCTGTAAGGTCACCACGAGTCGTGATCAACACTACGACGACGAGGCTTCAGTTTGCTTTTCCTTATTTACACGGTCCCCGAGTAACAAGGAGGGATCTGCTTTAGTGACAGCTTCTAAAGTTAGGGTGGGGGCTGCCATTTTTGTTTGTTGCCTTGTTTTAAAATTTGAGTTTTTTCCCCATATGTGTCCTCACAAATCCCCACCAGAGAGGAAAAGGCTTCCTCTGTTGATCTGTCTAAAGGAAAGTCTTTTCAGGCTGAATAATTCATTTACATGGTGCCTCAGTCTTTGTTATATTTAAGAAGTTCCATAAGATTATTCATGGCCTTGAATTCCATGCATATCAAGTTATTAGCATCTAAGGTGTCAGATAGGTTGATGGTGATGTCCTGAGGTGGGGCGTGTCAGCTGGTGGGTCAAGCATCAGTCTACTTTGGGTGCAGAGCGGGAGTCAGGCTTCCTACTCAGGCTTCCCAGTCAGCTGGGCAGTGGCTGCACTCAGTGACCTTCACCAGGATGAATCAGGGCGTCAGGCCTTGGAAGAGAGCAGGTGCTGGCAAAGCTCACACTTCTAGTTCTGAGTTTACTAAGAGTCTATAGAGGTAGATTGTTCAACTCCAGTTCCACTACTGTTTATTCATTGGGGGACTGGCCATTGTGCTAACAATCTGAATAGTGGACAACGGTATCCACTGACCAGGTGCTCTCATTCCTAGTTGGAATAAGGAGATGATCTGCATGAACTCGTCTTGTGATGCAGGAAGAAGATCCCTTTCCTCCCCTGCGGGGAACACAGAGCAATAATAGACTTGATCCCATGACATGCAATACACACGCTCAGCTAAGCTGTTCCTGCATAAATTAACACGAACTCAGGGCAAGTGCGGAGCGATGTGTACACAGGTCATTATCTGCTGTGGGTTGTTTGCGTCAAAACGACCTGAAAAGGGAGTCAGCCCATGCTCTCATTTCACCAATATCATGACAAATTCCCTCCTGGTCAGATGTGCATTCGTGGTAAACGGGAAGATGTTACTATGTTGTTATTGTTGATGCATGCTGTCTAGTTGGAACCGACCCAAAGCTAACCCTCTGGAGGGCTTTCAGAGGAAGTTAATCCCAAGGGAGAAGATTGTCCACCTTTACAGGGAGCAGCTTGTGGCCTCAAACTGCGTCCTTTATTGAGGGATTGAAGCACAGCTTCTTACCTGCTGTTTCTTTCGTGTGGTGCTCACTCACCTTGACTGAGAAAATACCTTCACCTAAGCAGGAGTGGCATCCACTTCCTAAATAACAAGCCTCTGGAAACTCTATGAACTTTGATAAATGTCGATAGTTGTAGAGGGGCTTCAAGCTTTTTGTTCATAGATTCACTATTTTTGTTTTAAATTTTTATTTTATTTTATTGTATTATTTTTACATGTACCATCAAATCAGATCTGACTGGTACAGGAGGAGATTGCCCCCTCCTTCTCCAGTAGAGCATCTGGTGGATTTAAACCGCGTACCTTTGGGATAGATTCACTATTAGTTGTGCTCGACTTGAAGACAATCCGCAACAACAAGCACAGTGAGAGAGCCTCTGAAGATGGTTTTTGCTCACTTATCCCCTAGTTCAGTCAGTCCTGTGAGCACTTGGGATGTAAAAACCATGTTTACTCGGGAGAAGAATTAGTTCCATTTGTAGAATTATTTTCCATTTGTTTTAGAGTAAATGGATATGATTTACGGAGGATAGATCATCTCAAGCCCATTTTACAAGCAAGAAAGTGACCTTTCTTAATTGCTTGGTCTTTTAAAAACTCAACTTTTGTAAATTCTTTTTATTGGGAAACAGCTGGGTAGGCTCTTCTCCCAGGACGTCCACTCGAATCTTCCCCCAGGGCCTTTTTGCTCTTTCCTTTTTCTTGGTGCTTGTTGCTGACAGAGGCCTCAGACCCGCTGCTGCCTGGCGCCCCTTGAAGGGCTGCTCCCTTCTCTCTAGGACACGGGCTGCAGCTTCTTCAGCATCTTCTGTTTCCTCCGTGGGGAACACTTCTTCCTCCAGGGACATTTGTGCTTACAGTGGTCCCACTGAAAGCCCTATTAGCCAACTCGTTGGGAAGATATTTCTTTATCTTGGCTTTGGGGAGAGTAGAGCTGGTGTGATCTTCCATTCCATTCTCCCTTGGAGCCTCCTGGGGCCTCTTCTTTTTCTTCTGTTTGGGTTTCTCACCTGTCTGCTCACATTTCTGATCCCCAGGAGGACTATTGGGTTTATATAATTTTAATTTTTTTAATTTAACTTAATTTTTTAATTTCTTTGCTTACAACGCTCAGTATACATTATGTTTCACACTATTCTTCATTCACACTGTGTTTTCTACAATCCTTCTCATGCATCATATTTCATAAAATCAGCCACCATTGAACCTTGCCAACTATTACCCTATCTTTTTGCCTGGAGCCTCCCCTTTTCTGACCCTTTTCCCCACCCAGGAAACTGTGCAATCCTGTGGTTTCACCCCTACCAATCCTCACCTCCCCGCACCCACCGCTCTGCCCCCATTGAGTTTCCATACATGTTTTAATAGTTATCCTTCTATTTTTACAGTAATGTTCTGATGCGGTATTTCTGACTTAAGTGCAGGTGCAGTGAGTCATCTGACTCCCCGTCACTGCTTCTTCTCTTGCTTCTCCAGCTTCTTAGTAATCTCAACAGCTTGTTTTATCTGCATGAATCATGGCTTCCTTCATGACGTCCAAGTGTTTTCGTGACAGCTCTTGAGTTTCATCGAAGGACAGCTGTTCCTTGACTTGCTCTCAAAGCTCTGCCCCTATTATAGCCCTCTTAGACACCTCTCCCATTTTCTGGAACCCATCTTAGGGTGGCATGACTCCACCCCTTCATGCCAACCCGCAGCTCTCAGAGGCAGGGGAGAGGCATCCGATATTACTGACCTGGAAGCTTGGTCCCTTTTGCTGGACCCTAAGAATCACTCAGACATTAGGACTGACCCTTAATTACTTGATCTTTGTTGTTACAGGACAGAGACAGAAACACTACGTGAAGTTCTGAACAGGGTTTGCAAAGACAAGGCCATGGAAGATGAAGATGTGTGTCAAAAAGAACAGCAGGTGGTGGACAAGTTTCTTAGTGAGTTTCCTGAAATAAAAGAGAAACTTGAGAACTGTATAAGGGACCTTGAAGCCCTTGAGGAGAATTCTGAGGCGACACACAGGGGCTGTACCATTGCCAATGTGGTGTCCGATTCTGTGGGCATCGTCTCTGGTCTTCTGACCATCGCTTCATTGCTTCTGGCACCTGTGACAGCGGGGGCCAGTCTGGGGCTCCTGGCAGCTGGGACGGGGCTGGGAACAGCAGCTGCAGCCACCAGTATTACCTCATCCATTGTGGACAACTCAGTGGATTTGTCAGCATTAGACAGAGCTGAAGAGACTTTATCAAATGCTAGTCTGAATGTTCTGAATGATGTGGAGGAGGTCATCACAGAAGCCGCTGGAGCCTTATATGAATGCATCCAAGATGGAATGAAGAGTTGGGAGAACTTCAGGGCCATCAGACTGGTCCAAGACAACACTGGATTGGCAAGCAATGACGAGCTTTCCATAGCCAATGCACGCCTCTTGAGGCCACCTATTTTCGTGGTAGGGAGCACCTTAAGAGGCACTGTACTGTCAATGACCAAGGCAGCCCGCATAGGGGGTATGGCCAGCGCAGGTTTCTTCCTTATGTTCGATGTGGCCAGCCTTGTGAGTGAGTCAAGGCACTTGTATGAGGGGGCGAAGCCAGAGTCAGCTGAAAAGGTGAGGCTGGTGATTGAGAATCTGAAGAAGATGGTGAGGGTTCTCACTGACATCTATGAGAATTTGCAGAGTGGGACACAGTGAGTGTCTCAGCACGGCCAGGAGCAGGCGGGCTGCCACCAGGGGTGAGGCATTATATGATGAAGTCTATGCACCTGATTTTTAAGGACTTGGGCATTTCTGTAGCTTAGCTTGGCAAGGGAAGGGTTAATGCAGACGCCAACTATTTCAGCTAAAGGGATGAAGGGGAGCTGTGGACAGGAGATGGTGGATGAAGCTCCAAAACAATTGCTCTTGGGTCACCTTTAAACCTTAAACCAAAACATGTCCCCTGAAATCGTCTTAAAACCAGGCAATTGTGCAGCTCCCAATGGTAAAGAATGTCTTCATCAAGCTCTGTGCTCTTTTAAGAACTGTCTGTGAGGGACCAGAATGACACCAGCTACTGGAAAGTTCAGCTGGGAAACCACAGGGTGGGGGGATGGTGCCCAGTCTGTCTGCTCCTTGTGGTGGAGCTGGGACAGTCATTGTTGATGCTCCAGGTAGTTTTCAGAGGCCGTAAATCACTTTCGCCCAAGGAGCTGTTACTGAAATAGAACCACCAGAGAGGCCTGGCCTTTGGGTCAGCAGCGCAAACTCCCGCTCAGAACATATAGTTAGAACTAGAAAACGGAGTCTGTAAAGCTAAGAGCACAAGTCAGTCAGCTGAATGTTACTAGAGGAATGTGAGTTTGCTGTGTCGTGTTTGGCTAGAGGGGATTATGTCTAGTGGGCTAAGTGTGGCTAGAAGGGGGCTGTGTGAAATGAAAGAAGTATACGTGGTGGCATCAGGTTTACTATATATTGTTAGAAACAGGGAATGAAATGTCATTTTAGAATGTTAAAAATTAATAAACAAATGTGTGTTAGTATTAAGAGCATATTGGGAAATACAGAATGAAGCTTATAAAGCTTAAGTTTAGATGATTAGAAATTGGAAAGCCAGTGTGTGTTCATATTAAGAACAAATTGTTACTTAGAAAATTAGAACGAAGCTTAGAATGATAGAATTAAACAATTGTGTGTCAAATAAGAGAAAGGCAAGAAGGGAGTTTTCAGTATGGCCTCAGTCTGTGCTATAGCAGATCTAGAAACTATAAATGTTAAATTTTAAATATGCACTATTGGGTCCTGACAATTAATGTGCTAGGCAGAAAATGTTCAAATTAGATCTAGAGGTCTAACGTGCTAATCTAGAAATGAAGCACTCCAGTTTTGATTGTCTGCCTTTCTGAGAGGGATCCTGCAGGATTGCAGTGTTTATCAGGAGAAGAAATTCCTCAATTCTAATTGGTGAAACCCTGGCTTTGGGAAACTTGGATGTGGTTATTCCAAGCATGGAGGAATGGCATTAGAAACCTGACTCTCAAATTGCAGATCAGAGGTATCACAAGAGTGGATCCCCTCTCTCCTCTCTCTACAGCGCCCCTGCAGGATTTCAGGACAAACAACCCCCACGCATGTTTAAACAAGTGATATGCTTGTTTGAAGACTGGCTAGGGACAATTAATTGCTAGGTATAATTGTTTGGAGATTAATAGTTGGTTGCTTCTTAAGATTTGAATTGTTTTTAATGCCTTACCTTTTGGATTGATTTTGTGTGAAATTATAAAATGGACTTTGGCCTTTAAAGCTCCCAATAAAGTGTGTTATTTGCAATTATATACTTGCCAGTATTCTCTGTTCATAAGCCCACAGAATTCAACCCCCTACAGAGTCAACCTCCAGAGCTCCCTGTAGGATCAATGAAGTCCCAGTGCACCTCTAAATACTGTGCTGGAACAGATGCTGATTTGAAAACAACAGGATTGCCAGGAACATTTAAAGGACCTTGTTATGTATCATTGAGACTCCCTAGTTTGGAGTTAAAACACACAGCCCTCTGAACCTTCATTTCCTCATCAGGTCAAAAGGGCAGTGTGGGAGGTGATATCTCAGATCCTTTTGATTCCTCTCACCTTGACTTCTGGAGCCTTTGGTTCCTTAAATACTGACTGATGCCTGAGCGCTTGCTTCGTTGACCAACTGTCTCAACTGGGTCGTCAACGTCCACCTTCCCTCCCCATGAGCATATTTTCCAGGATCCTAGGGATCCAAGCTCTCATGGTCCTTCTGCTCGTTCCCTGCGTTTCCACTCTCTCATTTAGTCTCAAGTTCTGCGACTCAGCAGGTCCCAATGTGTGTGGTACACTGGGTCTTTCTGTCTGTCTGTCTGTCTCTGTCTTTGTCTTTCTCTCTTTCTCTCTCTGTCTCTCTGTGTGTGTGGTGGTGGCGGGGGTGGGGTTGGGGGTGGAGAAGACAGAGCGTCTTGGACTGATATAGGTGTATTTTCAGACTAGCAATCACAGCTGAGGAACAATACACAGCCCATAACTATGATAAGAATCAGAAGGGGTGGCTGTGTACATGCATGAGAGAAGGTAGAAATGCTGAGACACAGACAGACAGACAGACAGACAGACATCTTCATCCAAGCTAACCTCCTATTTCAACAAGACTCCTGCAAGGGCTTCTAGAAGAACACTCATCGTGTGATTATCGGCATAATATCATCTTCCCCTATACCTGTGTCCTGCCCATTCTCCACTCCTGTTCAGAATGACTAACATTGCAAGTATTTTCTCTTTAGGTGATACTGAGCTAACCATGACTCACAGTGACCCTGTGACCAACAGACCAAAGCCTTGTCCTGTCCACCTCCATCCTCGTGAGCTCTCCTTGCTGATGGCCACTGGTGCAGTCCCTGTGTCAACGAGGCTCACTCTGTGTCTTCTCTTTCTCTGACCCTCTACTTTTCCAAGCATGATGTCTTTTTCCAGGGACTGAAGACTCCTGACGATTTGAACAGACTCTGGAAAGGCAGAGGCCCAGAAACCTTCAAGGATCTCAGCTCCGGGAGCTGAGCTTGTCTCCAGGCCTCAGATCCAAAGCACTCCGACTTAGAGGGTTTTCATTTTAGTTCTACATGTCCTTGGGACAGATTCTGACTGGGTTAAGGGGACACTTGAGCTATCAACAATGTCATGGTGACTGAGCACCTAAAGAGCATGACACCAGGGGACAGTAGTCCTCAGCAGGCAGATCCTAATTGAGTCCAGGCATATGCTCCTCATTCCCACGGGAGACAGAGAAGGTGCAAAAACATCCGTCCATGGACTGATTCACTTCCTATTATTTCCTTATGGTTTGTTGTAGTTGGTAGGTACCATCGAGTCGAGGAAGACTCGGTGATCCTATGGACAGATCTGAACCTTGACCTATCCTGGACCATCCTCATCATCTCTGATACTTTAGGGCCATTGTTACAGAGACTGTGTCAATCCATCTTGTTGAAGGTCTTGCTCCCTTTACCTGACTGACCTTCCACCATTCTGATCATGATGTGCTTTTCCAGGGACCGGCCCCTCCAAACAACATGCCCAAATATGTGAGACAAAGATTCACCATCCTTGACTCACTCTGATTGCACTTTCCCCAAAACATATTTATCTGTTCTTCTCTGAGTCCATGTGACATTCAGTACTCTTCTCCAACTCCACAACACAAAGGCATTGATTCTTCTGTCATCCTTAGTCATTATCAACTTTCAGATGCAAAGCAAATGATTGTAAAGAATATGGCTTCAATCGGGTGCAACTCCGTCTTTAAACTGACATCATTGCTCTTCAACACTTGGCAATATCCTTGACAGCATTTCCCCCATTGTTGTTATTGTTGTTGTTATGTGTCATCGAGTAGTTTGCGACTCATAGCGACCCTATGTACAA
>NW_006399836.1:11389986-11396076 GCF_000299155.1 Elephantulus edwardii
AAATAGGTTGGTGTGCATACAAAATTAGTATATGCTACACATCTTTTGATTCCTTGATTGCTGGTACCATAGGTGTTGATTGTTGATCCTAGAAAGCTGAAATAGTTGACAGTTTCAATCTTTTGTCTATCTATCATGCTGTTGTCCACTGGACCAGTGGTGAAGATTTTTGTTTTCTTAATGTTGAGATGTAAATTATATGGAAGGCTGTCGTTGATCTTCTGAAACAAGTGTTTCAAGTCATCTTCACATTTGGCAAGCAAGGTTGTGTCATCTGTATAACTGAAGCTGTTGATGAAATATGTTTGGATCCTTATATTACATTCTTCTTCCAAAAGTCCGACGTCTTAATGATTTTCTTGGCATACAGATTGAAGAGATCTTGAGAAAGGGTACGACATTGTCATATACCTCTCTTCATTTCAAAACTTGCAGTGTTCCCTTGCTGTGTTTTAAGGACAGGCTCTTCATCTAGATATATGTTTCTCATGAGCACAATGAAGTGCTCTGAGCTTCCTTCACACTCTTCTAAATATAAGGCATAATTTACTTATGAAAGAAGAAGGAACTAATTTGCTGGGTTGAGCCTGAAGTCAAGGAGAACTGTTGGTGTTTTAGGGGCAATTGGTGTTTTAGTAGTTGGTCATCCTTCCTGTCACGGTGGCTAAAGTAATTGACTGCTAATTAAAAAACCCCACCAGCCTCTCCACAGGAGAGACATGGGACAGTGTGATTCCATGTAGATTATAACCTTGATGCATACCCCTGTGAATCTCATACACTATTCTTAGTACCAAAACAGATAGAAGCATGCCGACTCATTGTCACACTGCCTTTTCTTTGAAAATTCGGTTATGCTTGCCTCTACAATGAATTTGGAAGGAATCTTTATCAGAATCTTTTTGTAGATTCTGAAATAGTTTGACTAAAATTGATGTCCGTACATCTCTGCATATTTGTTAGACTTCACTGGTGAAGCTGTGTGGAACATGACTTTTTTTGCTTAGCATTTTTAAAAGTAACTGCTCAAATTTTTTACCTCTGTGTGTGTGCGTGTTTGGGCAGGCAGTATGTTTCTAAAATGTTTCTCAGTCTTCAAGTTTCCCTCCTGTTAGAGAAGGAAACTTTCTGCTTGAGAAATTTTTTGATGTGAATAGGATCTTAGATTCTAAGAATCTTTTCAGAGTCTCAGAAGGTCCCATTCATCTATTTTCTTCTCTCTTGGTAGTAGGTTTTACATTATGCTTGGAAGACTGTCTGTGCTGTCGATTGGGGCTTCTAGACTTGTTCCACAGTTTGATGAATTTTATAACCTTTGATTTTACTTACAGGTCCCTGACCCAGTTTGATTTTGTGTATACCATGACATGTGGGGAAAAAATATTTGGCAATGACGTATCCGGTAAAGGATTTATAATGAAATATATAGAATATCCAGCACTTCAACAAGAAAAAGTTAAGCAAAATGAGCATAGGATGTCAATAGACACTTGACCAAAGAAAACATTCTGACAGCAAACAAACACATGAAAATATGTTCAAGTTGGCTAGCTATCAGAAACATACAGATCAAAATAACTGTGAGAGATCATCTCATCCTAGCAACAATAGCAAAGTTCAACAGGGCAGCAAAGAACAAATGCTGGCGAGGTTGGGGAGAGGTTGAAACTCTTATTCACTGGTCATGGAATGTAAAATCGTACAACCACTACAGAAAGCAGTCTGGTGCATTCTCAAAAAGTTGGAAATAGAAATATATCATTTGAGGAGACCAAGCTGGTGGCAGCAGGGGAAGTAGTGTGAAGAGCCCAGAAGCTCACCGAACCCCATTGAAATGGGCTGCCATGGCCCTGCGCAGCCCACAATTTATCTATACCTGAACAGCAAACAATTGACTACTGGTCTTCAATATGGATTGAAGTTCAACATCAAGAAGACAAAGATTCTTGAAACATGGGTGAGCCCCACTGCTCCCAGCCACCTGCCATGGAGCACCACCACAGACCTACAGAGCCACCATGGCCAGAGCCCAGAAATCTCCTCACCTGGGCTCGGTGGCTGGCCCTGGGCCCCATGACCAGCATGACAGAGCCCCCACAGGGCCAGTGGCAGTGGTTGCCAGAAGCCACAGGCCCCCATGCAGGAAGAGACATCTGGGTGGCAGTGGTGCTATGGAGCCTTGGGAGGTGAAGGACCAGATCCGGCAGAACATCTTGCTGTCGGTGAAGCTTTTCTTGGCTAGATCCTTGACAGCAGATTTCCACAATGCACCACATCTTTAGATTTCTTGACTACTGCTACTAAGAACTAAATTAAATTGGCAGAGGAAGATGAAAGACGGTCGATCCGAGCATCACATGGAGCCCGCCACCTCACAGCCAGCCCTGAGACAACCTTGGTTTGAGTGCTTGCTCTAGCACCTTTATTACTTTTTCCATGCTTGAGTGGGTCTGTTCATCACTCTGGAAGCCCCTTCTCCAAGTATGGAAGGGGAAAGTAAAAATACCTACTTCAAGTTACAATTAGACCACTTGGTGGAGGGGAAGGGAGAAATGATGGCAGCGCTAGAGCCAGAAGTACTGTCCCCAGCCTTGGTCTTTAGTGGGGCACAAGGTCCAGACCTCAGAAGAGCTTTGATGCGGGGGACAGGAGCGCTACCTGGCCCATGAGTATTGGCACACAGCCCCTGGGGAGTGCTGTCAGGTCACTGTGGAGAGCTGCCTGGTGTGTATGAAGAATTATATCTAATTTTATTTTTCCTCCACCACCTCCTCCAGACATCTGTAACACCGCCAAAGCCCTTCTCTTTGTAACTGATAAGTTTATTCTTTCTAGGTTTGCTCCTTTTCCCATAGGTAACCTGAACACTGAGTCTTGTTCCAGACCTGAACCCTGAGCCCAGTTTCAGAGACAAAAGGGAACTAGAACTGCCAGCTAAGGAAGCAAAGTTGGATGGAGCCTCAAAGTTCAGTCAGCTACTGTCATTGGACTCACCCAGGCAGTCCAGAGGGGAGGAAACATCATGGAAAGTATCTTATAACTGAAGAAGAAGGCATACAGCTTCAACTCAAGACCACCAGTAAAGTGTTAAAGTGGGCTCCCTTTCCCTTTCAGCTCAATGCCCCTGCGCAGCATGAAGCAACCAGAGAGTCTTCACCCCTACTCCCAAATGGGAAACCCAAAAATGAAAATGACAATTTCTTTGTTTAAAAAAAATTATCACCATTGAACTATGTCCACCATTACCCTGTCTTTTCTGGTCCCCGCTGGATCCTCCTCGTTTCCTTCACTGACTCCCTCTATCCCATAAATTGTGCAGCCCTGTGATTTCATCCCTCTCCATCCTCACTCTTCTGTAAACTTTTGTTGCGATCACAATAAAAATAAAAGAAATATCATTTGACCTAGTAAATCTACTACTGGGAATACATCCTAAGGAAACCAGAACCATGATGCAGAGAGACGTATACACATTCACCTTTACTGCTGCATTGTTTACAAATAGCAAAGAGATGGAAGCAACCCAAGCACCCATCAGCAAATGAATGCATAGAAAAAAAATGATGTATTCATACACTGGAATAATACATAACATTTAAAACATGACCTTGTAATACTTTACATGAAATGGGAGAGCCTGGAGGACGTTATGCTGAGTGAAATATTTCAGTCACAAAAGGAAAAAAATACTGCACAGCACCACTGTTATAAAATAAGGCAGACATAGGGGTGTTGAGGAAAGAATGAGAAAAGAGTGGACAAATAATGAACGGTACAATAAAACAGATGAGAAGAGCCATCTGAAAGGAACATACAGTTAGGAATTGTATGCATGAAATAATCTGGAACAAGGGGTGCATTGTGAGGAGGGCAGAGGGGGGAAGAAAATATGCAACAATGAATTTTTGAAAACTATCCATTTCTGGTAGGTTTTAAAATTTGTTGGAGTCTAGTTCTTTGTGGTGTTTCAATTTTATCTTTTCAAATTTTACCTGATCCTATTGTGACATCACCCATTTCACCTTATTCATGTTCTTTGCCTTTTTTGCCTTGTCCTTTATTAGATTGGCCAAGGACTTGTTGATTTTATTAGTCCTTTTTCTTTTCTAATCTTTACTACTTTGTTTCTTCTACAAATGTTGGGGTTTATTTGCTGCTCATTTCCGGTTGGAAATGTTGAGTGAAAGTTCTGACCTGATGCTTACGTTGCAGGAATTCAACCTCCTGTCTAGTGACTCCAGGCAAAGAAACAGTGCTATTAGCTCATTTGGTGAAGCAAGGAAGACTTCATTGTCTGCAGGGAGCACTGACAGGGACCACAGCCTCTCAAGGCTCAGGCTTCCAAAGGCACAATGTTCTCTCTTTACATAGGCTTAGAGGGTAGTGGTGGGGTGGGTCTCTTTTCTAGTGGATAGGTTTTATGTACGTTGTGATTGGTTAGTTAAACATTTGGGGCAAAGGGGCTACAGGTCATTTAGGAGATGAAGATCATAGGCTAGTTAATATTCTCTCATGTGGTTACTGAACTGCTGGACTGGTTTTCTGTTATTTGTTGCTGAACTTCTATCTGGTTAAAGCTGTTCACCTGTCGCTGCTCCTGGAGGGTCGAGTCTGCTAACTAGGTTTCCTAGTTTTGCTTAGCTTTTGTTTGTTTGGGCCTGGGCCTGCACTCGACAGGTTTCCTATTTTCACTTCGCAGTGCTTTCTTGGGCCTGGGTTTGCCTCACTTCCTTTTATTGTCACCTCTCCACTGGGCTTCAAAGATTTTTATATGTTGTTCTTTCATTTTCATTTGTTTCAAGACATTTATAATTTCATTCTTTATTTCGTCTATTACTAAGTAATATTTTAGCCAAATATTATTTCATTCTCTGAGTTTCCAATATTGCGATCTGAGAAGATGCTTTGAGATTTTCAAATGTACTGATGTTTTCTTTAGGGTCTTGTGTGTCGTCAGTTCTGGAGTACATGCTGGGAGCACTGGAAGAATGTATATTGTACTCTTGTTGGGTGGAGTGTTCGATATATGTCTGTACAATGAGGTTGGTTAATTATACTGTTTAGTTATCAAGATCTCTGTTGAGTTTCTCTCTGTTCATTCTACCCTTTATCATAAGTGGTGTATTAAAGTCTTCAACTATTATTGTAGAGGGTGCTGTGGTGGCCTAGTGATAAGATTCTGCACTGCTATCCCAAAGGCAGGCAGTTCTAATACACTATTTGTTTCATGGGAGGATGGGCAATCTCCTCCCATATGATTTACCACCTCTGAAACCTACTAGAGGGTCAGTGATGAGTGGGTCCCAATTAGATGGCACACAACACCAATTATCATTGCGGAGTTATCTAATTCCCTAAATTTTTAAAAGACAGAAGCGAAGATAGATTTATTGGAATAGGTACATCCATTTTAGGTCCCATCCCGAGCCCTGGAATCAGCACTTGCATTTTAACAAGATCCCTAGATAATCCTGAAATAGCTAACTAGGATCCTCAGTCCCTGCAAATATTCCCTACGTTTCAGGCAGAGCTTGCAAGATGTGTTGGGCGTGTTTGGGGACACAGTAAACCTTCAGGCGCGCTCCATCTGAAACCATACTTCTTTTTAAATTTTATTAATTTTAATGAACATTTACAGATATTTTGGATTTCCATTCATTCATTGTTGCACTTGAAACCATACTTCTCAAAGAGACCATTCCAAGATCTATCCTGTAGTGCAATGCTGTGTGATAGGATGTCATTCATTCCTGTACAAGCAAACAAGTGAGACCTGTTAATACAACTATTATATAAATATACACCAACAACTAAAGTAGAAGATGAAGAACTTGAGGATTTCTACCAACTTTTGTAATCGGAAATCGATCAGGCATGCAATAAAGATTCAATAATAATAATTGGTGACTGGAATGCAAAAGGTGAAAACAAAAGGCCAGCAGTTGGAAATTACAGACCTGGTGACAGAAATGAGATTGGAGATCAAATAATCTAATTTTATACAATCAATTTTTTTTGAGTGTTGCAATATGCTATGTTTATTATTTGTTGTTTTTTACATGACTTAACAAATTGGTAATACTCTTTAGT
>NW_006399836.1:11397384-11402835 GCF_000299155.1 Elephantulus edwardii
TGTCCACACCACAGCAGTGGGCAACGAGCTTAAAGCCCCTGATGGCTCTGGGCGCTGACTCTCACCAGTGGCTATGGATGAAGTCACAGGCGATTTTCAGCCAGCACCGGGACAAGTGTCTCTTTTAAAAAATAAAAAAGAAACCTGTACATATGGGCCTCATCTGATGGATTGACAACATATGCTAAGGCAGCTCAATATCAGCAGTTAGGCTGAGTCCTTATTATGGAGCGCATCATCAGTTACTCATGTGCAAGTCCAAGTTGAAGCTTAAGAAAATGAAAACAAGTCCGTAAGAACAAAAATAAGACTTTGAGTCTATTCCACTTAATTAAAAATTATCTCCGAAAGGTCAGCAGTTCAAATCCACCAGTCTCTCCAAAGGAGAACAGTGTGGTGGTCTGCTTCCATGAAGATTCCAGTCTTGGAAACTCCATGGGGCAGTTCTACTCTGTCCTCCAGGGCCACTGTGAGTCCCCATGCACTGGACAGAGGTGAGGATAGGTTGGCAGGAGGTGGAGCTCACACCAGGGAGAGGTCACTGGGAAGCAGAGAATGCAGGGCCCCAGTGGGAGTGTTTCCGACTCTAGGACCCTCATTCTGAGTCTGAGTGACCCATTCAGGGCAGCACGGGTGAATAGGGGACAGCCATAGCAGTGGTCATGACACCAGCTCATCCTGTATCTCTTGCTGTGTCTCATGCAAGCACCCAGTGACCAGTAAGAAGACACAAGTACACTCTATGGAAACGTGAGGACCCCAGGTCTCAGAGGCACTAGCCAATTGTGGTCAAGTCAGCACATCGCCCCCTACCTCCAGTGTTCCCTCTAGTCCCTGGCCAGTCCAGTGGACTGACTTTACAGCTTCAAGCACAGAACTAAAGCTATCAGAGTCTTCTGGCAGGTCAGAAGGAAGAAGGAGTGGCAGTGTTGACACATAAATCCAAGATCTGTGACTTCAATAAGAGTATTTCCCTCCAATTTCCAAAACAAAACCCCAAAATTAAAATAACACCCCCCCCAAAAAAACCACACAAAACCATCTCAAGCAAAGGTTTGAGGCATTGAACACTAATGACTGAAGTCGAGATGAGTTGTGGGATGACATTAAAGATATCATCCATGAAAAGACTGAGGTGATTGCAAAGACAAGGGAGAAAGAAAAGACTAAGATAGATGACAGAAGACACTCTGCAAAGTGCACTAGAGCATCTGTAAGCCAAAACAAAGGGAAGAGATGCCAAAGTAAAAGAGATGAACAGAAGATTTCAGGACCCCTCTCCCTACGTTTTAAGTGGATAGGGCACCAGCAAACATGGTCAACATTCCCAAAACTCACTGGACTTTCAGTAAGAAGCACAGCAAGCACCAACCCCACAAAGTGACACAGTACAAGAAGGACAAGAGTCTTTACTCTTTCTGTGCCCAGGGAAAGCAGTGTTATGAGAGAAAGCAGAGTGGTTATGGTGGGCAGACCAAGCCAATTTTCCAGAAAAAGGTGAAAACTACAAAGAAGAATGTGTTAAGACTTGAATGTGTTGAGTCAAACTGCATAGCTAAAAGAATGTTGGTTGTCAAAAGATACAAGCTCTTCGAACTGAAAGAAGATAAGAGAAAGGGTGAAGTGATCCAGTTTTAATTAAACTTCATCTTCTTTTATAAAGATAATAAGCACTTGGACAATTAAAACAGACTTCCAAGGGGAAAAAAAGGAGGAATGAACTGGGAGGGTAGAGAAAATAGTGCAACAATGAATGAGTGGAAATCCAAAATATCTGTAAATGTTCATTAAAATTAATAAAATTTGATTTTAAAAAAGGAAAAAGGCTAATAAGCACTTGACATTCTGATGTTCATCTCACACAAAATAATTCAAAAGGCAGTTTGAGAAGGCAAAGGAAATTATAACAATATATGCACAGAGTTGGAGATAAAAGACAAAAAGGGAAGAACTTGCTCAGCATTTCTTCAGTGAAAGCACTGAAAAATAAATTCAAGCCTTGAGCTGCAGTGCTGAAAGATACTGTGCACAAAATCTTGAATTCTCCAGGAAGCATCAAAAGAGGAAGAAGGAACTATGTAGAATTGGCTGATACAGAAACTTTTTATAAAGTAGAACACGACCAAGAGCCAATGATAATGTAGGAAGAAGTTCAGGTGAAGACATTGGCCAAAAAAAAGGTCCCAGGAGTTGATATATTTCAACAAACAGATGCAGCCCTGGACATGCTCACCAACATGTGCCAGGAATTTTTGAAGATAAGTAACTGGCCATTAATATGTGTTCCCATTCTCATGAAAGGTAGAAATTATCAAACAATATCATTAATATTACATGCAAGCAACATCTTGCTGAATATTTCTTTTAAATTAGAGGGGTCATCAACAGAATTGCCAGAAATTCAAACTGGACTCAGAAAAGCCCAAGGCACCAGGGGTATTGTTGCTGATGTCAGGTGGATCTTGGCTGAAAGCAGAGAATGACAAAAGACTATTTTATTGACCATGCAAAGGCATTACACTGTATGGCTCATAACAAATCATGGCTAATATTAAGAAGAATGGGGATCCCAGAACATGTAATTGTGCTCATGCAAAAACTATATCTAGACCAAGATGCAGCTGTCTGAACTGAGCAAGAAAATGCTGTATGGTTTAAAATCAGGAAAAGTGTGAATCAGGCTTGCATGCTTTCCCCATACCCATTCATTCTGCATACTGAGCAAGTCATCTGAGAAGCTAGGTTTGTGAAGAAAGTGTGACATCAGTATCAGAGGAAGACTCATCAGTGTTATGTAGCATTTTTGCAAATGACACAACCTTTCCTTATTGAAAATGAGGAGGACTTGAAGCACTTGCTGCAAAAGATCAAAGACTACAACCTTCAAATTGGATTATATCTCAACATTAATTTAAAAAAGCTTTTATTGTTGGGTCTATAGGCAACATCATGATAGATGGAGAGAAGACTGAAGCTGTCAACGATTTCATCTTGCTTGGATCCACAATCAACACCTTTGGTGCCAGCAGTCAAGAAATTAAGACTCTACCCACATTGAGAAAATCTGCTATCAAAGACCTCTCCAAAGTGCTAAGAAGCAATAATGTTCACTTAAAGACTAAGTAAGGTGCACCTGATTCAACTGATTCTATAACTTGCTATCCATCTGAAAGGTAGCCAATGAATAAGGATAACAGAAGGAAAATCAACACCTTTGGAGTTGTGGAGTAGGAGAAGAGGACTGAATATCCCATGGACTGCCTAAAGAAAGTGCAAATTATTGTCTTAGAGAATGTTCAACCAGCAAGCTTCTTTAAAAGAAAAGAAGGCAAAGCAACATTTTGCAATTATTTCAAATTATGATTTCAATGAAAATTTACATAAAAGTTGGATTTTTCATTCATTTATTGTTGTACATTTCCCCCCCCCTATCTTGCCCAGTTCACTTTAAAAAGAAATTCACTCATTGCTGCATAGTTTCTTCCCTCCCACAGTCCACTTTGTTATGCACTTTTTATTCTGGACTGTTGTCATACAAATAATGTGTAATCATATATTCTTTTTAAACAGTTCTTTCCCTCATCTGTCCCAATGCAGATTCATTATTTATCCCCTCTTACTCTCCTTCCAACCCCCATGTCAGTCTTGTTTTATAATGGTGGTGTTAAACACTAATTGTCCTTTTGCTACTGAGATATCTCACTCAGCTATTACACAACATGGGTGCCCTGGAGGATATTTTGCAAATTTTGAGTATGTTTTTAGGAGGAGCCCTTCCTTGGAAAAAGACCTTATGCTTGGAAGTGGGAGTATTCTTGAGGGAGAGGAAGATCCTCAATGATATGAATTGACACAGTGACTATAACAATGGGCTCAAATATATCAGATAATGAGGATGGTACAGTATAGGGTAAGGTTTAGAGTCATTGTTCATAGGACCACTATGTACTTGACTCGACAGCACCCAACAATGACATCTGTCATGATGTCCATTCTATTGGTCCAATGATGAGGATTTTATTATTATTTTTTATGTTGAAGTGTAATCCCTTTGGAGGCTTTATTCTTTGCATTTCTTAAGTAAGTGGTTTAAGTTTGCTTTGTTGTCTGCAAGTATATTTGTGTCACCTGAATAATGTAAGTTGTGCTGAGTCTTCCTCTAGTCCTAATGCCATATTCTTCTTCATATAGTTCAGCTTCTCAGATAATTAGCTCAGCATACACTTGAATAGGTATAGAGAAAAGATACAGCCCTGACACAATTCTTTCTTGATTTTAAACCCTGTACGATTCCTTTGTTCAGTTCAAATAACTGCTTTTTGGTTCATATGCAGGGTCTGCGTGAGCACTAATAATAGTTCAGGAATTTCATTCTATTCAATGTTATCCATAATTTATTATGATCCACACAGTTAAATTCTTTTATGTAGTCAAGAAAGCTCTTGCTCATATGTGATTTCATGAAATTCTTCTGTGTCTGCCAATTCCTTTTGATACAGTGACTCAGTATATTCTTTATATCTTCTTTTAAAACTTCCTGGATCATTTAATATTCTGCCTAAGGCATCCTTGATTGTAGCAACTCGACGTTTGAATTTGTTCTTCAGTTTCTTGAGCTTAAGAAATGCTGAGCAGGATCCAAGATGGCGGCTGAGGCAGAGACAATGTGGTGAGCTGTGGGAGCAGCGGACAACTTGGAACAGGGCCACTATGGCCTTCTACAGACTTCTGTTTATTGATAATTGAACAGTTAAACAGTTGATGACTGGTCTTCAGTGAGGATTGAGGGTCAACAACAAGAATTCAAGGATTCTCAAGGAAGAATGGGTGAGTGCCACAGTGCCCAACCCCCTCCCACAGAGCCCAGACTGCGCCTCACTGCAGCTGCAGCTCCATGAAGCTCCCACAGCCAGAACCTATGGAATCCCTCGCCCAGGATAGAGAGTGGGCACCGGGCCTCCCCAGGACTGGTGCAGCAGAGCCGCCACACTGCAGCAAAGTGGACTTGTTCTGGGAAGAATTCTCAGAGCCAAGATGGCGGCGGCAAGGGAAGCGGGCGGCCACTGGCCTCCCACATGCGAGATGAATTGTGACTGCCAGCCACCAGTGTGGGAGATGACTCAAGGGAGATGGCTTGCGCCTGCTGGTCACCTGCGTGGAAGATGGCACTCGCCTGGCAGCTGCCTGCATGGGGGGGTAGTGTGCTCTCACCAGCCGCCCGCGCGCGAGATGACGCATGCCTGCCAGCTGCCCGTGTGGGAGATGACACTCGGGAGATTGCACAAGCCTGGCGGCCGCCCGCACAAGAAAATGGTGCGTGCCCACCGAGAAATGACGCGTGCCCACCGGCTGCCCACACTGGGGGATGGCACCTGCCGGCGGGCCTGTGCACGAGATGGCACGCGCCCGCCGGCTGCCCACGTGGGAGATGACACGCGGGAGATGGTGAGC
>NW_006399836.1:11403435-11404531 GCF_000299155.1 Elephantulus edwardii
CTGGGAAAACACTTTGCAGTCCAGAGGGGAGCAAATGACAGGAAAATATCTTCTAACAGAACAAGAAAGCAAACAGCCTTAACCCAAGTTCACCAGTAAGGTGATAAAGTGTCCTCCCTTTCCCCCTTTACATCAATGCCCCTGTTCAGCATGAAGAAGCCAGAGAGTCTACATCCAGTTCCCAAATCAATAAGACAGTTGGTTTAATTACCACTGGAAAATGCTTGTCATTTTCCTGTAGCATCTGGTCCCCACTGGATCATTTTCATTTCTTTCACCTGCTCCCCCCACCAACCAATTTCTGCAGCTCTCCAACTGCATCCTTGCCCATCTTCACCCTTCTGCCCCCAACCTTCACCCCCTTGTACCCCCCAATATGTTTTTTCCCAATTAAAAAAAAATGCTGAGCGAGTTCAGTCCTTTTGATTTTCTGACTCCAGCTCCTTGCACATTTCATTGTAATGTTTTGCTTTGTCATCCCGTGCTGCCTTTTGGAATCTTATGTTCAGCTCTTTAGTATCTTGAATTCTTCCTTGTGCTTTGGCTTCTCTGCACTCCAGTGCAATCTTCAGAGTTTCTTCTAACATCCATTTTGGACTTTTCTTCCTCCTCTGTCTTTACAATGACCATTTGCACTCTTCCTGGATGATACCTTTGACATCCTCCCAGAACTAACTTTGTCTTCGCTCATTAATGTTCAAGGCCTCAAACCTGTTCCGGAGATGATTCTGAAATTCAGGTGGGATGAACTCAAAGCCATACTTTGGTTCCCCTGGATTCGGTTTAATTTTCTTCAGCTTCAACTTGAACTTGCATATGAGTAGTTGGTGATCTGTTCCACAATCAGCTCCTGGCCTAGTTTTCACAGCTGATATTGCACTTCTCCAGCAGTTCTTTCCGCAGATGTAATGAATCTGATTCCGAAGCATACCATCAGGAGAAATCTATGTGTATAACTTATGTTTATGTTTCTTATAAAACGTATTTGCAATGAATAATGAAATAACATATGAGCAAGGGCCTATGGTGATGAAAGAAGATGTTCAAGCTGCTTTGAAGGAAATAGCAAAAAATAAAGCCCCAGGAATAGATGGTA
>NW_006399836.1:11405531-11411919 GCF_000299155.1 Elephantulus edwardii
AATTGATGCCTTTGAGCTTTGGTGGTGGAAAAGAGTATTGAGGGTACCATGGACTGCCAAGAAAACAAACAGATTCATCTTGGAGAGAGTTAAACTGGGCTGCTCCTTGGAGGCAATGATTCTGGGACTTCATATGACATACTTTGGACATGTTGTAAGGAGGGACCGGTCCTTGGAGAGGGACATCATGCTTTGGAGGGTGGAGGGACGGCGCAAGAGGGGAAGACCCTCTATGAGGTGCATTGATTCAGTGACTGGGGTAATTGGGATGGGTGTGTCAGAGGCAATGTGATTGGCACAGGATAGAGCAGAGTTTAGGGCTGTACACAGGGTCACTATGAGTCGCAAGTACTCGACGGTACATAACAACAACAGCAGTCAAGAAAACATATTTCTGGAATCTTTTACTTTCAGCCAAGATCCATCCAGCATCAGCAATGACATCCTTTGTTCCATAGTCTCCTCTGAATTCAGCTTGAATTTCTAACAGTTCTCTATCAATGTACTGCTCCACTCTTTTGTTGCTGTTGCTGTTTTAATAATTTTAATTAGACATTACATACATGTGATATAAATGACATTGTTTGAGAATTACTTTTTTTGAAATGGACACAAATATGGATCTTCCCAGTTGGCCAGCAAGATAGCTATTTTCCAAATTCCTTTGCATAGAAAAGTAAGCACACCAAGGGCTACACATGTTTGTTGAAAATACATCACTTGATATTCTGTCAATGCCTGGAGACTTATCTCTCACAAGTGCCCTTAAACTCATTGATTACTGATTACATGCTGATTTCTTCCTGAAATGGTTCAAAACCAACTAATTCTTTTTGGTTGAGTGAGTGTGCATTCCTTTTGTCTTCTTTAATATTGCATAAAGAGTGACACTGGAATTAAGGACGGTGATATCTGACCTCTTCTAAATCTACATGAGGGGATTGTCCACATCAACAGCATCCACAACACAAAACCAGTTCCCATGAAGTCAGACATGTCTCTCACACTTACTACTTCTTTCTTCTAATTTCAACACCAATTCTACTATTACACTGAATAAAAAATACCTGTTGCAATCGCTACACAAACTAACAGAACCAGGTTTTGTTAACAAACCATATTTGTTAGGGGTGTTAACAGGTTACAACATAGGCTGGCAAGAGAGTACAATTTCTCAGTCAAGACAGCTTTTTAAGTATGTTTGTAGATGCTCAGGTCTTGCAACTTTAGGCCAGTGTTAAAAAGCTCTCTTAGTTTTGCCATTTCTGGCATCTTCCCTCACGTTCTCCAGAAAGCTTAGGTGAAGGGCCCTTGACTCTTTCCCCATAGGGCAGCAGTCCACGTCAGTTCTGTCTCACTGTGGGTCTCTGGTTCTCCACTGTGGCTGATGGTGCTCTCCTGTAAGTACAAGTCTGGCTGACACAGGACTCTCTGGACCCAAAGGATGTGTGCTGCATTCTCTGCTTCTTCTTCTTCTGTGTTGGTGGGGAGATCCCTTGAATTTCTGTTGCTGAACCTGGTCAATTTAAACCTGAAAGAATGATGAGATCAGATCATCCCATTGTAGAGAAACGAACACATTCAACTTGCCTGTTCCTGCTCAATCATGCACAAAAGTCAAGGGCAATGACCTAAGAAAGCCATTATGATGAGTCAATCAACTGCACACACCACAAATGCTTCCTGTTTCATTCAATATTTTACCCATAGAATCTTTGAATATTGAAACTTGAGGATTAAATTTGTTCTTCAGTTCTTTTAAATTCAGAAATGACACATATATTCTTTCCTTCTGACTTCTGGTCTTCACACATTTTGTTTTCTCAAGCTGTCCTTTAAAATCTTCTATGCAGATCTCTTGTTTTATTATTTCTTCCCTTTTCTTTGCTTTTCTACATCCTATTTCAGTCTTTTATTACCTGTCATTTTCATGACTTTTTGCCTTCTTCATCTCAATCAAATAATATTTCACTGCTATTCATAGAGTTTTCAAGGGCCCATTATTTTAGAAATAGATGGCAAGTCCTGCTTCTTAATCTGTAAGCACCACTGGAACCTATTCACTATAGGTGATCCTGTTGGTGTTTGAAATACCAGTGGCATAGCTTTCACAGCACTGCAAACTGATGGATTATATTAGTCATTGTTGTTGTTGTTGTTGTTGTTATTGTTGTGTGCCGCTGAGTCACCTGCAACTCATAGCGACCCTATGTACCAACAGCCCTAAACCCTGCCCTATCCTGTGCCAATCTCACTGTCTCTGACACACCCACCCCTATTACCCCAGCCACTGAACTGATCCATCTCACTGAGAGTCTTCCTGTCCTGTGCTGTCCCTCCACTTTCCCAAGCATGACATCCCTCTTCAAGGACTGGCCCCTCCTTGAAACATGTCCAAAGTATGTCAGATGAAGCTTCAGAATCCTTGCCTCCAAGGAGCAGCCTGACTCCACCCTCTCCAGGACAAATTTGTTCATTTTCTTAGCAGTCTATGTCATATTCAATGCCCCTCTCCAACATCACAGCTCAAAGGCATCAATTCTCCTTCTATCATCCCTAATCATTGTCCAGTTCTCTGATGCATAGCAAAGACCATGGCATGTATCAGGTGCATCTTAGCCTCCAGACTGACATTGTTGCTTTTTAGCATTTTAGAGGGGTCTCTAACCACACACTTTCCCAGCACAAAATGTCTTTTCATTTCCTGGAATTCGGGAAAGGAAAATCAAGCAACACTGAAATGTTATTTCATACCTTTTGAAATGATTATTATAAAAAAAGAGGAAGTGACAATTTGAAAGTGATACAAGATTTTTGAGACCCAACAGTCATGCTTAACTTTCTAGTAGCTCACTTGTTCCTCTAAATACTTCTTCTGTAACATCTTTGATGGGTTGGCCTTGTAAATCCAAAGTCTTGGCATGTAGCCTCTTTGGTTTATTTTATTCTTAGAACTTCTGCCTCCTTAGATGGTTTAAAATTAAGAAAGGTGTGTGTAAGTGTTGTATCCTTTTTTTCCATACTTTTCCAATCTGTGTGCTGAGAAAATTATTTGAGAAGCTGGATTCTATATGTGAAGAATGTAGTATCAGTGTTCGAAGAAGACTTGTCAGTAGCCTCCATTATGATAATGAAACAACCTTTTTTGCCAAAAGTGAAGAGAAAGATATATTGCAGTCCTTACTGCAGAAGATCAAAGAATGCATACAGCCTTCGATCTAGATTGCATCTCAACATCAAGAAAACAAAAAAATCTCACCACTGGACTGACAGGCAACACTATGATAGATGGAGAAAACAATGAAAGTATAAATGACTTTATCTTACTTGGATCCACAGTCAGTACAGTTGGTATCAGCAGTCAGGAGATGTATTGGACTGGGAAAGTCTATAGTCAGGGACCTCTCCAAATTATTGAGGAACAATGATGTTAGTTTGGGGACTATGGTATGTCTGGACAATGGTCTTTTCAACCATTTGCTATTCTTCTGAGAACTAGTGAATAAGGATGACAGAAGAAGAATTGATGCCTTTAAACTGTGGTGTTGGAAAAGAGTACTGAATATCCTATGGATTACCAAAAGAACAAACATATATGCCTTTGAGAAGGTACAGCCAGAATGTTCCCTGGAGGTAAAGATGTTAAAACTTTGCCTCACATACTTTGTGCATATTGCTTGGAGAGGCTATTCGTTAGATGGAGACATCTTGCTTGGGGAGACGGATGGACAGCAAAAGAGAGAAGACACTTAATTGACACAGTTATTGCAGCAATGGGCTTGAGTGTGTTAAAGAGTGTAAGGATGGCACAGCATCAGACAGGGCACAGACCTGCTGTTCATAAGGGATGCTGGTGGAGCAGAGAAAGGACAGGATCAAGACGCACTCATCAAAGGGAGGGGACCAACACTGAGTCTACTGTGACTTGTGTAATAGAAAAGTGTCCTTCATCTGCTGCTTTTGGTAAAATGCTTGTCTGTCAGATACCGTTCTAAAGTTGAGCATCCAAATTAAGCCAGACTAGGAAGGATTGCCGTCCACTTCTGAAATAGCAGGCCTTCAAAAGCCCTATGTACAATAGAGTAAAACATTTGGAGTAGACAAGTAGATTTGGCACCTACAACTGAGCCCTTTTCTTGGGAAATACAATTGAGGAGGAACAGTTGTAAGAAGACAGTAGTGATTGGAACATGGAATGTGGGAAGCATGAATAGGAAAATAGGACTTTGTAAGAAAGAAGTTAAACGCAAAAATAGTGACATATTAACCATTGGTAAAATAATCAGCATGAGATTTTTTTAAAGAAAAATAATTCTTTGGCACTGGTTTACTTACAAAATTCATATACATTGTTTTTCATACTGGATATTTCCTATTTCCTTTACCCCCACCTCCCTCCACCCATAAAATTGTGAGACTCTATGATTAACCTTAACCTCTCCTTCCCTGAATCTTCATCCCTCTGCTCCCCTTTCCCTCCTTGGATCCTCATACACGTTCTACAATAATGGTTTTATACAGTATTTGTCCTTATTAGACTGAGTTAGTCCACTTAGTATAATGCTCTCTAGTCCCTCCAAAGTTAGGTAATGATTTACAAAATCATTGCTTTTATGTGCTGTGTAGTATTCCATCATGTGAATGTATCATAATTTCTCAATCCATTCATTTATGGTTGAACATTTAGAATCTTTCTATGTTCTTATAAGGATGAATAATGCTTCTATCAACAATGGTGTACAAGTCTCCATTTGTGCCTCAGCTCTAATTTTCTTGGGATATATCCCTAGCAGTGTCAGCTTTCTGAGGAAGCACCACACTGCCTTCCAGAGTTGTTGTAGGCATAGGATATTTTGAGTCACACAATCACGTGATCTACTGAACAGGTGAGAAAAAAATAGAATCACATTCATAGTTAAAAAGGTCATTTCTAGAACCATCCTGAAATACAATGTTGTGAGTGACAGGACATATTCATACATACAAGGAAGCCCAGTTAATACCACCACAAACCAAAGCTAAAGAAAATGAAATCAAGTCCACAAGAACCAAAATTTGACCTTGAGTCTATCTCACCTAAACTTAAAAATCATGTCAGGAATAGGCTTGAGGCCTTGAACAGTAATAAGCAAAGACCAGATGAGCTTTGGGAGGATAAAAAAGTATATTATTCATGAAGAAAGCCAGAGTACATTGCCTGAAAATATGAGAACTGAGGCACAAATGGAGACTTGTACACCAATGTTCATAGCAGCATTATTCACCATCACAAGAACATAGCAACAGCCCAAATGTCCAACCAAAATCAAATGGATTAAGAAATTATCATTATATTCACTCAATGAAACACTATGAAGCATGCAGGAGCAATAATTTTGTAAATTATTACCTCACTTGGTAGGGACTGTAGAGCATTATGCTGAGTGAATTAACTCAGTCTCACAAGGACAAGTATTGTATAAAACCAAAATATGCCATGCCTACCATAACTCTGAAAGGCAGTGTGGTGCTTCCATTATTATAGAATGAGTATGAGGATCCAAGGAGGGGCTGGGGGATTGTGAAAGCAGAGGGATGAGGATGTGTGGAAGTAAGGAGAGATTAATGATGGGGTAATACAATTTGATGTGGGACATGAGAGAAATTGGAAAAAAATCTATCTGGAAAACAATAGATTCAAAATTTGTAAATAAAGTAGTATTAAAAGGAATGTAAAATAGAATATATATGAATGATTGTATGAAACACAATGTGAATAGAAGATTGTATAAAACAATGTATATGAATGAAAAGGTGTACTGGAAAAGTATATGAAGATCAATTAAAAATAAGAGAGAGAAAGAGAGAGAGACAAACTGGGATCAAGCTTAAAAGGTTTAGTCTATGGTATAAAGAGACTGCCAAATACAGCTTGAAATGCACAATCTGAATAGGATAAAAATTGATGAATGGAACCTTCTAATGATTCTGAGTTTTTAATCTACATTCATCTCCTACTCTATTCAGGATGTACTATGATCTCTTTTTCAGAGTGGTCAGTAGTGGTCAGAATCATCTATTTTTTCCTGGTGTCAGCACTGTGGAAGTTGAAGTCCATGTGGTCCACTAGCCCTCTGGATCAATTGTTTCAGTGCCTCTTTGTTTTCCTTCTCGCTTATATGTTCTGGATGCTCTTAAGCTTTTAAGTCCTTATGAAATGTTGTTGTTGTTATTGTTATGTGCCATCAAGTCGCTTGCAACTCATAGCGACCCTATGTACAAGAGCTCTATATGCTCTTCTATCCTTTGCCAGCCTAGCCATCTCAAACACACTCATTCCCACCACTCCAGTCACAGAATCGATCCATCTCACCAAAGGTCTTCCCCTCCTTCGCCTCCCCTCCACTCT
>NW_006399836.1:11425441-11431456 GCF_000299155.1 Elephantulus edwardii
AAGAAACAGATTCCGTCTGGAGAGGTTTAAACTGGGCTGCTCCTTGGAGGCAATGATTCTGAGGCTTCGTCTGACATACTTTGGTCACGTTGTAAGGAGAGACTGGTCCTTGGAGAAGGATATCATGCTTGGGAGGGTGGAGGGACAGCACAGGAGGGGAAGGCCCTCTAGGAGGTGGATTGATGTGGTGACTGGGGTAATCAGGATGAGTGTGTCGGAGACAATGAGATTGGCACAGGACAGAGCAGAGTTTAGGGCTGTTGTACACAGAGTTGCTATGAGTCACAGGCGACTCGATGGCACATAACAACAACAACAACAACAACAACAAGTTGACTTCTGCATTAACCCTTCTCTTGCCAAGCTAAGCTACAGAAATGCCAAATTCCTTAAAAATCAGATACATAGACTTCATCATAAAATCCCTCCCTCTAGTGGCAGCCCGCCTGCTCCAGGCCCCACTGAGACACTCACTGTGTCCAACGCTGCAAGTTCTCATAGATTTCAGTGAGACCCCTCAGCATCCTCTTTCCCTTCGCAATCATCTTGCCTATTTCTTCAGCTGACTCTGACTTTGTCCCCTCATACAAGGCCATTGATTCATTCACAAGGCTGGCCACATCAAGCAGAAGGAAGAAACCTGTGCTGGCCATGCCCTTGATGCGGGCACTCCTAGTCATTGATAGGACAGATCCTCTTAAGGTTCTCTGTGCTTCCAAACTATCCTGGGCCAAGCGGCTTCCACTGGCTGAGAAATGCCTGGCATTGGCTGCCAGTCTAGCATTGCGTCGGACCAGTCTGAGGGCCCTGAAGTTCTTCCAACTGGTTATTGCATCTTTGACGCAGAAATAAAAGTCTACAGCGTATTCTTCGAGGATCTGCTCCAAAGCACGCAGAACATTCAGACTAGCATTTGATAAAGTCTCTTGAGCTCTGTCTAATGTTGACTGACTCATGGTGGCATCCACAATGGATGAGGTAATACTTGTGGCTGTGGCTGCTGCTCCCAGCCCCGCCCCAGCTGCCATGAGCCCCAGACTGGCCCCTGCTGTCACAGGTGCCAGAAGCAATGAAGCGATGGTCAGAAGACCAGAGAAGATGCTCACAGAATCGGTCACCACATTGGTAATGGTAAAGACCCTGCACGTCGTCTCAGAATTCTCCTCAAGGGCCTCAAGTTCCCTTATACAGTTCTCAAGTTTCTCTTTTATTTCAGGAAACTCATTAACAAACGTGTCCACAACCTGCCGTTCTTTTTGAGACACATCTTCGTCTTCCATGGCCTTGTCTTTGCAAACCCTGTTCAGAGCTTCACGTAGTTCTTCTGCCTCTGTCCTGTAACAACAAAGATCAAGTAACTAAGGGTCAGTCCTAATGTCTGAGTGATTCCTAGGGTCCAGCAAAAGGGACCAAGCTTCCAGGTCAAGTAATATCAGATGCTTCACCTCTGCCTCTGAGAGCTACGGGTTGGCATGAAGGGGTGGAGTCATGCCACCCTAAGACGGGTTCCAGAAAATGGGAGAGGTGTCTAAGAGGGCTATAATAGGGGCAGAGCTTTGAGAGCAAGTCAAGGAACAGCTGTCCTCCAATGAGACTGGAGAGCTGTCATGAAAACACTTGGACATCGTGAAGGGAGATATGATTATTGCAGGTGAAACAAGCTGTTAAGATTACTGAGAAGCAAGAGAAACAGGAGAAGCAGCAGTGACAGGGAGTCAGAGGACTCACTGCACCTGCACTAAGTCTTCAGAAATACCGCATCAGAACATTACTGTAAAAATAGAAGGATAACTATTAAAACATGTATGGGAACTCAATGGGGGCAGAGGGGTGGGATCGGGGAGGTGAGGATCGGTAGGGGCGCAACCACAGGATTGCACAGTCTGATCGGTGGATGGAGGGGACAAGGAAAAGGGAGGATCCGGGTGAAAAGACAGGGAAATGATGGGCCAGGGGCAATGGTGATTGATTTTATGAAACACGATGCATGATTGTAGGAAACACAGAGTGAATAAAGAGCAGTGTGAAACACAATGTGTCCTGAGCTTTCTAAGCAAAGGAATGAAAAATTAAATCAAATTTAAATATTAAAATTATAAAAACCCAATAGTCCTCCTGGGGATCAGAAATGTGAGAAGACAGGTGAGAAACCCAAAAAGAAGAAAAAGAAAAAGCCCCAGGAGGCTCCAAGGGAGAATGGAATGGAAGATCACACCAGCTCTACTCTCCCCAAAGCCAAGATAAAAAAAATCTCTTGCCAAGAAGTCGGCTAATAGTGATTTTGAGGGACAACTGTAAGCACAAATGTCCCTGGAGGAAGACATCTTCCCCACGGAGGAAACAGAAGATGCTGAAGAAGCTTCAGCCCGTGTCCTAGAGAGAAGGGAGCAGCCCTTCAAGGGGCGCCAGGCAGCAGCGGGTCTGAGGCCTCTGTCAGCAACAAACACCAAGAAAAAGGAAAAAGCAAAAAGGCCCTGGGGGAAGATTCGAGTGGACGTCCTGGGAGAAGGGCCTACCCAGCTGTTTCCCAATAAAAACCAATTTACAAAAGTTGAGTTTTAAAAAGACCAAGCAATTAGGAAAGGTCACTTTCTTGCTTGTAAAATGGGCTTGAGAAGACCTATCCTCCGTAAATCATATCCATTTACTATAAAACTGAAGGGGCAGCAGAAACCCCATTTTTTTATAAACCCCCATTAGTGCTGGAGGCAGAAGCGGGCCATAAAAATTCTAGGCTTAGGGCAAACACGAGTGCCCCGGGTAAAACCCAGTCTGTCCTTGAAAAAGTAAAGAATTAACTAGTGTCTACGTGACACAAAAAGAGTAAAGGCGGGCAAAGTAACCAGCCCATCAAAAGCTGACCAAACGACTGACCCCCTGGCCCACCAATCTCTTTGCCTTAGCAGGGGCACCCAAGAAAAAGCTATAAAAGCAAGTGAGAGGGAAAACTCAAGGCTTTTTCCCTTCATCACCTTTCTGAGGAAGGTGAAAGAGCCTCCACACGTGGAAAAATTAAACAATAAACGCTCTTGAAACTTCAGACGTGTTTCTGGATTTCTTTGAGGGGCATTTCATGGGCACAACAAAACAAATGGAAAAGACTTCTACAAATAGAACAAATTCTTCTTCAGAGTAAACATGGTTTGCACATTCCCAGGGCCCAAAGGACTGATTCAGCTAGGAGATAAGTAACCAAACTCATCTTCAGAGGATCTCTCATGCTGGGGGCGGTGGTGTTGATTGCCTTCGAGTGGAGCACAACTCATAGCGACTCTATGAACAAAAAGCTTGAAGCCCCTCTACAACTATGGACATTTACTAAAGTTCATAGAGTTTCCAAAGGCATGCTTTTTAGGTAGTGGATGCCACTCCTGCTTAGGTGAAGGTATTTTCTCAGTCAGGGTGAGTTATCACCACAGAGAAGAAACAGTAGGTAAGAAGCTGTGCTGCAATCCTTCCCAAAGGGACAGAGTTTGAGGTCACAAGCTGCTCCCTGTAAAGACGGGCAATCTCCTCCCGTGGGATTAACTGCCTCTGAAAACCCTCCAGAGGGTCAGCTATGGCTTGGTTCCAACTCAATAGCACACAACAACAACAACATAGTCTAACATCTTCCTGTTTACCATGAATGCACTTCTAACCAGGAGGGAATTTGTCATGATATTGGTGAAATGAGAGCATGGGCTGACTCCCTTTTCAAGTCGTTTTGACGCAAACAACCCACAGCAGATAATGACCTGTGTACACAACACTCCGCACTTGCCCTGAGTTCATGTTAACTTATGCACAAACAGCTTAGCTGAGCGTGTGCATCGCATGTCATGGGATCAAATCTATTATTGTTCTATGTTCCCCACAAGGGAGGAAAGGGATCTTCTTCCTGCATCACAAGACGAGTTCATGCAGATCATCTCCTTATTCCAACTAGGAATGAGAGCACCTGGTCAGTGGATACCGTTGTCCACTATTCAGATTGTTAGCACAATGGCCAGTCCCCCAATGAATAAACAGTAGTGGAACTGGAGTTGAACAATCTACCTCTATAGACTCTTAGTAAACTCAGAACTAGAAGTGTGAGCTTTGCCGGCACCTGCTCTCTTCCAAGGCCTGACGCCCTGATTCATCCTGGTGAAGGTCACTGAGTGCAGCCACACTGCGCAGCTGACTGGGAAGCCTGAGTAGGAAGCCTGACTCCCGCTCTGCACCCCAAGTAGACTGATGCTTGACCCACCAGCTGACATGCCCCACCTCAGGACATCACCATCAACCTATCTGACACCTTAGATGCTGATAACTTGATATGCATGGAATTCAAGGCCATGAATAATCTTATGGAACCTCTTAAATATAACAAAGACTGAGGCACCATGTAAATGAATTATTCAGCCTGAAAAGATCAACAGAGGAAGCCTTTTCCTCTCTGGTGGGGATTTGTGAGGACACATAGGGAGAAAACCTTCAAATTATTAAAAAAAAACACAAGACAACAAACAAAAATGGCAGCCCCCATTCTTACTTTGGAAGCTGTCACTAAAGCAGATCCCTCCTTGTTACTCGGGGACCGTGTAAATAAGGAAAAGCAAACTAAAGCCTGTCGTAGTGTTGATCATGACTCATGACCTTACAGGACAGACAGAAACCACCCTAAGGTGCTCCAAGGGCTGTGAGGTAAACTGCCAAGTCTTTCTCCTTTCAAAAGTTAGTGGTTTCAAACCATAGACCTTGTGGCTAGCAGCTGAGTATTTCACTACTATGCCACTTGTGCTGTTGCAGACAGAGGAGGGTCAATTGATAGTGGAGAAGTCCTCAAAGCAAGGAAGGGAGGAATGTCCTTGTCCCACTCAATGTCCCCAACCAGGTCCAGTGTGTCCATACGTCTGTGACTCAGGCATCTGACCTCCTGCCACCCTGGCTGTGCTCCCCAAGCCTTCCTACCAGTCACTCCCCCAACCAGCTCTGCCCTCATCCCCAGCTCTGCTCCTGTGTCCAGGCCTCCTTGGCTCCTGGGATGAGATAACTGCACTTGGTTCCCCAGCTGTGACCTGTCCCTCACTCTAAACCTTCACCACAGACCTGCAAGACTGATTCCTGTTGCCATTGAACGGAGATTGGTCAATGTCCCCTGAGACACAGTGGAACTTACTGAGAGCCCCAGAGCCAGGCAGAGCAGAGTTAGGACCCTACCCCGCTCACGTCTACTCCGCCCCAGCTTCTCTGAGGACCAGCAGAGGGATCCTGTGGGGTTTGTACAACGGTTTGTACAACGGGCAGAAAAGGTGCTCAGGAACACAGGTGAGAGCATTGGGATGAAGTCCTGTTTCACTCTGACCTCACAGAAGGAGATCTTTGGTGTCTGCTCCCTCCCTGCTAACCCTATAATTGAACAAATGTTACATATAGTTTTCATGCTGAACTCTTTACATCCATTATCTTGTTTTCCTCCCAAGAAGACTCTGCAGATAAGGACACTGGTGGTGAATGGTGGAGTGTCGTGCCCAGGGTTAGACAACTGTCAGATGGCGGTTAAGATGCACTGCCATGCAGGTTTCATCTCTTTGCGACTCAATGCCCTGTAGTGCCAATGAGCGATGGAGGAAACACCCAGGGATCATTTATAGCCCCAACCCCTCCCCAACTTGGGGGAGGAAACCGCTAACCCAGTAGGGAGATCAGGGTGCCATTTCTGGAACTCCCTGAAGCTTACCTGGACAGGCCTGTTTCAGTTATAAGTCTCTCCCAGATTTCGTCCAAAACCAGCAGGATTTGTAATGCACGGTGGCTCATCCGGGCCATGACTAACTGGGTGATGTATTCAACCCGAGTGGATGCTGTGCCTTCTGGTGGGAGAGACACAAAATTCATTTAGGATATATGGGGGTGGAGCATACAACATATTGAGTATGTTGTTGTTGTTGTTATATGCCACCAAGTCGCTTGCGACTCGTAGCGATCCTATGTACAAGAGCCCTAAACACCATTCTATCCTGTGCCAACCTTGCAGTCTCAAATACACTC
>NW_006399836.1:11443917-11444859 GCF_000299155.1 Elephantulus edwardii
ACTCATACTTTCATCATCCTGTTGGTGACCACACTCACCGTTTATCCTCAGGAATCTGCCCCCCTAGCCCTCTAGGACCCCAGGGTCATCCAGGGAGCTTCTAGATCCTATCTTTGCTCTCTCTCTTATTCTGTTAGGGAGTTCTGGTGGCCTAGTGGTAAGGAGTTATGCTGCCATGCCAAAGGCATGCAGTTCAAAACCACCAGCTGTTCTCTAGGCGAAAAATGAGCAATTTCATCTCTGGCAATTTACTGCCCTGAAAACCCTCTGGAGGGTCAGCTATGCTTTGATTCCAAGATGAATGGCACACAACGACCTTATTCTTTAACATAACTGAGTGAAGCACAGTTTGCTCCCAAGGCTGGTTCCTGAGTGATCTGCTTTGGTTGTGAGGACAGCTCAGCAAAGAGTTAGGATTTGAGGATGTGAGGCAATTTTGTGGGAGGGTTTCCTGGCTTCACTGAAAGGGGAGAAGCAATCAGGGCTCAGAGGGAGAGAACACATGGCCCTGAATGCATCGTTTAATTGATGGGGTGAAGTAGAGAGAAATACCTAAGAGCCCGGTCCCCATGGAATGCGCTTGTGCAGGTGGATATAAGATCAGTAGATAGATCCTTGCCCAAAGACGACTAACAGGCTGTTAACGCCAGGAGGATGAATCAGAGGCCCTAACACAGACACTGTGATTTTACTTGGAGTCTATAGACTGTATCCATTAAAAAACAGCTAGAACAGCACAGAGACAGAGAACTGCTAGACAATCAAGCTGGATTTAGAAGAGGCCATGGCACCAGGGATACCATTGCTGATGGCAGATGGAACTTGGCTGGAAGCAAAGAATACCAGATAAATGTCTATTTGCACTTGTTGTTATGTTGTTGTTATGTGCCATCAAGTCGCCTGCGACTCATAGCGACCCTATGTACAACAGCCCTAAACTCC
>NW_006399836.1:11446550-11452720 GCF_000299155.1 Elephantulus edwardii
AGCTTTATGTCTATTTCTGTCTCCCCCTCCCCACTTCCCCATGGACTGCCCTTAGGTCACTTCTGAATTATTTGATGGAATAGGGAAGAATAGGGAGAACGTGAGCCCCTATCCAGGCTATTCTTAGCTGAGGACTACGAAATAACTGAGGAGACTCCCCTGGGTTTCTCCCAGAGTGCAGAGATCTGCTCGTCCAATTCCTCCTTAACTATTGATTCACCTGCAGCAAACTAAGCTTTGGAGTTTCCATCCTCAATTCCACATCCTGAGAAGAGAAAGAAATAATACCTGGATTGGATGCATCATCTCCTGCAGCAGGTTCATCTTCTCCTGGGCTGGACCCACCTTCTTCTGGAGTGGGACTATCCTCTTCTGGGCTGGGGTTGGGCCCACTCTCTTGCAGATTGGACCCATCCTCTTCTAGGTTAGTTTCACTCTCTTCTGGACTGGGCTCATCCTCTCCTCGGGTCGTGGGATCAGCAATGGCCTCTCTATGTTTCTCTTCAGGATTCATGTTTCAGTGTCCAGGCTGGAAGGAGTCTACACTTTGTCTTTGGAGAAGAAAAAAACAATGTAAGAGAGTGAATGAGATCCCGCTGTGGCAATAAGCGCAAAAGGACCAGGTATCTCGGGATTCCCCCAGGATGCAACAAATGCAGCCACAGAGTTATCCCAAAGTCTCTGCAGGACACAGCCAAGTGTTATCAAAAGAAAATTGCTCATCCTTTTCTCAGTTCTCCTCTGCTCTGTGAAGGCAAATCAGCAGGTCCTACTGGGACACAAAGAAGAGTACTCAGATGAAGACAGAAGTTATTGCTGGGTTCATTTCAACTCATAATAACCCCAAGTGACAGAGCAGAATTGTTCCAAACTGTTTCCCAGTCTTGACTAAAACGAAAAAACCCTAACTAGTCATTTTCCTCAAAGGCCTGAAGGTGAAAATTCAAGCCTTGAATTGCAATATTTTATGGTTCTATGAGTAAATATGTATAAAAGAAAATCTGGACATGCTCACCAGTCTATGTCAGGAAGTTTGAAAGACAGGCTGCAGACACAAGAGATCCGTATTTGTTTCCATTCCTAAGAGAGGTGACCCAATAGAATGTGGAAATGATCAGACTAAATCATTAATATCATACGCAAGCAAAATATTGGTGAAGATTGTAAAAAAAAAATGCATAGAGCACTACATTGACAGAGAACTACATTGACAGCCAAAAGTTCATGCTGGATTTAGAAAAGACCATGGCACCAGGGATAGCATTGCTGCTGTGAGATGTATCCTAGTTGAAAGCATAGAATACCAGAAAAATGTCTATCTGTGTCATATGTACTTTGCAAAGGCATTTCATTGTGTGGATCATAACAAATAATGGTTATCATTGAGAAGAATGGGAATTCCAGGGTACTTAATTATCCTTACATGAACTCTATACCTACACCAAGACAAATTAGCCTTATAGGAAATCTATACCTAGACCAAGAACTGTCATCAGAACAGAACAAGGAAACACTGCATGGTTTAAAATGAAGGAAGGTGTGTCTGAGGAATGTATCTTTGCTCATATCTGTTCAATCACAATGCTGAGAAAATTATTACCGAAACAAGATTCTGTGAGGAAGAATGTGGCATCAGGATTGGATGAAGTCTCATCAACCACCTACACTAAGCAGATGACACAACCTTGCTTGCTTAAAGGGGAGGGAACTTGAGGTGCTGCCTACAGAAAAATCAAAGACTACAGCCTTCAATGTGGATTACATCTAAATATCAAGAAAACAAAGATCTTCCCCACTGGACTAATAGGCAACATCATGACAGATAAAGAAAAAAATGAAATTGTCAATGATTTCATCTTACTTGAATCCACAACCGACACCCTTGGTACCGCAAGTCAGGAGATCAGGTGATGTTTCACACTGAACTAGTCTACTGTCAGGAACATCTCCAAAGAACTGAAGAACAGTGATGCCAGTTTAAAGACTAATATGTGTCTGATTCAAGCCACAGTCTTTCCAATCCCCTGCTATGCTTCTGAGAGCTGGACAAAGAAGAACCGATGCCTTTGAGTTGTGAAGTTGAAGAAGAGTTCTGAACAGCCAGTTCATGGACTGCCTAAATAACAGGTGTGCCTTGCAGTTAGTGCAACCAGAGTGCTCCTTAGAGGCAAGGCTTCTCCCCGCCCCCCACATACTCGGGGCATGTTGTCAAAGAAGCTGTTCCTTGGGGAGGCACATCATGCTCGGAGAGGTGGAAAGCCAGCAAAAGAGAGGAAGACCCTCAGCAAATATAGGCTGATACAGTGCTTGTGGCAATAGCTCAAGCATGCCGGGGACTCTAAGAATGGTGCAGGATAGAAAAAGTCCAGATATGTTTTTCATAGAATCACTATGAGTCAAAAAACAGCATCATAAAACAACAATAGATATGAAATAGTGAATAATGCTGAATAATCAAAAGAAGATGTAAGGAAATACACAGAATCGCTTTATCAAGAAGAATTTGTCCAACCCCAACCATTCATGGTGTCTCAAATAAACAAGAACCAGTGGTCCTGATGTCAGATGCATCTTTCTGGCTGAAAGCAAGGAATACAAGACAAAGTTTATCTGTGTTTTATTGGTTATGTAAAAAACATTTGACTGTGTGGGTCACAACAAATGACAGACAACATGGTAAAGAATGACAATTCCACAATGTATAAGTGTGCTCATACAGAACCTACACAGATCAAGTTATAGTTGTTAAAATAAAACTGAGGATATTGTACAGTTTAACATCAGGAAGAGTGTGTATATGTGGTAGGGTTGGCTCATACACCATATTTATATAATCTGTGTTCTAGTCAGATAATCCAATGAATTAGAATGTCTGAAGAAGAACAGAATATGAAAACAGCAGGAAGACTCATCAACAACCTGCAATGTACAGATGACCCAGCCTTTCTTACTGGAAGCAAAAAGAATTTGAAATACTTACTAATGAAGATAAAAAAATGACAGCCTTTGGTGTGTTACACTTCAACATATAGAGAATAAAAAGCAATATCATGGTAAATAAGCAACTGGTGGGTGAGTAAGTTTGGGGGTGGCAAATGTGCAACAATGAAAAAAATATTTAATGTTTTAAAAAACCAAGTAATTGGACCAATAAACAACATTATGAAGGGAAGGTGAAAAGAATGGAGTTGTGGATTTCACTCTGTTTGAATCCACAAACAACTTTCATAGAACCAGCAGTAATGAAATGATGGATCACATTGGCAAATCTACCCCTAAAATACCACACTGTAAGGTATGAAAACAAAGACATTATGTTGAGGACTAGGGTGCACCTGACCCGAGTCATAGTCTTTTTCACCTCATATGTTTGTATGAAAAAACGATGAAGAAAGAAGAGTTAAGAAGAATCAATGCCTTTGTTTTATGGTATTGATAAAGAATATTTATCTTCCCAGTAGTGGAATTGCACTACTGGGAATTTACCCTAAAGAAACCATAACCACCACCCAAGCAGATATATGCACACCCATGTTTATTGCTACTTTGTTTGCAATAGCAAAGAGCTGGAAACAACTCAAGTGCCCATCAACCAATGAATAGAGAAGCTCTGGTATATTCACACAATGGAATACTATGCAGCATTGAAAAAACAAACAACTCATGAAATATTATGCAAAATGGATGACCTTGAAGGACATTATGTTGAGTGAAATATATCAGTCACAAAAGGAAAAATATTGCATAGGGCCACTGTTGCAAAGCGGGCTGACATCAGGGTTGAGGGAAGGCAGAGAAGGAGGGGAGGAATGATGTATATTGCATTGAAACAGATGAGGGAGAGAACTGTTTAAAAGAGATATGTGAAAAAAAAATAAAATAAAAGGGATATGTGATTAGGTATTATTATTGTGAAAGGAGTCCAGAATGAAGGCTGCACCACAGTGGAATAGACTTGGGGGTAGGGATTGCATAACAATGAAAGAGTTTTTCTTTTACTTTTCAAGGAGAAGAGTGAATTGTGGGGGGATGGGTTGGGCAGGGAGAAAAGTGCAACAATGAATGAATGGAAACCCTAAGTCTTTACAAACTTTCATTAAAATTACTAAGAAAAAAAGTATTTATCTTCAGGACTGCCAGAAGAAAGAATAAATGTGTCTTATAAGTTGTACACTCAGAATGCTTTTTAGAGGTGAGTATGGCTACAAAGTCTGTACATGTAATAAGAAGATATCTAGAGAAAGACATTGTGCTTGGACCAGGGGAAGGTCAGCACAGAGAAGACCTTCAATGAGATGATTAACACAATGGCTGTAACAGTGGTCTCACGCCTGGCAATGACTGTGAGGATGGTAAGCTTCTGCACTGTTGTATATAAGATCTCTGTGAGGTGGAAGGGGATAGGACAGTGTTTAGATCAGTTAATAACAGGGTGAATATGAGAGGTACTCAACTCAATGGCACCTAACACAACACGAGGTGGAAGTCACTCAATGACATCAAATAACAACAGTTATGAAAGGAATATTTTTAGACCATTTCCACACCACTGTATCTGTGTCGAAATCCTCTTGAAGTATGTCCTGTCTTGACCACAGAGAAATTATGTCTTAACTCTTCATTATTTTTATCTTACTTGGATCCACAACCAACATCCTTGGTACCAGCAGCCAGAGTGCACCCTAGAGGTAAGTCTGGTGAAGCTTCATCTCACAAAAACTGGGCATGTTGCTAAGAAGGGCTGTTCCTTGGAAAGGCGCATCAGGCTTGGAAAGGGGGAGGGTCAACTAAAGAGAGGAAGAACAGCGACAAGATGGATTGACATGGTGACTACAGCAATGAGCTCATGTGTGTCAGAGGTGATGAGGTTGGCACAGGATAGAACAGGGTTCAGATCTGTTGATCATTGGGTCGCTATGAGTCATACTTTCCTTGACAGCACCTAAAAACAACAACATCTATTTACAGGTATTAACCTGATAAAGAACTCAAGGATAGGAATATGTTATCAGTTTGTTCCAATATTACTAAAAGCAACATAACTCCCTCCCTCATCCTCAGGTTTTCAGAAGTTGTGAATTGCTTAGAAAGAGAGTTCCATCTTTTTCTTAGGTAGCTGCTGGTAGATTCAAACTGCCTGCCTTTGGGATAACAGTGTAACTCTTTTCCCACCAGACCAGTGTAAACATGGATTTATTTCATACATTTTACTTTTGATCAAAAAATTTAAAAACACTTTATAGCCTAAGGGTCAATAATGTTAGGATTATTATTATTGTTTACGTTAGATGTATCTTGGTTAAAATCAAAGACTACCGTAAGGATATTTATTCATGTTTTATTGATTATGCAAAAGCAGTAGACTGTATGGATCAGAATGAATTATGACTAACACTGAGAAGAATGGAAATGTCAGAACATTTAATTGTGCTCTTCAGAATCTTATACCTAGATCAACAATCTGTTGTCAGAGCAGAACAAGGGACCACTGCAAAGTTTAAAACCAGTAAAAATGTATAATAAACTGTCTCTGAAAAACCTGCTGGAAGGTCCTGTAAGAATCAATTCCAAATCAAGGGTACGTAACAATAACAGCAACTAATAAAGCCTTCATTATAGGATTCACTTCAGCCAAAAAGAAAGCAAAAAGCAACATCAGATAAAACAGCAACTGGACCAATAAGCAACATCATGAAAGAGAAATTACTAGAATCACGATTCTAATTAACAGATTCAGCAACATGACAGCGATGAGACATCTGCCCATAGTCACGTGGAACGTGAGTGAATGGAATGCACCAATTAAGGCAGAAAGAGTAGCAGAATATTCCATGTGCACAACAATGAGCAGGATAAGAAAACCTGGCTCATTGTTATGCTGTCTACAAGAGACACATCAAAGACACAACAAAATCAAAGGAGAGAGATATATATATAACCTTTTTATTGTCTCCCTAGTTGTCATTACAGAGAAGTCGTAGACCATTTCACAAGATAGAATGCCCAAGCAGCTGCACTGAATGATCTTTCTACTCTTTTTTTTTTTTTAGTTTAAACACACTTTATTTTTAGACAACCTATGACATTTTTTCCCTTTAAAAAAAATGCCTCCGCTCCAAATAAATGAAGGTCAAAATTACAATGGAGAGGTCAAGATGGTATCTCAGTCC
>NW_006399836.1:11453271-11459405 GCF_000299155.1 Elephantulus edwardii
GCCTCCAGGCACAGTCCGCCCGCGATCTCCCGGATTTTGTAGATGTCGGAGAACAGCTCATCGTGGCTGATGAGGTCCCGGTAGATGATCATGATCGCGACAAGGAGACGACGGCGGCGCTAGCTGAGCAGGAGCCGAGATCTTTCTACTCTCGCCTTCATTGGACTGTCCTCCTCCCAAGAGACACCAGAGACTTTCCCCTTTTTGGGCTCATGTAAAAGAAAAAGGGAGGAGATGTTGTGGAATGTTAGGGAGGGAGGAAGTGTCTCTGGCCAGGACAGATTGCCTAAGCTCCAGATAAGTGCAAGCCTCCTAACAGCCTTTAATACAGGGTAGAGAAATCTCCCCTGTGTTTGGCTGCACCAGCTTGAGAAAGCTCGCCACCTGGGAAGACTGCTGCTGCATTTGTTGAGCTGGGAGTGGTCCACACGAGGCTGAGGTTCTCCTAAGCAAGCCACATGTCCTATGTCTGTAAGCCCACCCTATCCTGCCTTCCTGTGTATGTAAGTGCACTGCTTATCCCAATAAAATTGAGCTGGATTGACTCCCTGATCCTCTCCCGGAGTGGTGTATCTCTGTCATGCTTACTCCCATCAGGGTGTCACTGTTAAGTTGCCTGTGAGCTGACAGCTACACTCGAGCACCACAACAAGATAAAGGTAAGTAACCCAATTGAAAAATGGGCCCAGGATATGAACAGACACTTCACCAAAGAAGACATTCAGATGGCTAACAAACACGTGAAGAAATGTTCAAAATCCCTAGTTCTAAGAGAAATGCAAATCAAAACAACTATGAGGTATGATCTTAGCTCAGTAAGAATAGCAAAATTTAGTTGCACTGCAATCCCAGAGGTATGTGGTTTGAATCCACCAGATGCTTTGCTGGAGAAGGAGAGGCAGTCTCCTCCTATACCAGTCAGATCCGATTTGACAGTACACAAACAAAAAATAATAAAATAAAGAATAGCAAAATTTGACAGAACAGCAAACATCAAATGCTGGCCAGGTTGTGGAGAAACCAGAAGCCTTATTCACTATTGGTGGAAGTGTAAAATGGTACAACCAAAATGGGAGGCTGTATGGCACTTTCTCAAAAAGATGCAAATAGAAGTACCATTTGACCCAGCAATTCCACTACTGGGAATTTACCCCAAAGAGACCATAACCAACACCCAAGCAGATATATGCACACCCATGTTTATTGCTACTTTGTTAGCAATAGCAAAGAGCTGGAAAAACCCAAGTGCCCATCAACAAATGAATAAAGAAGCTCTGGTATATGCACACAATGGAATACTATGCAGCATTGAAAAACAACTCATGAAATATTATTCAAAATGGATGACCCTGGAGGACAATATGCTGAGTGAAATATCTCAGTCACAAAAGGACAAATATTGCAGAGGGCCACTGGTGTGAAATGGAACTGACATCAGGATTGAGGGAAGATAGAAAAGGAGGGGAGGAATGATGTATATTGCATTGAAACAGAGGAGAGATCTGTTTAAAAGGGATATATGAATGGGTATTCTTGTCATTACAGAAGTCCAGAGTGAAGACTGCATAGTGGAGTGAACTTGGGAGGGATTGATAACAATGAAAGAGTTTTTATTTCCAAGGAGAAGAGTGATTTAAGGAGGGGTGAGGGTGGGCAGGGAGAAAAGGACAACAATAACTGGAAATTTTAAGTCTTTGTAAACTTTATTAAAATTAATAAATTTAAAAAATAAAAGTTCCCTACTGCTTCTATGTTTTGGTTTGCTTGGCTCCACAGTCAACACCCTTGGCACCAGCAGCCAGGAAATGAAAAGATGTATTATGATGGGAAAGTTTGCGGTTAGAGACCTCTCTAAAGTGCTAAAGTGCAAGGATGTCAGTTTGGAGACTAAGGTGCACCTGGTACAAGCCATGGTCTTTGCAATCACTTGTTATGCATCAGAGAGCTGGACGATGACTAGGGATGATAGAAGGAGAATTGATGCTTTTGAGCTGTGGCGTTGGAGAAGAGTGTTGAACATACCATGGACTGCTAGGAAAATTATCAGGTTTGTCTTGGAGAGAGTGAAGCTGGGTTGCTCCTTGGAGGCAAATTTCTGAAGCTTCATCTGAGGTACTTTGGACATGTTTCAAGGAGGGACCAGTCCTTAGAGAGGGATGTCATGCTTGGGAGCGTAGAGGGACAATGCAGGAGGGGAAGACCCTCAATGAGATGGATTGATTCAGTGACTGAGGCAATAACGGGCACAGGTGTGTCAGAGATGGTGAGATTGGCACAGGATAGGGCAGAGTTTAGGGCGGTTGTACATAGGGTCCCTATGAGTCACAGGAGACTTACTAGCACATAACAACAACATTGCTTATAAGAAGCAAGATTACAATGGTGGGGGGGGGGGAGAGAAAATTGCCAGGTAGCAAATCACCAAGAGAATTCAATGCAAATGAAGCTCTTTCTATTGAAAACCTTCTGCTTGACTCAGGAGAGAGGGATTAGCAAATAAAATGCAAGAATCCTGCAAACATTTAAGGATTGCCTTGATGCCTCAGGGTGAATTCCAGCTTGTACCTTGTACTGTGTCTCCCCAACATCCTAACATAGTATTTGGTTTATTACAAGCATATAGTATGAAATCTGGCTTCCCATACACTAGAACACAACAAAGCATCTTCTCAGATTATAGATCTTATAATGTTACGAATCATTAAGAGGGGGATTGAGCAACAAAACAACAACAAAATCAGGATATATGGAATCTAAATAACTTCCTACTTGAGCTCTTTTGGATAATACAAAAATTTTAAAAGAAAAAAAAATTTAAATTTAAATATTTCAAATTTCATGAAGGAAATGAGAATGAAAACACGCCATACCATAATTTCTGGGACGTAGCAAAAAGTAATACTCAGAGGACAATTTACAGCTATGAATACATAAAATTAAAAAGAACTAAAACCCCCTTAACCCAATACGTAGAACGATTAGAAAAAAAACAGCCATCAAAGCCCACAGTCTCTAGAAGAAAAAAAAAAAGGTGATAGTTCAGAGCAGAAAAACTAAATAGAAAACAGTAGCTTGCAAGATAGAATTAGAAATACGTGACTCCTGGCACCAGGACTCTGCAGGGGGTGGAAGGAGGAGGGGAAAGGGGCAGAGAACACAGGACAGGCATCCATACGCAAGCTTTAACTTTTTAAATTTGGTTGCCAGCATTTAAAACTTAGGAACTTTACACCACACAAAAATTGCTAATTCTTGGAGTCTTGAAATGAAAGCTCTGGTAAATTAGGCCCACACTTCATCCAGCACCCCTCATCTGGATCTATGAGAGTAGCGTGTGCCTCCAGGTCACCCCCACTCCATGATCAGACCCCCGTGGAGGGTCAGCAGAGCAGAGAACTCTGATCCCATTGTCAGATGAAGACACTGAGCCCCAGGGAAGGCAAAACCCTGGCCAGGCTCCCTCAGCTCTTGGTGGGCTGAGCGGAGGCCAACATCAAACTCTGGGACTTTAAAAAAAAGGAAAAAGGGATTTTCTTAATAGACAAGTTCCTAAAGTAAGAAAAGGAAGTCAAGCCCGTTATTTAACCCTGGCCTCCCTCCAGAGTTGGTTATTGCTGGGGAGAGCGTGGCCCGTCCTCCTAGGTTTATCTCTGCTTCTGCAGACACACGGGTCTGGGCACACCCTGATGGTTCTGAGCAAACACCTGCAGTCTGGTCTTATCATCAATCACAGAGCCGGGATCCTGCTGTGGATGCCATTCTGCAACGTGCCCTTCTCAGGCCCTCCTTCTGTGGGAATCCTGGGATGTTCCCTCTCCTACCATCATCCTTCAGACCTCATCTGAGGGCTGATGGGGCTCTGTGGCCTGCCTCTCCGTGGACAAGGCACTCTGGGCCTGTCACAACCCTCTCAGTGCTTCCGTTTCAATAAAAAGTTAAGTGCCAAGAAAGTTATCAGAGAAAGGGCTAGTGGAATGACATCTGAATTCCTTGTACTTCAGAAGACGTTCTTGTTCCCTCAGCAGCAGCTCCCAGGACCAGCCTCAGACAGTGGCTCACACTCTCTCCCTCCACAGCTTCCTCCAAGGTCCAAGCATCTGTGCACCAACATAGACCTTCCTTCTGAGGCCACCTGGACTGGTCTCAGCTAGAATTAAAGGTAGGGTGAATTTATGTTTCTTACTCAAGAGATTTGGAAATTTCCTCATCTGTATGCCTTTAAGTTGTGGTGTTGGAGGAGAGTACTGAACATCCCACAGACGGCCAAAACAATGAAGAGAGAGATCATGAAAGAGGTGCAACCATAGGGGAGATCTGGTGGCTTAGTGGTGAGAATCAGCACTGCATTCCCAGAAGCGCATGGTTCAAATCCACCAAGATGTTCTGCCCAGGAAGGAGGGGCAATCTCCTTCTGTACCAGTCAGATCTGATTTGACGGTACACATACACAAAAATAATAAAATTAAAAAAATAAAAAAGAAAAGAAAAGAGGTGCAACCATGTGCTCCTTAAAGGCTAGGATGGTAAAGCTTCATCTCTCATACTCTGGGCATGTTTTTTGGCTATTCCGTGGAAAGAAACATCATACTTGGAAAGGTTTAGGGACAGTGAAAAAGAGAGGAAGACCTCAACCAGGATTTCCATGGAGATCACAGCCATGGACTTGAGTGTGTCCGCAATTCTGAGGATGGCGCAGGATAGGACAGGGTTCAGCTGTGTTGTCCAGAGTGTTGCTAGGAGTCATGGTCAACTCAACAGCATCTAACGCCAACAACTCCATCTCCACAGCTCAAGTGCACAGAACAAGAAAGGGGACCAACAAAACTGTGTTCAAATCCAGGCACCGCCACAACTTTGCTATATGACTAGGGGTTGATTAGCTGACTTCTGTGAGCTTTTCCTTCCTCTGTAACAGGATGACAGTAATTCTTTTCTTAGGGAGTTGTGAAAATGAGGTGATAGAAGCGTATCATAACCCTCTCCCGTCCTTGTATCCCCCCTTACCTGATGGTCGTCCTCTTGCTAAACACAAATAGGATCGTGCTGTACGGGACGTGATCAACCAACAGCAGCCCAGGACTGAGCATCATGTGGTCGTGCCCTCTGTGCCTGCAGATATACTCTGAAACCCCAAAGGGAAAGCGAAAGTCATACCTCAGACGAAGGCCAAACACACACAACAGCGGTCCCACCCCCTGGCTATGGGCTCCCGAGCCACTAAGAGAAGTAGGCTGACTTCCAAGTCCTTCCTGCCTCAACCATCCTGCCGTCATTCCTGGGGGGGTTTCCAGGAAGGAGCAGAGCTTGGCAGCCAGGACCAGCCTTGCCCAACACAATGGGGCCCATCTTAAAGGACTCTGCCTGACCCGTGTAAACTCATCTCCAACCCGAGCTTCTGTACCCCCTTCCCCAGACTGATCACGCCTAGGTCACTGGGGCTCTGTGCTTACCAAAGGGACTGCTATCATCAAATGTCTGCTCTCTACAACTCCTGAGAGTTTGTTTGTGATTGATACAACATGTTTGTCATTTGCACATCAACACTTATTGTGGTTGCTGCTGTTATAAGTCACCTGGACACCATCAGTAGAGTATGACTCAGAGCGACCATATGAACAGTAGATCATTTGGGAGGCTAGATTTTATGAGGAACAATGTGGTTATGCAGATGTTATGCAGATGACACACCCTTGCTTGCTGAAACTGAAGAGGACCTAAAGCATTTGCTGCAGAAGGTCAACTGCTGTCCCCAAAATGGATTGAAACCCCACACTAAGAAAACAAACATTCTCACTGAAGCCAGTGGGCAGCACCATGATAGATGGAGAAGAGATTGAGTTTGTTAAGCGTTCAGCTTGCTTGGTTCCCCAATCAACACTCTTGGCAGTTGTAGTTGTTATGTGCTGTCGAGTGGCTTCGACTCATAGCGACCCTATGTACAACAGCCCTAAACTCTGCTCTGTTCTGTGCCAATCACACTGTCTCCAATACACCCATCCCGATTACCCCAGTCACTGAATCAATCCACACCATAGAGGGCCTTCCCCTCCTGCGCGGTTCCTCCACCCTTCCAAGCATGATGTCCCTCTCCAAGGACCTATCCCTCCTTACAACATGTCCAAAGTATGTTAGAC
>NW_006399836.1:11459950-11479387 GCF_000299155.1 Elephantulus edwardii
CCTAGCCTACCAGATAATCTGTTCTGCATACAGGTTGAAAAGGTATGGAGACAGTCCAAAGACAAATTACATTAGGAAAATCTGCTGTCAAGGACTACTCCAGAGTGCTAAAGAGCCAATGTCTTAAATCTAGAGACTAAGGTGCACCTGATCCAGGCCATTTTCTTCACAATTACTACTATGCATCAGAGAGCTGGACAATGGCCTAGAATGACAGAAGAAAAATTGGTTCCTTTGAGTTGTGGTACTAGAGAAGAGTCTTGAATAGAACAGGTCTGTGCTAGAAAGGGTGAAATCAAGCTGCTCCTTGGAAGTAAGGATTTTGAGGCTCACATACTTTTGTTATTTTTGTGTGTGTGTACTGTCAAATCGGATCTGACTGGTACAGGAAGAGATGGCCCCTCCTTCTCCAGAAGAGCATCTGGTGGATTTGAACCATGTACCTCTAGGATTGCAGTGCAACATCTTGCCACTAGGCAACCAGAGCTCCCTGGAGGCTCACATACTTTTGGCATGTTTTCAGAGGGACCATCCCTGGAGACGGATGTCATGCTTCAAAGGGGGGCGAGACAGTGCAGAAGACGAAGACCCTGGATGACATGGATTGACACAGTAATTAATGAGGGTATTTGTGTCAGAGACAGTGAGATTGTCTCAGGATAGAACAGGGTTCAGAGCTTTTGTGCAGGGTCACTATGAATTGTGGTTGACTTGACAACACATAATAGCAACAACCTAGCAACATAATATATGAAAAGCAAAGCTTTATCATCTTTGCCACCCATGATCGCTCTGGCTACACCTTCTCCAAGACATAGTGGTTTATTCTATTGACAGTCTACAGGGTATTCTTCTCCAACACCACACCACAAAGGAATGAATTCTTCTTCTGTCATGTTTATTCATTATCCGGTTCTCAAATGTGGTTGTTAACAATTACTGCTTGCTTGTCTCCACAATCAGCACTCTTGGCACCAGCAGTCAGCAAATCAAAAGACAAACTGAACTAGGTAAATCTGCTGTCAGGGACCTCTCCAGAGTACTGAGAAGCAACAACGTCAGTCTTGAGAGTAAGGTGCACCTAATCCAGGCCATGGTCTTTGCAATTATTTGCTATGAATCAAAGAGCTAGACAATGACTAAGTATGACAGAAAAAGAATCGAAGCCTTTGTTGTGGTGCTCGAGAAGAACTTGAACATACCATAGACTGCCAAGAAAAATGGGTTTGTCTTGGAGAGGGTGAAACCAAGTTTCTCCTTAGAGTCTAGGATTTGAAGTTCCATCTCATATACTTGGGCATGCGGCCATGAAAGACTGAAGGATATCATGCTCAGAAAGGTGGAGGGACAGCACAGGAGAGGAAAGCCCTGGATGAGATGGATTGATACAGTGACTGGGGCAACAGGGTTTGGTGTATTGGAATTAATGAGACTGGCTCTGGACAGGGCGGAGTTCAGAGCTGCTGTTCTCTAAGGGTCACAGGTGGCTTGATGGCATGCAACAACAATAACAAATGCATAACAAGTGATTGATAAGACTATGGCTTGAATTAGACACCTTGTGTGGAGCACCAACATCGAGGATTCAGCTGAGACATTGCCCTAACATGGGATATAATCCTGATGTGTCAGCTATGCACCTTGGCTAGAAGGCTTTAGCTCCTACTCAGGGCCTCTTCCTGTCATCCCATCATGGGCCTCAGATGGCCCCTGCACCATAACTTCCCCCCCACACCCCCACCATAATGGCTTTGTATTTAATATAGCGTTTCTCACCATGAGTGCATTAATCAATAGAAAGGTTTTTAAAATTTTAAACAATAAATCTTTTCTCTATTTCAATATAGTCTTTTAACATTATTTTCCCCCTCCATTTTAATATTAGATACACTGTATAAATTTTCTAAGCTTTTTTTCTTCCAAAGAAATAAAGGTTTTGATATTTGACTGATGAAGTTTCACCCTTGGCACTCTGATGGCTGAGTGGTTAACTTAGCAGCCTTGTCTCCTGTGGTTTGACTCCACCCACCACTCCCTGGGGAAAAGACAGGCCATCTCCTCCCAGTAGGATTTACAGCCCTGTGAAACTGGAGAGCTGCTACCAGGAGTTGGAACCGCCTCAACGGCAGTGAGTTTCCTATAGAAGTACAACAGGAATTAGAGAACAAAACACAAACCCAATAAAAAGTTGGACAAGAGAGTCTTCCATGAGCCAAGAGGCAGGAGTTCTAACTAAACAATGGCTATTTCCTCAACATCTGGACAACGGGCCGCTTTTTCCCCATCTCATATACCATAGTCATTTCTTGTCCCTCCTTCCTAACCAGCAAATACTAACTGCAGCCTGCATTTCTGATGTGAAGAAAGCATCATTCCCCACGGAACATACATTAATCTGTTCCCAGGTAGAGGCAAACATTTAAGAAGTGAAACAACCCTATTTACTGCTTTCTTAGAAACTATCATATATCAGAGAACAGCTTTAACTTCCACTGGGAGTGACAGGGTTTGCAGGGTGAGGCATGACTCAGGAGACCCTTCAAAGTCACATCTGTCCACTTCTCTTTCATGCATACACCCCTAAGCAAGTACAGATGCCTGTGATGCTGAGAACCACAGCATCTCCTGCTTCAACTGCTTCAACGACGGGCAGCACCGCAAGAAGAGACATGAGGACCAGCAGCAGCTGCGATGCACTGGAAGCCATGATGCTGGGATCTTGAGGGCTGATACATCCAAAGAAATGGGGTGTATACACAATCCTGATCTAAAGGACTCCAATTGCAGAGTTCCAGATGCTGAGGCTAAGAGGTTCCACGTGACACCTCTTAGGAAGCAGCCATTACAGGAATCACACCATCACTTTTTATTTGCCTGATTTGCTGTGAGAACAGAGACACTAAGCCACAGTAAGATGGCCCAGGAACACAAACTGAGAGACAAGGTCCTTCCTTCAGAATTCTCTGAGACAGAAAGCTTTCCCCTAGAGCTGGTGTCTGGGATTCAGACTTGGTGCCTATTAAACTATGAGACTTAACAATCAATTTGCTGTACTGGGCGGGAGATGATTTGCATATTGAAGGAGCTCAAATTGCCTAATGATAAGAAACTGCTTTGCAATCCCAAAGGCACGTGGTTCAAATCACCACCTTATCCACAGAAGGATAGGCAATCTTCTTCTGTGTAAATTACTGCCTCTGAAAACCCATGGGAGGGTCAGCTATCAGTTGGTTGAAACTTGACAGCACACAACAACAGCAACAATTACTTTACAGCTTAAATATTTATACTGTTGATTGTGTATCACTGTTCTTATTAGCACAGCACTTGTCTGTCAGTTTGCTGTACTAATGTAACTTTTGAGTGATATGATACTGAAAGCTGTACCAATGATGTGTCTAATGCCAGAAGGGTCACCCATGGTGGACAGGTTTTAATAGAGCTCCTAGATTAAGACAGGCTAGGAATAAGGATTGGTCAACCACTTCTTGAAAGAGCAGACTTCTGAACACCCTATGTACAATAGAAGAACACAGATAGTTATAGTATTAGAGGTAAAGCCCAGATTAGAAATAAATATAAATGAGGAGAAACCATTGCAGCCATCCTTTAATAGTTGGAACACGAAATGTATGATGTATGAATGTTGGAAAACTAGAAGCTGTGAAAATGAAATGGAACATATCACATCAATATTCTAGGCATTAGTGAGATGAGATGGACTGACTAGCTTTGCCACTTTGAATCAGACAATCATATTGTATACTAGATTGAGAACAAAAACATAAGAAGAATGATGTTGCATTAATAGTTACAGACAATCTCAAGACATATCCTGAAGTACAATGTTGTGAACGATATATTATACATACATAATCAAGCCAGACCTATTAATACAACTATTACTCAAATAGATGGGCCAACAGCTAAAGGCAGAGAGAAGGAAATTGAAGATTTTTACCACATTTTGCAGTCTGAAATTGACCAAACATGCAATCTAGACACATTAATGATAATTGGTGACTAAAATGCAAAAGATGGAAATAATTACAAAGGAAACGTGGTTGGAAAATACCGACTTAATGACAGAAACAAGACTGAAAACAGAGTGATTGAATTTTGTATGCTCAATTATTTAATCACAGAAAATACCTTTTTAAAAAAAAACTTCAGTGACATTACACATGATCCTCCCCTGATGGATTGTGTAGGAATCAGATTGCCTAAACCTGTGGGAAGAATCACTGGAGAAACTCAAGATCAACAGTCAAAACCAGGCTAGGTGCTGATTGTGGAACAGACCATCAATTTCTCAGGTGCAAAATCAAATTGAGACTGAAGAAAATAAAAACAAGTCCTGGAAAGCAGCAATATGACTTTAAGTTTATTTTGAAAATTGTTGTCGTTAAGGGGGGTCACTTTGACTTCAACTTCACAGCAAGCTTATAAACAACAGATCTAAACCGTACCCTATCCTGCACCATTCTCACATCCATCATCATACTTAATTTATTGTTGCAAACACAATGTCAACCTACTTTGTTGAGAGCCTACCTCTCCTTCCTTCTCCCTCCACTTTTTCACTTTATCTTAGCCAAAAGGCCAAGAAACAATCCCCCTCTACTTTTTCAAGCATCACGTCCTTTTCCAGGACTGGAGACTCTACCTTGAGGAAGGAGCTCTTTCCTAGTCATATTTTGAGAACTTTCCAATCTGAAGTTTCCATCTTTTTGTTCCATACTGGACAACGTTCTGTTATGATTCATATGGTTTTTGAGGACTCGTAATTTCACAAGTAGTCAGTCCTGCTGCTTAGTCTGAAAGCTCAGTTTACGCCTGTTCACCATGAGTACCCGGCTGGTAACTGAAACCCCAGTAGTGTAGCTCACAACATCACAGTGACGTTCAAGCCATCACAGCACAGCAAATGGACAGACTAGGGCTGGACATCAGCACTGGGACTTATTCTTCTCATTTTACAAACAAACGGGGGGAAAAAAGTTTATTTCCAATAAGTCATGGAGCTGGGGTTACTGCTTGTTTTCTCTGCTTTAGAAATAAGGAGTTGAAATTCAGAATGCCCCTTACTCCCTCTTTCGTCAGGACCTGCTTCACCTTTGGCTGATGTCCATGGAAATTATGGCCACTCTCTCCCAAAGAAGAGTCTTCCCAGACTTTTGAGAAAAGGACAGAGGATCGCAGTTCTCTTTGCATGAGAACAACACACGACACTTTGCAAGGCATTGTCTTCTCCACATTGTATGTTGTGGGTTTTTTTTTTTTAAATTTATTTTTCATTTCAATGAACATCTACAGAGATTTTGGAATTCCATTCATTCATTGTTGCACCCTTCTCTCCGCACAAACCCCTCCCCCCTCCCCCCCTTCCTTTTGCTCCTCTCCTTGAAAAGCAAAAGAAAAACTCCCTCACTGGTACACAATACCCCCCGCCCCCGCACATCCCCCAACCACACCCCAACCCCAAATATAATCCACTCTGCAACCCTCATTCCGTACTCTTACGATAAACATAATGCCCTAAAATAAAATATGTTTACGGCATTGAAGTCTATGGGCGAGAGAATAGTTCAAAAGTATTTTATTTTAGGGCATTATGTTTATTGTAAGAGCACATTGTATGTTTTATAATTACTTGGTGGAGGAACCAGGATTCTAAGCCAATTTTGCAGAAGAGGAAGCTGAGACAAGGAGGAGGGTCTTCGCTTTTCATTCAGCACCTCAGGGGAGGAGCCGGGGCTGAAATCAAACTTGGCATTTGATACCTGTGACCACCTCTCCTTGTGTAAAATCCTTTCATTATTTCTCCTCCGTGTAACCTCACTGCCTACTGAATCTTCTCCCTTTCATTAGCATGCTTTGAGCTGACAGCCAGAAAAGCTTCTGAGAGACACAGAATACAAATAAATAGCCAAATGAGCTACAGCTGACCAGGTAGGAAGACTACGGTAAGAACCCAGAAAGGACTCGAGATAAATAAACCAATTGCCCTTGGGTTGATTCCCGCTCACCTCAGCCCCGTGCTCTTCAGGGCAGCACTGCGCTCCAGGAGTTTGTCAATGGCTGAATTTCTCGGAAAGTAGTTTGCCAGGTCTCTTGTTTTCTGAGGTTCCTCTGGGTGAAGTGGAACATGTAAACTTTCAGGATTGGGGAATTTAACTTACAAAATTAGTAAACAAAGTTCCTGGAAAAGAGTTACAAACAATTGGTATACTAACAGCTAACTCTATTTTAAAAGTTGCAAAAAAATTATATTTTTTTTATCACTATTCACCTTATATATAGCATGTGAATAATGATGACAGAAAAAGAATTGATGCTTTTGAGCTGTAGTATTGGAGAAAAACACTGAACATCCCACTGATGGCCATAAGAATGAAAAGATGATTTTGGAGAGTATGCAGAGTGCTCTTTAGAGGCAGGAATAACGAGACTTTGCCTCACATACTTTGAGCATGTTGCTAAGAAGGGCTATTCCTTGGAGAAAGACATGATGCTGGGAAGGGTGGAAGGTCGGTGAAGGAGAGGAAGAACCTCAACCAGGTGGATTGACATGGTGACTGCTGCAATGGACCCTTGTGTGTCAGGAAGAGTGAAGATGGTGCAGGATAGAATAGGTTTCAGATCTTTTGTTCATAGCATCACTGTGAGTCGTACTTGATGGCAACTAACAACAACAATAGTTCACACTAGCTAAAATTAGAGCATTGTTTAGTAAAAACAAAGACACCTATAACATTCTCATGTCTAGTCCACGGTGACAAACCAGAAAAATCTGGGGAGAAAAAAGGGAATTCACAAGCTCATTCAGTCGGGAATAAATACCAAAGATTCAAGGAAATTATATCCAATCACTAAAGAGATTATATCCTGCTCACTAGAGACACTGTTCAAAGTAGATACAGATAGACAGGAAAAGAATTGGCTAGGGAAGTGATTAAAAACTTAATAAATAATAAATATTCTATTCCTTGTAGACATAAGGAAATTATGTCCTTCTCCAAGAAATAGTCCCTCCTACCAACATGCCCTAATTTTGTGAAGCAATGCCTCATTATCTTTGCCTCTAAGAAGCATTCTGGTTGCATCCTCTCTAAAACGTATTTGTTTGTTCCTTTGGCAATCCATCAAAAGCCTTTTAAAAGCTTTTATATAAATTAGTATGAAAGATTACAAATCATATTTGGTTTTCATTCAATAATTCATAGATAGTTCATTTCAGAGCATTAATTAGTTTGTTGATGCAATTAATTCTGTCTTATCAGTTATTGTCAATTTCCTTTCCCTTCGCCCAGCTTATGTATTTATTAATTCTCACTCCCCTCTCCTTCCCTTCTCAACTTTGCTCAACCTCCAAGATTGATTTTCTCTATATGTAAACCTTTCCTTGGCATTTTATATTGATGATCTTGTATCGAGGTCCAGCCTTGATATATCGAAACAGTTCCACTAGAGAAGGGGCTAGGATTGAATGAAGACGCAGAGAGGCTGTGCTGATAGCAAATAGCAAGCTTTAATATTCTGGAAAAGGTTTATATAGGTCTTAGAAACATGCCTGCAGGGATAATCACATTATTTCTTATCTACCTGAGTTGTTAACGGTCAGGTTTAACATTAACTCTCACAGACCTAAACACAAAACAAAGATATCTTCTGGAATGTCTCATTGTGAGCTTTGAGGAACAAAGAATCTCTTGAAGATAAAGAGCATCACATTCCTGCTATGGTCACTCCCAATTCATTAACATTCTGCTTCCTGGACTTGTTTACCGCCAAGCAAACGCTCTAGCTAAGGTGGAACCAGTTCTGCTCGTTTTGCAATGTAGTACTGATCTTGCTTGGCAAGTTAGCCAGCCCCCCCCAACAATCTTGTACTATAATTGTCCTATTATGATGGACTTACTTTACTGAGCATAATTTGTAGATTTGTCCATTACAATAGTATTTATCCATTCATTTAAGTACAATATTGATCCATACTATTGTATAGTATTTCACAAATTCTTGCATGTTTGTTGTTGTTATATGCCATCGAGTTGCTTGTGACTCATAGTGACCCGATACACAAGAGCCCTAAACTCTATTCTATCCTGTGCCAACTTCATTGTCTCCAACACACCTACTTCCACTACCCTAATTGCTGAATCGATCCATCTCATCAAGGGTCTTCCTCTTCGGCACTGCCCCTCCACTCTCCCAGATATAATGTCCCTCTTCAAGGACTAGTCCCTCCTTGCAACATGCCCAAAGCATATCAGATGAAGCTTCAGAATCCTTGGTTCCAAGGAGCATCCCAGCATCACCCTCTCCAGACAAACCTATTTGTCCTCTTATCAGTCCATGGTATATTCAACACTCTTCTCCAGCACCACAGATCAAAGGCATCAATTATCTTTCTATTGTGTAGTGATACCTAATACTTCATTTTGACTAAGGATGACAGATGAAGAATCAGTGCTTTTGAGTTGTGGAGAGAGTGAAACCTAGTTGCTCCCTGGACGCAAGAATCTTGAAGTTCTGTCTCACATACTTGGGGCATGTTGCCAAGAAGGACAAGTCCTTGGAGAAGGACATCATGCTTGTAGAGGGTAGAGGGACAGCACAGGAGAGAAAGACTTTGGAGGAGATGAATTGACACAGTAACTGGTGTAAGTGGAGTAGGCGTGCTGGAAGTAGTGAGATTGGCTCAGAATAGGGCAGAGTTCAGAGCTATTGTGCATAGGATCACGATGAGTCTCAATTGACTTCATAGCACAAAACAACACTTCATTGTGTTACACCACTGTTTCAGTAACAATTCATGTACTGATGACATTTACAACTCTGCTATTAAAGTAAAGTTTCGGTAAACTTGAGTATATATTAGCTTGTGTTGCAGCTCTTATTTCTTGGGACACATACTTAAGTAGTAGGATTGTAGGATCAAATGGTATTTCTATTCCCAACTTTGCCAAACCGTTTCCATGGTGGTTGCACCATTTGACATCCTTATCAGCAAGGTTTGAGAGTTCTGGTTTCTCCACAACCTTTCCAGCATTTGTTATTTGTTTTCATATTGAACATTGTTATTTTTGCTGAGATGAGATGATATCTCATTGTTGTTTTTATTTTCATTTCTCTAATAGAAGCAGGAGTGGCATCCACTTCTTAAACAACATGCCTCTGGAAACTCTATGAACTTTGAGAAATGATGATAGTTATAGAAAAGCTTCAGGTTTTTTGTTCACAAAGTTGTTCTGAGTTATGCTCAACTCAACAGCAATCAACAACAACAATAGCACTAAGGTGATCAGATTCAGGCCAGGTTCTTCATAATTACTTGCTATGCCTCAGAGAGCTGGACAACGACTTAAGGATGAAAGAAGAAGAATTGATGCCGTTGAGTTATAGTGCTGGAGAAGAGTATTGAACATACTATGGACCACCAGGAGAACAAGTAGGTCTGTCTTGAGATGGTGAAACCAAGTTTCTTCTTGGAAGGAAGGCTTTTGAAGCTCCATATCACCTACTTTGTGTTTAGGAGGGACCAGTCCTTGGAGAAGGACATCATGCTTGGAAGGGTGGAGGGATAGCACAGGAGAGGAAGACCCCAGATGAGATGGATTGACACAATAAGTGGGGCAATGGGACTAGGTGTGTCAGGGTCAGTGAGGCTGGCTCAGGATAGGACAGGGTTCAGAGCTATTGAACATAGGGTCACTATGAGTTGCAGGCAACTTGATGGCACATAACAATAGCTAAGAGCTCTCTTAGGCTAGTGGGTAAGGAGATAATGCTGCCAACTTAAAGGCACATGGACCAAATCTACCAGCTGCTCAAGAAGGAGAAAGATGGATAATCTCCTCCCATATGATTTATAGTCTGAAAATCTGAAAGTTCAGCTATGAGTTGGTTCCTACTTGAGGGCAAACAACAACAGAACAATAAGTAATATTGGAACTCTGCTAGTTTAGTGAGGATTTGTGCCGCCAAGCTGAAGGTTTGAGATTCTAATGGAGCAGCTGTTTCTTGGGGAAAAGATGGGAAATCTCCTCCCATGTGATTTGAAAAACCCACTGGAGAGTCAGCTGTGAGTCAGTTCCTACTTGAGGGCACATAACAACAACAGTAGCTAATGATCTTGAGCATTTCTTGTGTTGGTCATCTTACAGTCTTCTTTAGTGAAGTGTTTATTCATGGCCCCTGCTCATTTTGTAATTTGGTTGTTTTTGGTTTTCTTGTTGAAGTGAGAGGTCTTTTTATAAACTTTAAAGATGAGTTCACTGTCAGATGAGTCATTGTCAAATATTTTTTCTCAGATAATGTTGCTTATTATTCTTTTGATGTACACAGAATTTCATTTTTAAGGACTCAATAATTTAGCTTTTCTTGTGTTAATTGTGTATTTTCAATTATGTTTGGTAGTGTATTTGTGCTACAGATTAGAGCTCTTGAGGATTTTAATAAAAACCAATAATGTTTATAGTTTGGGGTATTACTTTGAGGTCCTTGATCCATCTTGAGTTAGTTTTCATATATAGTGTGAGGGTTTTGCTTCAACTTTTAAGAAATTATTGTCCAGTTCTACCAACACCATTTGTTGAAGAGGTTGTCTTTTCCCCACTTAAACGATTTTATCTCTTTAACAAAGATCAGTTGTCTATAGGTGGATAGATTTATTCCTGGGTTCTCAATTAGTCCTATTTCACTGGCTTATCACTTATCACTATACCAGCCAAGCTGTTTTGATTACTGTAGCTATGTAGTAGGTTTTGGAAATTTGAAACTCTACCCAAGGAGGACTGATGATTTGCTAAATGTAGCTACCACCACCCCATCATCATCATCATCATCATCATCATATCATTGTCTGGGTGAGGTATACGCAGTCAAAGACAAGGATGAGTTGATCCTGGAAAGTTAGGGCTAGAGACCTCCACCTGGGAAAATCTTTACACTTGCATGAACATTAAGACATAGGGAAGGTCACTAGTTGAGTGATCGATCTCTCTATTATAACAATCCTAACTCTGGCTTTCTTTCCTTTCCAACAGTTATTTTCCCTTTGTTTCTTCCTGTATGTCACTCTCTCCACTCATACTCCCGATTTCTTCTTTACTCAACTCAATTCATTACCAGAGTCAATTTAGCTCACCCCCCCCAGTGAGTTTATAAGAGGCTGTAATCCACACCTTGGGAGTTAATTCCACATTAGGAGGAGAATGTCCTTCTTCCTCCTGAGGAACCCTTGATAGACTGGATCCCCAGATAGGCACCACCCTTAGCTTAGCAATGCAACTCCCTACAGATTTTCTTTCCATTCCCTTCAATGTCTAGTCTCTTAATTCTTATTTTGACCTGTAGCTTTCCTGTCTTATCTTTATTACTGGTATTGTTTAGAAAATACACTGCAAAACATACACCAATGCAACAGATTTTACATGGGCAATTCAATAACATTGATTATACTGATTGGAAGAGATCCATATCTATTCCCGTCCCAGAAATAGGTGACCCAACAGAGTGTGGAAATTATTGAACAATATCACACACTAGGAAAATCCTGCTGAAGATTATCCAGAAACAACTGGAAAAGACATTGACAGAGAACTATCAGAAATACAGGCTGAGTTTAGAAAAGGTTGCTGCACTAGAGACAATTCTGCCAACGTCAGGTGAATCCTGGCAGAAAGCAGAGAGTACAAGAAGAATGTCTATCTGTGTTTCATTGACTATGCAAAGGCATTTGACTGTATAGATCACAAAAAATTGTGGCTAACCTTGAAGAAAATGGTAATCCCAGAACACTTGATTGTGCTTATGTGGAGCCTATACTTGGACCAAGAAGCAGTCCTAAGAAGAGAGTAAGCAAACACTGCATGGTTCAAAATCAGAAAAGCAGTGCCTCAGGGATGCATCCTATCACTGTACATTTTCATTCTTTATGCAGAACAAATCATTTGGGAAGCAGGGCTTTGTGAGGAAGAGTGTGGCATCAAGACTGGAGGAAGACTCATTAACACCCTATGATATGCAGATGACACAACCTTGCTTGCTGAAACTGAAAAAGACCTGAAGTGTTTGCTGCAGAAGGTCAAGGACTATAGTCTTCAATATGGATTGAAGCTCAACAGCAAGGAGACAAAGACTCTCACCCCTGGGCCAATTGGCAGCACCATGATTGATGGAGAAGACATTGAGTTTGTTAGTAATTACAGCTTGCTCAGCTCCACAATCAACACTCTTAGCACCAACAGTCAGGCAATAAAAAGATGAATTGCATTGGGAAAATCTGCTGTCAGGGACGTCTCCAGAGTGCTGAAAAGGAGTTATGTCAGTCTAGAGACAAAGGTGCACCTAATCCAGGACATGGTCTTCTCAATTACTTGTTATGCATAAGAGAGCTGGACAATGACTAAGGATGACAAAAGAAGAATAGATGCCTTTGAGTTGTTCTGCTGGAGAAGAGTCTTGAACATGCTATGAACTGCCAAGAAAACACATTGGTCTGTCTTAGAGAGGGTGAAACCAAGTTTCCCCTTGGAGGCTAGGATTTTGAAGCCCCATCTCACATACTTTGGGCACATGGCCAGGAGAAACAGGTCATTGGAGAAGAGCAACATGATCGGAAGTGTGGAGGGCAGCGCAAAAGAGGAAGACCCCAGATAAGATGGATTAATGCAGTATCTGGGGCAATGGGGGTTGGTGTGTTTGAATTAGTGAGACTGTCTCAGGACAGGGCAGAGTTCAGCACTGCTGTACACAAGGTTACTGTGTACATTGCGATTCAATGGCACATAACAACAAAACATCCTAAGTTGATAGGTTTTTATTTAAGCCTCTTGTTTAGAGTCAACAGCCTTGGTATTTAAAATTCAGTTGTTATTATATTTTGGAGGAACATTCTTCTAAGTGGTACAGCACTCTTTTGTCAATATGCTGTACTGAGGTAATCTGGGGTTGCTGTGATGCTGAACCTTGTGCCATTGTGGTGTCAAATGCCATATAGGTTACCCATGGTGGACAGTATTTGCTGAAACTCCCAGTTTAAGACAGGTTTGGAAGCAAGAGTGGCATTCACTTCCTAAGCAACATGCACTATGAACTTCGATAAATGACGATAGTTACAGAAAGGCTTCAGGCCTTTGGTTCATAGGGTCGCTATGAGTCATACTCAACTCGATGGCAGTCAACAACAATAGCATGTTGTTTGAGTTTTGCAACCATTCTTAGCGTCCTTTCTTGAATTGCTCCTCTCTTATTAACATAATCTCACTGAACCCCCTAAATTTCCCAAGTTGCTATACACAGTGTTAAGCCCATAAACAAAAGTCTTTATTTAAAAAAAAATTTCTCACATTTTTACTGTGATGTGAGTGAAGTTATATGAAACCAATTAGTTTGTCATACAACTATTCATATACATTTTGTTCTACAACATTAATTTCAATACCCACAGCACAATTTCACTTTTCTCACTTCTCTGTATTTCTGATGTCCTTCAAACCGTCATCGCTCTGTGCCTTTCGTTTTTAAATTGATATTATGTTGATCAGTTAATCTTCCCTTTATTGGACATTGCCTTTCACTTTACTCTCCTTGATTGGTGCCTATTAACTATTTACTACTTCTCATTCCCCACTCCCTCCCTTCCCATCCCTAGTAACTAGCCAGGAATGATGCAGGAATGATTCTTTTCCTTCCCCACATGGATAGTTCTTTAAAACCTGTAGTCCTCGAATCAACATTCCTTACAGGTTAAGTTAGACAATGATTTCATTTTAAGATGCCCTCAGGGGATATTTTGGGTTTAAGTTTAAAGACTATCAAGGACCATTGTTTTGGCACTTCATCCACCTTCCGTGGCTCCACTTTCCTTCCTTGTGTGGAAGCCGTTTGTCATCTGCTTTCACGTGTCCCCTGCCAAGCTCAGCTACTGAAATGCCAAACTCCTTACTACCCAGTTTCAGAGACTTTATCTCTCCCTTTTTATCCATCAGTTAAAATGCTTCTTCCCTGGTGACAGCCACTCTCGTCCCTCATGTTGCTCACACACTTAGTCAACATTGTCAGTCTCTGCAGACTCTCATAGATCTGAGTGAGCTCCTTCAGCTTCTTCTCCACCATCGAAGCCTTGAGCCTCAGATCATCAGCTGACTCTGTCTTGGCCCCCTCATACAAGTGCTTTGACTCCTTCACAAGGCTGGCCAAGTCCATCAGAAGGAAGATACCTGTGGAGGCCATACCCACCATTCGGGCTCCTTTGGTCATTGCCAGGGCAGTGCCTTCAAAGGCTTTTTGCACCTGCCGACCTTTCCGGACTGAGATGCTTCCATTGGTCATGAAACGTCTGGCGTTGGCTGCCAATCTAGGGTTAGCTTTGGCCAGCTTGAAGGCATTGATGTTCTTCTCAATGACTCTTGTATCTTTGATGCAGGTTCTTGTAATGGAAACTAGTTTGTCTGTGTTCTGACCTACAGCCTTCACAATTTCCTCCTGTGTGTTGTTATCAGTTGATACCAGCTTGCTGGCTTTGGCTTTTGCTGACAAATGGACTGAGTGGTCCACAATGGTGGCAGAAACACTCGTGACTGCAGCTGCCGTTCCCAGCCCCATCCCTGTTGCCATGAGCCCCAGACTGACTCCTGCTGTCAGAGGTGCCAGAGCCAGACCAGTAATGGTCAGAACGCCAGAGATGACACCAGTAGAGCTGGCCACCACGTTGGAGATGGTACAGTCCCTGTGTGTCTTCTGAATCTTGTCTGCAAGGGCATGAAGCTCTCTTACACACTTTTCAAGTTCCATTTTCATCTGAGGAAACTCGCTCAAAAACTTCTCCCCATCCAGCAGTCCTAGTCGAAGCATGTCTTCCACAACCAAATCTATGTAAAGTTTGTTCAGAGCATCAAGTAGTCCATCTGCCACATCCCTGTAACAATGAAAATCAAGCAATTAAAATAGTTTTCTAATATGCAAAATGGGCTTGATAAAATCTGTCCTCCATCAAAAACTTTTACTATAAACAAAGCAGAATTCTACAAATGCAAAGAATATTTTTCCAATGTACACATATGTGTTGTACATCACAGATATTCCACAAGACTGATTCAACAAGGGTATAAATAGTCAAAAATTATCTTCAGATATTCATCCATGCTAGGTAAAGTCATTATTCCAATCAAGGGTGGTCAATGCTATTTGTGAAAAGGACAGTCCAAGTTTATCTAGCCACTTTCCCCCCAATCTATGAAGGAACCTTGAGATCCAGACCGTAAGCTAATATTTGGAAGAGGTGAGAATGTGGGTTGACTCCCTTTTCTGAGTCATTTTGATCTAAACACATCCCACTGCAGATAAGGACCTATCAACACATGGATCCTCTCTTGCCTTGAGTTCCCGTTAACTTACACGGGAACAACTTAGCCAAGTCTGTGCATCATACGACTTCTAATCAACTCCACTGCTGTGTCTCTTGACTGGCAACAGGAGACTGAGCAGGAAGATTGGTTCTACTCTACAACCCACCATTACCAATTCACGACCTACCAGCCAGCACCCTCAACTTCAACGCCTTGAAATCGAATGCCACCAGCTGACACCTTTGCTAATGACAACTTAACATGCATGCATTCCAAGGCCATGTGCAATTTAATGGAACCTTTTAACTACAACAGGGACTTGAAGAACCAAATAGATAAATTATTAAGCCTTCCTTTAAACAAAGTGGCAAAGGAAATATTTTCTTCTGTGGTGGGAATTTGTCAGGAAATGTTGGAGGAAGTCCTTCAAATTACAAAAATTTGTCAACCATGCACTTGGACTTGACAGCAACAGTGTAGAACCTCATGGAACAGACTCATCGGCTGTCCAAGCTGTCATCTTTACAGAAGTTAGCTGCCACGTTTTCCTCCTGTGGAGCACCTCCTAGCTTCAGACACAGACCATTCAGTTAGCAATCAAGCGCTCCACCAGTGTACTACCAGTGCTGTGTACATTAAAGAAAAGATCATCTTGAATGGGATTCAGGAAAAGGGAGCTCTGGTGGCCTAGTAGCAAGAAGCTGTGCTGCAATCCCAAAGGCATGAAGTTTGAGTCCATTAGCTGCTCTGTGGGCGAAGGATGGACCGCCTCCTCTTATGCCAATAACTGCCTCTGAAAACATGCCAGAGGGTCATCTATGGGTCGGTTCCACTTCAATGGTGCATAACAACAACAAATAGGGGTCAAGAACCTCTTAGCTCTCAGATAAAGTGTGGAGGAAGTAATTACCAATGACTCTCAAAACTTGTCTCTGATGTCATCAAACCAAAGAGGGGAGAAACATCTAGTTCTCACTTAACTGTCTGCTGCCAGTCCAAGAGCATCTGAAGTACCTGCCACAGTCAATTTACCCTTTGGCCCCAAGCCTTTCTGAGAAACTGCTCCACCCTGACCTTTCGCTCTGCTCCCGCGTCCAGTTCTCCTTGGGATGACAGCACCTGGTTCCCTAGCTTTGACCCACCATTCACTTCTGAGACTTCACCACACTCTTTTAAGACCGATCCCTGTTGTCACCGAATGGTGATAAATCAATGGCTTTAAGAGACAATAGACCTAATCAAGAGCCCAAGTGCGTGCCAGGACAGTCAGGATTCTAGCCTGCTCATGGCCAACGCCACCCCAGCTTCTCTGCCTTGAGGATGAGCAGAAGGGTCCTGCATTGTCCAAATGTACAGTGGTTTGTACAATGACAGAACAGTAGCTCAGGAATACAAATGAGTGCATCGGAATATTTTTAACTCTTTCCAAATAAAGTTCTACTTGACCCTGACCTCCCAGAGGATGGTCTTTGCTACCTGCCTGTTCCAGAAACTCTGTAATTGTACATGTGCTGTGTATCAGTCCTTACGCTGAGCTCTGTATATGCATTATCTTGTTCTTTTCCCCAGAAAACCCAGCAAATAAACTGGTGGTGGATGGTGGCGTGTCTTACACACTGTTAGGCAACTGTCAGATGGTGGATATGATCCAGCTTCGTGCAGGCTTCATCTCGTCTCAACTTGAGACCCTTCAGGACCAAGGAGTGATGGAGGAAACATTCTATATGGCTCACTTGTATCTTTACCCCGTCCACAGGAGACTGCACGGAGGAGGTAGGTAACCCAGTCATTTCTGGAGCACCCTGGAGTTTACCTGGACAAGCCAGCTTCAGTCACAACTCTCTCCCAGGCATTATCATCAGCCAGTAGGTTATGTAGCTCCTCGTGGCTCACGCTGTCTCTGACATACTCAATGACATACTGAATGAAGAGTCTGTTCTCTAGTTGGAAAGAAACAAAACCCAATTAGAAGAACTTGGAGAGTGAATACAAAACATTGAGTACAGCAAGGTAGTTAAATGTGACCCTCCCTGTCACCAGGGATAGATTCACCTGGGCAGTGTCTCGGTACCTTGTGGAGGAACAAGTCATTGTCAGCTCAGAGCAACAGAAGGCCAGACTTCCAGCCCCAGAGAGTAAGTTTTCCCCACTGCCCTCCATTCACCACGTATGTTACGAGGCTCGTATGACAGAGTTGAAAAAGGCTGTGCTCTTTACAGAAGCTTCCATCAGCCTTTCTTAGGCCATCCTGCTGTGAGGATCCAATCTGCCATCCTTTTGGTTATCAGCCAAGGACAAACAAGCTAAAAACCCCAAGCCTGTTGCCACCTAATCAATTCCAACTCACAGAGAGCCTTCAGGACAGAGCAGAACAGACCCTGAGGATTCCCCAGGCTGTAATCTCTATGAAAGTACACTGCTCCCTCTTTCTCCATCAGGGCAGGTGTTGGGTTTGAACCATCAACCTCTTGGTGGTTCTTTACCACTGGGAAAACATTGTAATGAGCTTAAGGAGCTTGAGATAATTCAGGTTAAGATTTCTGTCCACATGAACCATCAAAGACGTGTGGGTTTCAGGGATTTGAGAATCATAGTTAGTTGCCTGTGAGAAGCTGGGGCCAGGATCTACTTGTGGATGTTCTGAACCATCTAGCAAACATGTTGCCTACAATAGTCACACAGAACCACACCCATGCCATCGAGGGTCACTCACGATGACCCTGCATTGGGATTCCAGGGCTAGAGATCTTTACAGGAGGTGATGGTCCATGTTCCTCCTGAAGAGCGTCTGTTGGCTTCGAACTGCTGACCTTTCAGTGGTGCTATTTCACAGAGGCATGTGAGACACAGAAAGGACAAGTGAATGTCCAGGGCCAGCAGACAGAGAGCTCAGAGGTGGAACCCAAGGCTGCCTGGCTGACCTTTCTCTGACATGACTTTGAAGCGTCATGCTCTGAAAAATTTCCTATGGTTCTACTTTAAACAGCACAGTATTAAGGACCACATGTGGCCCCAGTAGGAAGGCAAATGGCAGGGACTCTTCCTCCTGCAAATAAATAAAATCTAGAATTTCCTAGCTGGGCACTGGAGGGAGTTCTACAGGTTGGGTGAAGGCAGACCCGAAGGCTTCCTCCTTGTGATTTTTTTCCCCCAGCTGGTGTCAAAGACAGTGTTTCTCAGGGGCACGAGGGTCCCCAGGGGCCCACAGTCTTTAAACTAGCTTTGATTCAACAAAAGGAGCTCTGGTGGCATGGTGGATTAAGCACTGGCCAGTTAATAGAAACGTGGCCAGTTCGAATACAGTTAGCTTCTATAAATCCTTGGAAATGCTACAGGATGGTTCTACTCTGCTATGAGTCAGGATCAACAGGATAGAAGTGGGTTTGCTCGGTTATTTAACAAGAAATGATATTATTTCCACCAGGAAAGAATGAGTTGTTTTCAGTTCACGGTGGTGATGATTTCATGTACCAGAAAGTAGAACTGTGCTTGGGAGGACTTTCAATGGCTGTTTTTTGTTGTTGTTAGGAAGTCAATTGATGGGCTTTCATCCAGTGAACTCATTCATATCTTCAATCATTCAGTTAGCAGACAATCTCTTTATTTATTCCTACCAATCTGCCAGCACAGATTGTCTAGAATTCCAGGGCCATCCAGGGAGCCCCTGGCCCCTATCTTTCCTCCCCTCCCTTATTCTTTAACAGTGAAGCACAGTTTGCTCTCAAGACTGGTTCCTGAGCGATCTGATTTGGTTGCCAGAGCAGCTCAGTGAAGAGTTAAGAAACCTTGTGTTGATTTGAGGAAGCAAAGCTGTCTGTGGTTTCTTTTTCTAGTGTCATTGAAGGAAAAAGGCAATCAGAGCTCAGAGGGAGGGAATCATGTCCCTGGATGATTCCGTTTAACTGATGAGGTAAAGTTGGGGAAAAAGAACTAAGAACCAGGAGTCCATAGAATTGGACTTGTGGGTGGTGTGGGAAATTGAGATAATTATTGTTGTTGTTATGTGCCATCAAGTCTCTGGTGACTCAGAGTGACCCTAGGTACAAGGGCCCCAGACCCTGCTTGATCCTGTGCCAACCTA
>NW_006399836.1:11480177-11489587 GCF_000299155.1 Elephantulus edwardii
TCACAGATGATCTGTTCTGCATACAGTTTGAATAGGTATGGAGGCAGAATACATCCCTGTTGGACACCCTTCCCAAGTTTGAACCATGCAGTGTCTACTTCCTCTGTTCTGATGACTGCCTTTGGGGCCAAGTATAGGTTTCACATAAGCACACTCAAGTGTTCTGGGATTCCCATTCTTCTGAGTCAGCCACAGTTTCTTGTGAACCACACAGTCGAAAGCCGTTACATAGTCAATGAAATAGATAGACATTCCTCTGGTACTCTCTGCTTTCTGCCAAGACCCATCTAACCTTAGCTATAATATCTCTAGTACCATGACCTCATCTAAACCCAGCCTGCACATCTGGTAATTCTCTGTTGACATGTTGCTCCAGCCATTTTTTGGATAATTTTCAGCAGAATCTTGCTTGCATGTGATATTAATGATATTGTTCAATAATTTCCACATTCTGTCATTCTTCTTTGGAATGGGAACAAATATAAATCGCTTCCAGTCAGTTAGCTGGGTAGTGACTATCCTCCACATTTCTTGGCACAACTTAGTGAGCACATCCGGGGCAGCTTCTGTTTGTTGAAATATGTCAATTGGTATGCCGTCAACTCCTAGAGCCCTGTTTTTTGCCAATTCTTTCAAAGCAACTTGAATTTCTCTCTTCATTACCAGACTCTTGCTCATTCGTTGTTTCATGAAATTCTTCTGTGTCGGCCAATTCCTTCTGGTACAGTGACTCTGTATAATCCTTCCCTCTTATTTCAACATTCTGTGCAAATGCATCCTTAAGTATCGCCACTCATGGCTTAAATTACTTTTTCAATTCCTTCAGCTTAAGAAATGCTGAGTAAGTTCAGCCCTTTTGATTTTCTGACTCCAGCTCTTTGCACATTTCATTATAATATCTTGCTTTGTCATCCCACACTACCCTTTGAAGTTTTCTGTTCAGCTCTTTAATTTCGTGATTTCTTCCTTTAGCTTTGGCTTCTTAGTGCTCTAATGCAATATTCAGAGTCTCATCTGACATCCATCTTGGTCTTTTCTTCCTCTTCTGCCTTTGTCATCATCTTTTGCATTCTTCATGGACATTAATTCTTGATATCTTCCCACAGTTTATTTAATCTTTGCTTATTGGTGTTCAAGGCCTCAAACCTGTTCCCGTGATGGTTTTGAAATTTGAGTGTGACAGACTTAGGTTCAAATTTTGGTTCCTGTGGACTTGGTTTTATTTTCTTCAACTTCAGCTTGAACTTGCATATGAGTAGTTGGTGGTCTATTCCACAATCAGCTCCTGGCCTGGTTTTCACAGCTGATATTGAGCTTCTCCTGTGATTCTTTGCACAGATGTAATTGATTTGATTCCTGTGCATACCATCAGGTGAAATCCATGTGTGTAGCCTGCATTTGTGTTTCCTATAAAAGGTATTTTCAATGAATAAATCATTGAACGTGCAGAATTCTATCATTCAACCTCCATCCTCATTTCTGTCACCACGTCCATGTTTTCCAGCTAGGGAGCTCTCCAATTCAGAATGTGTGCTCTCTTCTGACATCCTTTTCTGCCTTCATCCTCTGTATTTGTAATGACATTTTGCATTCTTCATGGCTGATATTTCTGATATCCTCCCACAGTTCTTCTGGTCTTTGTTTATTAGTGTTCAAGGCCTCAAATCTGTTCCTGACATGGTTTGTAAACTCAGATAGGATAGACGTAAGGCCAATATTGGTTCTTGTGAATTTGATTTCATTTTCCCTAGATTCAGTTTGCAATTGCAATTATGAGTAGCTGATGCTACTCCACAATCCGTACCTGGCCAAGTTTTCATAGTTGCTATTGAGTTGCTCCTTGGAGGCAAGGATTTTGAAGCTCTGTCATACAAACTTTGGACATGTTGCCAAGAGGGACCAGTCCTTGGAGAAGAATATCATGCTTGGTAGGGTGGAGGGAGAGTGCAGGAGAAGACGACCCTGGGTGAGATAGATTGGCCCAGTAACTGGTCTATGAAGGTAGAGGTGTCAGAGACAATGAGATTGGCTCAGGATAGAGCAGAGTTCAGAGGTATTGTGATAGGGTTGCTATGAATCCTAGTCAACTCGACGGCACATCAGTATAACAACAGCAACAATATTGCGCTTCTCCAATGATTCTTTCCACAGATATAACCAATTTGATTCCTGTGTAGACCATCAGGTGAAGTCACATATATAGTTGCCATTTATGTTTCTTATAAAACATATTTGTAATTAATAAATTAAGGCAACAGGAAGTTAAGGAGCTGAACACACGATTTCAAAGTGCACTTCAGGAAGAGAAAGAAAAATCTTATAATTTGCAAAGAGCTGGATCAAAAAATAAAAAGGGTCAAACTTACTCAACATTTCTTAAGCTAAAAGAATAGAAGAACAAATTAAAGCCTCAGGCTGCAATACTTAAGGATGCTATGGGCAGAATATTGACTGATCCAGGAAGCATTAAAAGAAGATAGAAAGAGTATACAGAGTCATTGTACCAAAAAGAACTTGCCAACACAGAAGAATTTCATGAAATGATATATGATTAAGTGGCAATGCTCTGATAAGCCAATTACAAAATGGGCAAAAGACATGGAAAGAATTTTTACAGAGGAAGATATTCTAGTGGCCAGCAGACATATGAAGAAATTGCCAAATCACTGGCAATAAGAGAGATGCAAATTAAAACCATGGTGAGATACCATCTCACTCCAGTAGCAGTGGCACACTTTAACAGGACAGTAAATAATAAATATTTGAGAAGATGTGGCAAGATAGGAATATTCAACTGCTTGGAATATATTCAGAGAAAATGAGAACTGAGGCACCAACAGAGACTTGTACACCAATGTTCACAGTAGCATTATTCACCATTGCAAGAAAATGGAAACAGCCCAGATGTCTGACCACAACAAATGGATTGAGAACTTACGGTATATTCACATGTTAGAATACTCAGCACGCAGAAGCAATGATTTTGTGAATTACAACCTAATTTGGGAGGGACTGGAGAGCATTATGCTGAGTGAACTCAGTCCCATAAAGACTAATACTATATAAAACCATCATTGTAGGATGAGTATGAGGATCCAAGGGGGGCGGGGAGAGTGGAAGCAGAGGGGTGAGGATGGATGGGGGTGGGTGGTTTAATCATCAGGGTCGCACAATTGGATGGCGGTGTGTGTGAAGGAAATGGGAAAGATCTGGTGTGAAAGACAATGTATTCAAACTTTGTAAATAAACCAGTATAAAACAAAAACAAACAAAAAAAGAAGTAATAGTGATGAAGGAAGAAGCTCAAACTGCTCTGAGGGAATTTGCAGTAAACAAGGCCTCAAGAATTCGTGGAATACCAACTGATATAGCTCAACAAACAGATGCTGCACGTGCTCACCAGGTTGTGCCAAGAAATCTGGAAAACAACTACCTGACTAATCAACTAAATAAAATCCATATTTATTTTCATTCCAAAAAAAAGGTGACCCAACAGAGTGCGTAAATTATTGAACAATATCACATGCAAGCAAAATCTTTCTGAAGATTATTTAAGATTTCTGGAAAAGTACATCAACAGAGACCTACTAGAAATACAAGCTGAGTGTAGAAGAGACTGTGGTACTAGAGACATTATATGCCAGATGGATCTTGGCTGAAAGCGAAGAGTACCAGAGGAATCTGCGTTTCATCTAGTAGGAAAAGGCCTTGATTGCATGGATCACAACAAATTATGGCTAATCTCAAGAAGAATGAGAATCCTAGAACACTTGATTGTACTCATGTGAAACCTTTACTTGGACCAGGAGGCAGTCGTCAGAACTTGGCAAGGAAACATTGCATAGTTCAAAATCAGGAATGCAATGTGTCAGGGAGGCATCTTGTCTCCACACCATTTCAATGTATATAAGGAACAGATCATTTGGGAAGCTCAACTTTATGAGGAAGGATATGGCATCAGGATTGCAGGTAGACTTATCAACAACCTACATTATATAGATGATACAACCTTACTTGCCAAAAGAGGAGGACAAGAAGCATTTGCTGCAGAAGGTCAAGGACTGTAGTCCTTCAATACAGATTGATGCTCAACATCAAGAAAACAAATACTTCCACCACTGGGCCAATTGGCAGCACCATGATAGTTGGAGAAGAGATTGAGATTGTTAACAATTTCTGCTTACTCAGCTCTACAATCTACATTTTTGGCACAAGCACTCAGGAAATCAAAACATGAGTTGCATTAGAGAAACTTGCTGTCAGGGATTTCTTCAAAACGCTGAAGAGCAAGGGAATCTGTCTGGAGACTAAGGTCTTCTGATTAAGGCCACACTCTTTACAATTACTTGTTATACATCAGAGAGTTGGACAGAATTGATGATGACGAAGAATGATAAAAGAAGAATCAGTATCTGAGTTATGGTGCTGGAAAAAGGGTATTAAACATACCATGGACGGCCAAGAGAATAAACAAGTCTGCCCTGGAGAGAGTGAAACCAGGCTACTCCTTGGAGGCGAGGATTTTGAAGCTTTATCTCACATACTTTGGGCATGTGGCCAGGAGGGGCTGGTCACTGGAGAAGGACATCATGCTTGGAATGATGTAGGGGCAGCTCAAGAGCGGAAGACCCTGGATGAGATGGATTGACTCAGTGACTGGGGTATGTCAGAGACAATGAGACTGGCTCAGGATGGGTGGAGTTCAGAGCAATTGTACATAGGATTGCTGTGATAACAACACAGGAGCTCTGATGGCCTAGTGGTAAGAAGCTGTGCTGCAATGCTGCCAACATGCAGTTTGAATCGACCAGCTGCTCTGAAGGAGAAGGATGGGCAGTCTCCTCCCGTGTGATTAACTGCTTCTGCTGGAGGCTCAGTGATGGGTTGGCTCCGACTCAGTGGTACACAATAACAACAACAACAACAACGCTTAGTCTTTGCCAAAAAGGGTTCTCAATTGGCCAATAAGTGCTTCTCATGAGAAGCACAGAGCAGGTGTGCTATCATAGCCAACATGATTTCACGTTGGTAGAGGGAGCTGGTTTCCATTGGAGCTGGAATAAGAGGTTCCACGTAGAGGGGAAGGGAATAACACTTAATGAAGTCCTACTGTGTGCTAGGCCACACTCCCATTTGATGTCTGTAATAACATAAGGTAAACAAAATCTCCTGATATCACAGCTGAAGTTATGTCAGGCATGGTAAGTCACCCAGATGCAATGTTGCAAAACCAGTTGACGGGGACGCCCATCTCCTCTCTGTTGCTGCGGACCCATGCAGAGGTGATGACCTGGTAACAGGAGGGTCTGAAAAGGAAGGCCTCTGTTTATAAAGCTCCTGATGAGCCAAGAGCAGGGAGGGAAGTTGCCCTGAATGGAAGACCAGGTGAAAAGGCAGGAGTTGCTCCAGGTGACTGGTCTACCCTGTCTCCTTGAATGGCACAGCTGTATGTCTGCTTCTGTTTCTCCCTCCCCTCCCCCACTTTCCTGTTTTCTGTCCTTAGGTCATTTCTGAATTATTTGATGGGATAAGGAGAAAGTGAGCCCCTATCCAGGCTCCACTTAGGAGAGGGCCCAAAAAAGCCTGGGGAGATTCCCCTTGGTTCTGCCAGGAACTCAGAGATCTGTTCATCCAAATCCTTCTCAACTGTTGATTCATCTGCCGCTGACTAAGCTTTGGAGTTTCCAACCTTAATTCCAGTTCCTGAGAAGAGAAAGGAGATCTACCTGGGCTGGACCCATCCTCTTCTGGGTTCATGATGTCAGCAGTGGCCTTTTTCTGGTTTTCTTCACAATTCGTTGTTCAGTATCCAGGCTGGAAGGAGTCTATGCTTTGCCTTTGGGGAAGAGAAAAAAACGTATAAGAGTGAATGACAACCAGCCATGGTGCAGGGAGACTAGAGAGAGCCAAGTCTTTGGAGATCCCCTGCGGTATGCAACAAATGTAGAAACAAAACAGAATCGTCCCAAATGGTTTTCAGGGCACAGCCAGGTGTTATCTAACAAACAATACAAAACCAACTATGAGATATCATCTCACCCCAGTAAGAATAGCAAAATTTAGCAGAACAGCAAACATGAAATGCTGATGAGTTTGTGGAGAAACTGGAACCCTTATTCACTGTTGGTGGGAGTGTAAAATGGTGCAACCACAATCAAAGGCAGTATAATGCTTTCTCAAAAAAGTTGCAAATAGAGATACCATTTGATCCCACAATTCCACTACTGGGAATATACCCCAAAGAGACCGTAACTGTCACCCAAGCAGATATATGCACACCCATGCTCATTGCAGCTTTGTTCACAATAGCAAAGAGCTGAGAAACAACCTAAGTGCCCATCAACAAATGAATGAATAGAGAAGCTGTGGTATATTCACACAATGGAATACTATATTGCATTGAAAAACAAGAAACTCATGCAATATTATTAAAAATGGGTGACCTTGGAGGACATTATGCTGAGTGAAATATCTTAGTCACAAAAGGACAAATACTGCATAGTGCCACTGTTGTAAAATGGGACTGACATCAGGGTTGGGGGAGACTGAGAAAAATGGGATAAATAATGTGTATTGCATTGAAACAGATGAGGGAGAGAACTGCTTAAAAGAGATATGTGATTAGGTATTATTGTCATGACAGGAGTCCAGAGCGAAGGTTGCATAGTGGAGTGGACCTGGGGGGAGAGATTGTAAAACAATGAAAGAATTTTTCTTTTACTTTTCAAAGAGAAGAGTGAACAAGGGAGGAAAGGTGGGAAGAGAGAAAAGTGCAACAATCAATGAATGGAAATCCAAAGTCTCTGTAAATTTTCATTAAAATTAATAATAACAATAATAATAAAAATTGGGGGAAAAGATAAAACAGTGTTACTTTGCTCTGTCCAGACAGCAGCCTCTTGGTCTAAGTATAGTTTTCCTATGTTGTTGCTGTGTGCTGTCAAATCCGAACCAACTGATAGCTGACCCTCCAGTGGATTTTCAGAGGCAGTTAATCTCACGGGAGGAGATTGTCCATTCTTCTTCTGTGGAGCAGCTGGTGGATTCCAACCATGTGCCTTTGAGACTGAAGCTCAGCTTCTTACCACCAGAGCTCCCTATAGATTTCATATGAGCACAATTAAATGTTCTGGGATTCCCATTCTTCTCAATGTTAAACATAGTTTGTTACGAGCAACAGAACGCTTCATGATTTTAAAATCAAGACAGGTGTGTCATATTCTCCAAATCTACTCAATCTGTATGCTGAACAAATCATTTGAGAAGCTGGCCCTTGTGAAAAAGAATGTAGCATCAAGGTAGGAGAAAGATTTATAAACAACCTGCATGCATTATGGAGATGACACAACTTTGCTTGGTGAAAGAGAGGAGGATGTGAAATACTTGCTACTGAAGATCAAAGAATGCAGCCTTCAATATGGATGCATCTCAACATCAAGAAAACAAAAATCCTCGCCATTGGGCCAATAGGCAATATCACTTATAGAAGGAGAAAAGGTAGAAATTGTCAATGACTGTGTCTTACTTGGATCCACAATCAACACCGTTGGCACCAGCAGTTAAGAAATCAAAAGACATATTGGGTCGGGAAAGCGTGGGGTTGAGGAGCTCTCAGAAGTACTGGGGAACAACGATGTCAATTTGAAGACCAAGGTGCACCTGATTCAAACCATGTTGTTTTCAATCACTTGCAAGGCATCTGAAAGCTGGACAATGAACAAGGATGAAAGAAGTAAAATTGATGTCTTTGAGTTGTGATGTTGAAGAATAGTATTGAATATCCCGTGGATTGTCAAAAAAACAAAGAGATACGTCTTGGAAAGGGTGCAATCAGAGTTCTCCTTGGAGGCAAAGATGGTGCAGCTTCATCTCACGTACTTTGGTCATGTTGCTAGAAGGTGGTACTTCTTGGAAAGAGATAACACACAAGGAGAGGAGTAAGGTCAGAAGAAGAGAGGAAGACCCTCGAAGAGAAGGACTGTCGTGGGCTCAAGTGTATTAGAGATGATGAGATGGTTGGTGCAGGACAGGACAGGGTTCAGATGTATTTTTCGTACATTTTATGAACAACAAACTCAACTTGATGGCATCCAATGCTTCATTATAATGGTGTCCTTTATGATAGCCATGCATCATCAAGTATTTCTAAATGAATCTCCACCCTGGACCTGACCCTTTCCTGTCCTCTATCATGTTGGCCCAGCTTCTTGGTGTTGAGTGTTGGCACTGAACACAGCTCCCTTTTGTGGAAGCAATGCCTGGTGTGTCCACTGACTCCATGGCAACTGGGTTGGCTATTTTGGTTTGGGATTAGATTATATGTTGGTCACTTCCTGTAAATGCTGCTGGTATAAGAAATGAGGCCATGTGGTGTTTGACCCTGCCCAACTGCATGATCAAGTCTGGGCACCCGCCCTTCCTCACCTCACCATCACTCCCCTGTGTTAGCAGGGCACAGATCTAGGGAAGCATCTTCCTCTCAGTGGTCGGAAGGCATTTCCTCAGGCAGGGTAGAGAATGAGATGGCATATTCCTGCTGAGTAATATCTAATTGCCTCCCAGAATCAAATTCAAGGAGACCTGGCTGGTTAAGTGCTAGGCTGGTAATGAAAGGTGAGTAGTTCAAAGTGCAAATGTCAACCCCATCAGCCACGAATCCACCGAAACCAAATCCACTGCCTTTGAGAGGATTCTGACTCGTAGAGCTCCTATAGACCAGACCAGAATGGGCAAGATATCCCCCAGGCTGTGGCCCTTTACAGAAGGAAACCTCCACATCTTTCTGCTGTGAAAAAATAAGTGCGTTCAGGCAGTCAGCCCTTCAGACAACTTGCCACCAAGGCTCCTTCTAGAAAGATTCCAACTTAGAAAACACTTTGGGGCAGCTCTGCTGTGTCTCCAGGAGGAAATAATGACTCAGTGAAAAGGACAACAACCAACAACCAAGTTCAGACTCCTAGGCCTGGCCAAAGGCCCTCCTGGCCTGCTCCATCTCCTCTTATCACACACCACTCCCTAGCTCCGCAGTTGCCTGGCACCAATCTTATTAGAAGTCGCCCTTCTTCCTTGTTTCCCTAGGGACCAAGCCTTTGCTGCTGTTCTTTCCTCCACCTTCCCTGCTGTGTGAAAGTTCACCCAACCTTCTGGCTACCTCTTCCTCTGTGGACTCTCACCAGTTCTCTCTTCTCATCGTGTTCAGCGCTTTCCTGAGTGTCCTCTCTGTGTCATGGTTCCTGAAGGTCTGTTTCCTCCATCATTGCTGTTAGGCATTGTTGAGTTGAGTATGACCCTTAGCAACCCAAAGACCAACAGATCTGAACCAAGTCTTATCCTGTGCCATTGTCATCATCTCTGACATACGTGAGACCATTGTTGCAGTCACTGTGTCAATCCATCTGGTTGAGGGTCTT
>NW_006399836.1:11489687-11504853 GCF_000299155.1 Elephantulus edwardii
ATTTGAAGACCAAGGTGCACCTGATTCAAACCATGTTGTTTTCAATCACTTGCAAGGCATCTGAAAGCTGGACAATGAACAAGGATGAAAGAAGTAAAATTGATGTCTTTGAGTTGTGATGTTGAAGAATAGTATTGAATATCCCGTGGATTGTCAAAAAAACAAAGAGATACGTCTTGGAAAGGGTGCAATCAGAGTTCTCCTTGGAGGCAAAGATGGTGCAGCTTCATCTCACGTACTTTGGTCATGTTGCTAGAAGGTGGTACTTCTTGGAAAGAGATAACACACAAGGAGAGGAGTAAGGTCAGAAGAAGAGAGGAAGACCCTCGAAGAGAAGGACTGTCGTGGGCTCAAGTGTATTAGAGATGATGAGATGGTTGGTGCAGGACAGGACAGGGTTCAGATGTATTTTTCGTACATTTTATGAACAACAAACTCAACTTGATGGCATCCAATGCTTCATTATAATGGTGTCCTTTATGATAGCCATGCATCATCAAGTATTTCTAAATGAATCTCCACCCTGGACCTGACCCTTTCCTGTCCTCTATCATGTTGGCCCAGCTTCTTGGTGTTGAGTGTTGGCACTGAACACAGCTCCCTTTTGTGGAAGCAATGCCTGGTGTGTCCACTGACTCCATGGCAACTGGGTTGGCTATTTTGGTTTGGGATTAGATTATATGTTGGTCACTTCCTGTAAATGCTGCTGGTATAAGAAATGAGGCCATGTGGTGTTTGACCCTGCCCAACTGCATGATCAAGTCTGGGCACCCGCCCTTCCTCACCTCACCATCACTCCCCTGTGTTAGCAGGGCACAGATCTAGGGAAGCATCTTCCTCTCAGTGGTCGGAAGGCATTTCCTCAGGCAGGGTAGAGAATGAGATGGCATATTCCTGCTGAGTAATATCTAATTGCCTCCCAGAATCAAATTCAAGGAGACCTGGCTGGTTAAGTGCTAGGCTGGTAATGAAAGGTGAGTAGTTCAAAGTGCAAATGTCAACCCCATCAGCCACGAATCCACCGAAACCAAATCCACTGCCTTTGAGAGGATTCTGACTCGTAGAGCTCCTATAGACCAGACCAGAATGGGCAAGATATCCCCCAGGCTGTGGCCCTTTACAGAAGGAAACCTCCACATCTTTCTGCTGTGAAAAAATAAGTGCGTTCAGGCAGTCAGCCCTTCAGACAACTTGCCACCAAGGCTCCTTCTAGAAAGATTCCAACTTAGAAAACACTTTGGGGCAGCTCTGCTGTGTCTCCAGGAGGAAATAATGACTCAGTGAAAAGGACAACAACCAACAACCAAGTTCAGACTCCTAGGCCTGGCCAAAGGCCCTCCTGGCCTGCTCCATCTCCTCTTATCACACACCACTCCCTAGCTCCGCAGTTGCCTGGCACCAATCTTATTAGAAGTCGCCCTTCTTCCTTGTTTCCCTAGGGACCAAGCCTTTGCTGCTGTTCTTTCCTCCACCTTCCCTGCTGTGTGAAAGTTCACCCAACCTTCTGGCTACCTCTTCCTCTGTGGACTCTCACCAGTTCTCTCTTCTCATCGTGTTCAGCGCTTTCCTGAGTGTCCTCTCTGTGTCATGGTTCCTGAAGGTCTGTTTCCTCCATCATTGCTGTTAGGCATTGTTGAGTTGAGTATGACCCTTAGCAACCCAAAGACCAACAGATCTGAACCAAGTCTTATCCTGTGCCATTGTCATCATCTCTGACATACGTGAGACCATTGTTGCAGTCACTGTGTCAATCCATCTGGTTGAGGGTCTTACTCTCTGTCGCAGGCCTTTCCAAGCACGATATGTCCCTCTCCAAGGAATAATCTCTCCCAGCAACATGCCCGTATATGTGAGATGATGTTTTATCATCTTTGCTCCCAAGGAGCTCTCTGGCTGCACCTTCTCTAAGACACATCTAATGTTCTTTTGGCAAACCATGGGATATTCAGTGCTCTTCTGCATTAGACTCAGATTATCCTAGGGAAGGGACTGTCATATTCTCTGTGGAAGTCTACTGGGCGACTGCCCATCCACTCAGGCGCAGCCTTGCTGAAGCGGAAGGGCTGGAAAGCACTGACTACTTGCCATCAAGTCGATTCTGCCTCACAGGAAGCCCATGTGTTTCAGAGCAGAACTGGACCCTACAGGGTTTTCAGTGGATGCTTTTTTGGCAGTAGGTTTCCAGATCTGCCTTCCAAAGCACCTCTGGGTGAACTTGAATCTCCAACGTTCAGGTAGCAGCCACAGAGCCATGGTCCGCACTACTACAGATGTAGGTAGCCTCTCTAAGACACAGCACAGCTCCAGTGCTGCTCACAAGTGGATTCATTCTAGTCATTTTTCTTTTCTGTCTTTATGGAAAAGGAGTTCTGTGGCATAGTGTGTTATGTGTTGCACTGTTTACCAAAAGGTCAATGGTTTGAATCCACCAGCTGTTCCATGGAAGAAAGATGCTTATTCTTGTCCGGTAAAGATTTACGGCCTTGGAGACACAGTGGAGGATGGCTGTGAATTAGAATAGATTCAGTGATGGTGGGAAGCATGAAACATTTGTTTCTGTCAAAGACTAAATGGGACTATGATTCAGAGTCAGTAGAAATAAATGCACTGCCCTAATGTACTTTTTGCCTATAATCTAATCAAATGAGTTATGGGGAGGGTGTTAAGAATATAATCTATGAAGAATGTAAAAGGTCAACAAACATGGAGGAGGAAGAAAAGACCGAGATGGATGTCAGAAGAGACTCTGATTATCGTACTAGAGAGTCAATCAGCCAAAGCAAAGGGAAGAAATCAAGACGTAAAGGAGCTGAACAGAAGATTTCAAAGGGCAGATCGGGAAGGCAGGGCAAACTACAATAATGAAATGTGCAAAGAGCTAGAGTCAAAAAATCAAAAAGGACGACCTCGCTTGGCAATTCTTAAGCTGAAGGAACTGAGGAATAAAATCAGGCCTTGAGTTGCAATACTTAAGAATGCTGTGGGGAGAATATAGAACGATCCAGGAAGCATTAAAAGAAGATGGAAGGAAAAAAACCTTTAAAAATGGGGGGAAAAAAATAAAGAAGACAGGGGAGTACACAGAGTCACTGTACCAAAAGAGCTGGCTGACACAGAAGAATATTCTTAAATAACCTATGAGCAAGAGGCAATGGTGATAAAGGAGGGAGTTCAAGCTGGTCCGGAGGAACTGGCAAAAGACAAGGCCCCAGGATTAGATGGAATATCAAATGACATATTTCAACAAACAGATGCTGCCCTGAACATGCTTACCAGGTTGTGCCAAGAAATCTGGAAGACAACTCCTTGGCCAACTGACTGGAAGAGATTCATGTTAATCTCAGTCTAAAAGGAAAAAAAGGTCATGTAACAGCGTGTGAAAATTTTTGAACAATATCACACACAAGCAAGCTCCTGCTCAAAATTATAAAAAAAATGACTGGAACAGTACAACACAGAATTACCAAAAGCACCAGCTGGGTTTAGAAGAGGTTGTGGCACAAAGGACATTATAGCCAATGTTAGATGTATCTTGGTCGAAAGCAGAGAGTGCCAGAGGAAAGTCTATCTGTGTTTCATTGACTATACGAAGACATTTGAGTGTATGGATCACAACAAAATGTGGCTAACCTTGAGAAGAATGGGAATCTTAGGACACTTAATTGTGTTCATGAAAAATCTATACTTGGACCAGGAAGCGGTCATCAGAACAGAACAAGAAAACACTGCATGGTTCAAAAATCAGGAAAGGAATGTGCCAAGAATGCATCCTAGCTCCATATCTTTTCAATCGATGTGCAGAACAGTTCCTTGGGAGCCAAGATTTGATGAGGAAAGAATGTGGCCTCAGGAGTGGAGGAAAACTCATCAACATCACGCGTTATGTAGATGACACAAATTTGTGTGCTGAATCTGAGGAGGGCATTTGCTATAGAAGGTCAAGGATTGCAGTCTTCAATGTAGATTGAAGCTCAACATCAAGAACACTAAGATTCTCACCAGTGGGCCAATTGGCAGCACCATGATAAATGGAGAAGAGACTGAAATTGTTAACAATATCAGCTTGCTTGTTTCCACAGTCGGCACTCTTGGCACCAGCAGTCAGGAAATGAAAAAAATGAACTGCATTAGGAAAATCTGCTGTCAGAGATCGCTCCAGAGTCCTGAAAAGCAATGATGTCAGTCTAGAGTCTAAGGTGTGCCTGATCCAGGTTGTGGTCTTTGTAATTATTTGCTACAGATCAGAGAGATGGACAGTGATTCAGGATAACAGAAGAAGAATCGATGCCTTTGAGTTGTGGTGCTTGAGAAGAGTACTGAACATACCAAGGACCACCAAAAACCAAACAGGTCTGTCCTAGAAAAAGTGAAACCAAAATCTTCTTGGAGGCAAGAATTCTGAAACTGCATCTCACATAATTTGGTCACATGTACAGAAGGGACCAGTCCTTGGAGAAGGCCATAATGCTTGGAAGGATGGAGGAATAGCACAGGAGAGGAAGACCCTGAATGAGAAGGATTGATACAGTAACTGGGGTAATGGGGGTAGGTGTGTAAGGTACAGTGAGACTAGCTTAGGATAGGGTGGGGTTCAGAGCTATTATATATAGCGTCACTGTGAGTTGCAGGTGACTCCATGGCACTTAACAACAACATCAAAATACTCAAAGCCTCTTCTCAATTCACAAAAGCTATAAAATTAGAAATCTACAAGAGGGAGATCAAGGAACAAAAATCAAGTATATAGGAGCTAAACATCACCCTGCTTGAACTCTACTGGGTAATTGAAGAAATAAATTTCTTGAAGGAAATAAGAATGAAAATATACCATACCATAACCTTTGGGACACAGCAAAAGCAATACTCAGAGGAAAATTACAGCAATAAATACAGTTGTTAACAGGGACAGCTTGTGTGGTCCCACAATCAATACTCTTGGCACCAGCAGTCAAGAAATCAAAAGACAAATTGCATTAGGTAACTCTACTGTCAGGGACCTTTCCAGAGTACTGAGAAGCAATGATGTCAGTCTGGAGACTAAGGTGCACCTGATCCAGGCCATCGTCTTCACAATTATTTGCTGTGCATCAGAGAGCTGGGCAATAACTAAGGATGACAGAAGAAGACTCAATGTCTTTGAGCTGTAATGCTGGAGAAGACTTTTTGAACATATCATGGACTACCAAGAAAACCAATAGGTCCATATTAGAGAGAGTGAAACCAAGTTTCTCCTTGGAGGCTAGGATTTTGAAGCTCTGTCTCACATACTTTGGGCAAGTGGCCAGGAGGGACCAATCCTTGGAGAAGAACATCATGCTCAGAAGGGTGGAGGGACAGCTCAGGAGAGGAAGACCTCAGATGAGATGGATTGATAGAGTAACTGGGGCGATGAGGATAGGTGTGTCAGAGACAGACTGGCTCAGGACAGGACAGACTTCAGAGCTCTTGTATATAGGATCAGAGTTGCAGGTGACTCAACAGCAAATAACAACAATAAAAAGAAGAAAAAATCAAAATCAACACCTTATCCTAACGTCTCCAACAATTAGAGAAAGAATAGCTAGCAAAGGCCACAGTCTCTAGAAGAAAAGAAAGACTAGTTCAGAGCCAAAAGTAAAAGAAATAGAAAAAAAAAAACCAAAAAATAACCACTAAAAGAATCAATAGGACTAAAAACCGATTCCTTGAAAGGTTAATAAAATCAACAAGCTTCTGACAAATCTAACAAAAGAAAAGAAAGTGAAGGCACAAATAACAGGAATAAGGGATGAAAGGAGTTATTTCACAACAGAATTGACTGAAATAAAAAGGGTAATAAGAGAATAGTCTATATTAACTAATTTGAAGACCTAGTTGTACACAGATTGCCATGAGTCGCAGGTAACTCCATAGCACAGAACAGCAGCAACAACAATCAGAGGAAATAGACAAACTTGGAAATTTACTGTCTATGTAAACTAAGCCGGTCAGAGGTACAAAACTTGAGCAGATCGATCACAAAAGAAGAAATTTAAAATGTCCTAAAAACACTCTCAACCAAAGTCTTGGCCCGTATAGCTTCGCTGGTGAATTCTACCAAAGATTCAGAGAAGAGTTGACATCCAAAAACTATTTCAAGATATAGAAAAATATGGAACAGTTCTGAGCTCATTCTATAAAGCAAGGGAAACTCTGATACCAAAGCCAAAGACAGGACTAAAAAAGAAAAGTACAGACCAATGTCCCTCAGGAATATACAGGGAAAATTTTCAACAAAATTCTAACCAATAGCATCTAAAATAGTGCCAAAAAAAAGAAATAAAATCATAAGTGGAATTCATACTAAGTATATCAGGATGGATCAACATTGGAAAAACAATGAGTGTAATCTACCACATAAATAAAACAAAGGAAAAGAGTCACATGTTGATCTCAATTTGGCAAAATTCAAACACTTTCCTGGTAAAAACCTTCAACAATATAGGAAAGAGAGACTCCCTTATACAGGATCAGAGTCCAAACCAAGTAGGTGATTCAAACAGGGAAGTAGTTATGTGCACCAGTATCTGTCCAGAAGGAGTCTGGCAGTGTATTCTGTTATATCTTATGCTGCCCTGAAGTATTCATTCTTCTTTTTTTTTAAATTATTTTAATCAATTACAAACATTTAAGTTTATGTTTGGATCAGCTTCAGCCCCCGCAGGTTCAGGCCACACCGTCCACTAATCAGTTCCACACGTTCTGTCTGAAGAGCATTGCAGTCCGAGGTGATCACTCCATACAGGAGAACTTCTCTCCACTAACAGCCACGGAAGTAGGAGGAAAAGCAGGAAGAAGAACAAGACGTATTGACACAGTGACTGCAGCAATGGGCTCAATTGTGTCAGAGATTGTGAGGATGGCACAGGACAGGACAGGGTTCAGGGCAGCTGTTCACAGAGATTCTGTGAGTTATACCTGACTCAACGGCATCTAACAACAACAGCCCTCAGACTATCGTTGTACTTCTTACTTCTAACAAGACCCTCTGTCTGCTTCTTTGACAGTGTGCTGTGCTTAATAAACTTTTCTCTCTTCTTAATAAACATTTCTTTCCTCAGCTATCTGGAGTTCATGTGTCTATGTCAAAACTCTGCGGAGGGCTTGCTGGTCCTCTTCAAGGCATATGATCCTGGGAAAGTCATTCAACTGAATGGAACCTCAGGTTCGAATCTAGCAGAAGGTAGTGCACTGTGTTGTATGTTGTGCTGCCCTGAAAGCCTGCCTTGAATATTCAAAGTAGTCATTCTTTTCATGTAATAAAGATTTGAATCAATGACAGACATTTAAAGCCATTGGTTCTGTTCAGGTCTGCTTAGGACCCTGCAGGTGCAGGCCGCACCATCCTCTTATCAGTTCTGCACATTCTGTCTGAAGAGCATCGCAGTCTGAGGTGATTACAACATAATGGAAGAACTGTTGTTCCTCTTCACCAACCAGCAACAGCCACAGAAGTAGGAAGAAAACCAGGAAGAACTCTCACAAATAATAAGCCCCCCGTTTTAGACCTTTGCCTCCAATGAGCACTCTGGCTGTGCTTTTTCCAGGTCATATCTGTTTGTTCTTTGGCAGTCCGTGGGCAGTCAGTACCCTTCTCCAACACCACAGTTTAAAGGCACCAAACCCTCCTTCTGTCATCCTTATTCATAGTCCAGCTCTCAGATGCACAGCAAGTGATTGATCAGTGAAAGAGAGGAAGGCCCTCCCTTTGATGTGTTGACACAGCGACTAGAGCAATGGGCTCAAGTGTGTCAGAGGGGATGAGGATGGGACACGGTTCAAGGCTGTTGACCATAGGTTTGCTATTAGTCATACTCGACTCCATGACACATAACAACAACCTCTACCATTGTAGAATTTCTCACTTCCCAGAAGTCCTGCTGTGTGCTTCTTTGACAGTGTGCTGTGCTTGTCGCCCCTTGTCTATCTGGACTTAGTGTGTCTGTGTCAAACCTCTGCGGAGGGCTTGCTGGTTCTCTTTAAGGCATCGGATCCTGGGAAATTGATTCAACTGAATGGAACCTAACAGGTTTAGATCCACACAAGCTGCACTTTGGGAGAAGTATGGGGTGTTTCCTCTGATAAAGATTTGCAGACACTGAGCCTGAAGGACGATCACTGTAAGTCAGAATAGAGTCCACAGCTGTGGGAGTTTATACTCTGGGGTACTTTGTAGTCAGGAAAAAAAGGAAGAGGAAAAAGAATATCATAGAAGATACCTTTAGTGGTTTGTAGGAATCCCTGGATAGAGCAAAGGGTTTTATGCTCAGTTGCAAATAAAAAGGTTAAAAGTTCAAGTCTATCCACAGGCCTGGGGAATCTAGTTCTGGAAAACCAGCCCCTGAAGCCTCACGGAGCACATTCTGCTTTGACACATATGAGGGTCGCCCTAAGTCAGTGCAGACTGGCAGCAGTGGGAAGCTGGGAGAGGCCTGCCACGTAGAGGGAGAAACACATGAGTCCCTGGGGAAGGTCACCCAGTGGGGTGGGAGAAAGAAGGAGAAAAAGAGAAAGAGAGGAAAGGGGTCCGTGTGAAAGGTTTACATTTTTAAATAAAGTCATGGACATTTAAAAAATATAGAAACGTTTATGCCACACACAATCTATTAATTCTGGGAGTCTTTAAAAATGAAAATTCTAGTTAATTTAGGCCTACACTTCATCCAGCAACCCTCATCTGGATCTGAGACACCAGCATGTGCTTCCAGTTCCTCCATTTCCTCATGATCTGACCCCCTGGGAGAGTCAACAGACCAGAGAACTCTAATCCCATTTTTCAGGTTAAGACACGGACACCCAGGAAAGGCAAAATCCTGCCCAGGCTCACATACTCCTTGTTGGATTAAGTGGAGGCCAACACCATCAGACTGAGATTCAAGAAAAAAAACCAACAAAAAAACACAAAACAACCCCAGCAATGCAAAAGGGCTTTCCTAATTGACAAGTTCATAAAGTAAGAAATGAAATCAAGTCCCCCATACAGATGGCAATTGCTGGGGAGAGCGTGGCCTGTCCTCCAGAGTTTACCTCTTCTTCTTCAGACACACAGATCTGAACACAGACTGCAGATCTGCAGACACATGTCGAGCCTGGGTTTCTCTCTATCACAGATCCAGGATCGAGCTGTGGATGCCATTCTGCAGTGTTCTCTCCTCAGTCCTATGTCAGCCATTCCTCTTTGGGGACACCCAGGGCATCCCCCCTCCTCCCATCATCATTCATACTGAACTCAGGGCTGCTGGGGCTCCAGGGTCAGAGCACAGCCATCTCCCTGCCTCCCTTCACGTGGCAGATGCATTCTCGGCCTGTCACTGCCTCTCAGGGCTTCAGTTTCCACAAGGAGCCAAGAACAAGTAGGTTCTCAGAGACAGAGTGGGGGAAACTCTGGACTCCTCAGAAGTCCTTGTGCCCTCAGACCTCAGCAGCAGTTCCCTGGGCTAACCTCACACCCTCCCCCTCCATGGCTTCCTCCAAGGTCCCACATCTGCATTCGAGCATCACCTTCCCTCTGAGGCCACCTGGCCAGGTCCCAGGCAGGAAGAAAGTCAAGATGGCTTTGATTTTCCCTTCTTACTTGAGAAATTTAGAAATTTCTTCAACTAAAAATTTGGAGTGAAAAAAAATTTGGAGTGTTTCTCCAACCTTACTTCTAAGGAGCAGAGAGGGAGGGAGGGGACTGACAGAATAAGGTTCAAATCCAGACACAGCCAGGAGTGAGCTGTGTGTCGTGGGGTCAGTGACCTAACTTGTCTGAGTTTTTCCTTTCTCTGTAACAGGATGATGGCATTTTTTTCCTTTTAGAACAGTGAGGATGAGGAACCAGGAGGGGCATTACCACCTTCCCCCATCACTCTATTCCCACTTACCTTCCCTTGCCGGCTGTGAGTTGGACTGGCTTGGAAGTGTAGACCTAGACAGCAGTCTAGGACTGAGTGTTGTGTCAGGTGGTGCCCTCTGTACCCTCAGATATTATCAGGAAGCCTAATGGGAAATCGAAAGTGATACCTCAGAGCAAATAAGGCCCAACACACATGACAAGGGCTCCACCTTCAACCTGACTCCACCCCCACCCCTGACCACTGACAAGAAGTAGCCTCACTTCCAACTCCTTCTCACCTCAGCCATCCTGCTTCCCTTCCTGGAAGCCCTTCAGGAAGGGGCAGCACTCTGGAGCCAGGCCCAGCCTTGCCACACACTGAGAGAGGTGCCCATGCCAAGGACTCTCCCTGACCTGTGTGGACTCACTCCCAGCCCCCTACACTTCTGCACCTCCTTCTCCAGCATCCTTGCCTGATCTCCTCTGAGATACTGGGGCTCAGCACCTTCCCACACAAGCTCCACACTCACCTGGACATGTCATTAAATGCCTTCTCTCTGTGGCTCCTAGACATTTGCCTGTGATTACACCACATTTGTCATTTGCACATTGAGGCTTGTCTCTGTTGGTAGGAGGTAAGCTGACTCCAGCTCACGTGGGCCTTAGATGCCCTGTCCTGTGCCATCCTCACATTCTCTGCCACAGCGAAATGCATGGTGTCGTAGAGGGAAAGCAGTAACCGCTCCAGTTACAAGTCAGAAGAGGTAGTTTATTCTGGCGCTCTGTGAAAGGGGAAAAGGTAGAGAGAAAGAGTGGGGGAATCGGACAGTGGGCAGGCCAGCTGAAGTGGAAACCGCTGAAAGCCGTATTTTACAGAAAGATTTTCAGAAGTTACACTATTGAAGTTCCTTTTACATCAAGGTGTTAAAGAAAAGGGAGTGTGCGTAAATTTGATTCCTGGTTTCTTAGATAAGAGAGACCTTTTGGTATGAGACACAGCCTCATGCCTTCATCTTATCAGAGACCAGAATATTCCAGATATTGGCCCAATCCGGAAAGAGGCAAACAAATACACAAAATTAAAAGACAAATTGCATTAGGAAATTCTGTTGTCAGAGACCTCTTCAAAGTACTGAAGAGCAACAATGTCACTCTGGAGACTAAGGTGAGCCTGATATAGGCCATGGTCTTTTCAATCACTTGCTAAGCATCACAGAGCTGGATGTTGACTAGAGATGATAGAAGGAGAATCGATGCCTTTGAGTTGTGGTGCTGGAGAAGAGTATTGAATATATTATGGACTGCCAGGAGAACAAGTTCATCCTAGAGAGGGTGAAACCAGCCTGCTTCTTGGAGGCAAGGATTCTGAAGCTTTGTCTGACATACATTGGACATGTTGCAAGGAGGAATCCTTGGAGAGGGACATCATCCTTGGGAGGATGGAGGGGCAGAAAAAGAGAGGAAGACCATCAATGAGGTGGATTGATACAGTGATTGTGCTAATGGTGGTAGGTGTGTCAGAGACAGTGAGATTGACACAACATAGAGTAGGGTTTAGGGCTGCTGTACATAAGGTTGCTATGAATCGCAGGCAACTCCACAGCATAGAACAACAACAAAAAGTGTTGTCAGCGGATAAAAGTGCTAGCTGGTTGGTCCCTGTCTCTTTCTTTCTCCCAAAGGAGAGGACTAAAAGCAAAGCTACTCCTAGCAAATAGGAAGAGAAGTCAATATTAGATACATCAAAGGGAAGAAGCTCCCTCCTTAGGATTTCAGGGGATCCAAATCGCAAACAATCCCACAGGTCCCAAGGCGAGGTTATGACCGGTCTCAAGAGGTTGAAAGCCAATGAAAAGCAAGCCCACCTAAGGCTGCCCCTCTCCTCTCTCTCCTCTCTCCATGCCACAAGGTTTGGGTCGGCTACTGGCTGTCCAGGGCTGTTTATCTCCATTTCTTCACCTTTCTCTTTAACTTTTCCACACAGCCTATTTTTCACCAGCCATGCCTCCTTTGCATTCCCTTAATAAACCTTTCCCGTTTGTTTTGCTAAGTTACCACTGGGTAACTATTCACTTACTTACAGTCACTTAGACGCATGCTCTCGCGGGAAACAGTGATGAATGGTGACGAGATAAAAGAACTCTAGCTTTAGCATGTTTTATCTTGGAGGCCCCATCCGGATCTGCACCTCTTCAAATGGGTGAGTCAGAAGTGATTTAGTGACCATCTCTCTGATTTTCTTGATGAATGAAAAATTAATGAATAATTTCTGCCATTGCTTGCTTCAACCCCTTTTGAGGATTAGCAAACCTATGCCACTGGACCAAGGGAAAGAGTAATAACTCCTCTCTCCATATAATGGAGATAGTGGAGGGAACCCCTCGTGGTCGCAAAGGCCCTAGTGTCTATGAGCAACCATTGAAGCTCCCCGTTCTAGAGTGGCCCTTGACAGGCGGGCCCTGGAATGCAGCTGAATGTGGATTAGCAGGTCTGTCCAGCAGCATGAAGTTTTCTCCTTGCTGAAGCCCATGTTGATCCTTTTTTTAAGGTGAATTCTGAGACACAGTGAGGTCTGGAATATCCTGAACCTTAACAGCAGCACAGAGACATTAACTCCTAGCGTGAAAACACATGTGGCCCTTCCTTCTGTTTCTCCAGCTCTCTGTAACCTGAAGCTTCCTCTCAGTATCAGATCATTTCAAGATTTAATCTCCTCACTTTCTTGCCTAAGCAACCCCGTTTTACTGGATTCTTCCTGCACTCTTTCAAACTTCCTGCATGAAGCATGTGATATGATTGCGAGTCAACTTTTGATTTGTTAATACTGCTAGTTTATGTGAGACAAAGTAAGATTTGCTGGTGGTTAGCTGGTGTTTCTAGGGAGCTCTGGTGGCCTAGGGGTAAGAAACTGCACGGTGCTCCCCAAGGCACGTGGTTCAAATCCACCCACCGATCCATGGGAGAAAGATGGGCAAGCTCCTCCTCTGTGATTAATTGCCTCTGAAAACCCACTGTGGGGTCAGTTATGGGTCTATTCTGCCTCAACGGCACACCACCACCACCACCACTGCCGCCACCACTACAATTAGTGTTGCTCCTCAACCCGGCTCAGACTTGCCAGGCAATAGTAGAGCTGTTTGTCTGCAGTTTTTAGGTTTTTCATTTTCTCCTGACCACGTGGGTTTAGCATGCTCACTCCCTGCCCTCCCTCAAGTAGCAGCCACTACAGAGGCTGGCAGGAATGGCAGAGGGGATTGGAGGGCATGGGAGTCAAAGGAGAAGTCTCTATGTGCCTTTGTTATTTGCTTTGCTCTATGGTTTTTTGTACTGTTTTGTTTTTAACCATAACAAGTTCAGGAATTCTTTGGTTTGGTTTGGTTTTTCTTTCAGGAAACTTTCCACTTGCCCAGAATTTTTAGCCAGGGTGCAGGTGGAGAAAATGTTCAAGTTTTTATTTTTCTCCTTTTCATTTTAAATTTAATCTAACAATAGTTTGGGGCTTGTGGACTCTGATGATTCCAATAGGAATAACAAAGGCATGGGATACAGGAATAGAGCAAAAACAAGGGAAAATTCTTCATTTGGAAGAGGACAGCAAGAAATGCCAACAAGTATAGTAATAGAGTAAGGTCGGATGTCTAAATAGATTATAAACTGCAGCTAAGGAGTTTCCAAGGTGTAAGATCTCTAAATTGGAGGGGAAATTTGAAAATAGACTGCTTTTGGCAATCATGAAGCTGGCTGGCCTGTTTACCTCTGGTAGTCAGAAATGCCAGAGATAAGCACATAAACCAGTCTTTAACAGTTGCATAGATGATGTGACTTTGGAATTTAGGAGCAGATAGGAGAGAAGATGCAACTTAGTTCTCATGGTAGATGTAAGGAACAAGGACCATAGGAGGAAGTGTCACAGACGTCAAATGCCTTTAATCGACTGCCTGTGAAATCCAGAAAGTTGGACTTTCTGAAGCTCCAGGAAACAAGGTGGCCTGTTCTAGGCATGAGTGAGTGCTCTGGTCATTGTGGTGGAGGGTTGTCTCCAAGGGACAGACACAAGATGGACAAAGGCCCACAGGAGAGGATAGCCACTGAGATTTCAGAGCTCAGTCTTGTGCCTTCCTATGAGTGGTTTGTTTTCAGAACGAGCATAGGACAGGAGTTCTCAATTCCAATTGACAGAGACACAGCTAGGTTGCTTTTGTAGGAACTGGCAAGATCCAGGTCTAGGACTGGACACCCTGAGAAAAAAAAGTGGATCTATTTTTATAATGTGGAATGGCCGCTATGTAAGTTAGAAACAATTTGGCCAATTGATGACTCCCTAAATTACAACACTGTATTACAGCTTGTTTTATTTTGCTGTCAACAAACTAAATTGTTTCAAGTCCCTTATATAAAAGCATTTCTAGTTTTGAGAGAATGCCCCGAGTTAACGTGAAAAAAGTTAAGTTAGTCATTCTTCTCAGACCTGTGTATAAGCAAGTATATTTAAGAACCTCAGGCAGCGACTCCCCCTACATATCATGAGGAAGAGACACCTGCTAAAACTCCCCAAGCACCTCCTGAAGAGGAAATCTTAGTTCCTCCTAAAATTAAAAATTAGTATCCTGCTATATGCCCCCTCCAAGGAGTAGGGAGGCCCAATGGAAACATCATGAGTCCATGTTCCTTTTAGTATGGGGAGTGGGGGTGTGTGTTAAAGAATTGTAGAGATAAACTGGGATGTTTTTCTCAGGATCCCAAGAGATTGCTAGAGGAGTTTCAGAATAATACTAACTTTTTTATTTTTATTATTTAACTTGGAAAGATTTTACAGTTCTGCTGTGTTTACTGTTCTTCTGATGAATAACACAGAAGTATTAGTGTTGCTAGGTGTTGTACCCAACAGATTAAGAGACACATGTGGCCGGATTGTAAGTGAGGTCATTTATTTGCTACGCATTGGGGGGGTGGGGGCAGCGTCCCAGCAACGTGGCAAGATTCCCCCAATTTTCTAGCTTCAGCTAGGTGCTTTTATATTCTTACTCTCCTTTAGACGCCGGGCTATTTGGGCCAAGGCTACAATATCCTACTTTTGACATATTTCTAAGGGTGCAGTGAAGTTGTCATGGGTACAGTACAAAACAGCTACATTTTGGGTTTATCAAGGGTACAGTGCAAAACATTTACATCTTGGGTTTAACAAAAGAACAGTGTACCAGAAGAGCTGTGGGTGAGCATTAACATTACTGGTAAGTATATTCGTTTTCTCCTGGACACAAGAGCCTACTATCAGGTCCTAAAAGCCTTCTGAGGTCCTAACTCTTCTCACTATTTCTTAGTTGTTGGAAT
>NW_006399836.1:11505738-11511727 GCF_000299155.1 Elephantulus edwardii
AAAAAAACCAAAAGAACAGTGTAAAATGTTTATATAAACAATAGCAACTGCTATTTTCGGAAACAGGTCAAGACAAAACTTTAGGGCTCTGCAGAAATTTTCCACACAGGGTTTATTTATTGAAATAGAGTGAATGCTACATAGAATGGAGTCCATTTGGCTTCTCGCTAGACACAGGGCTATAATATTCATGCCACTAACCCACACCTAGCAGACAGAGCTCAGGCAGTCCTGAGAGAGACCCATTTTGGAACTACCAATTAGAAAAGAGAACTGGAGCTGAGGCATGAACTGCCAAAGATTACATGAAAGCTTTTCTTTTAAAAAGGAGAGATATTCTGGCAAAACATGTAAACAACTCTAAGTGAGCAGAAATAACACAAGAAAAAGAAGAAACCCCTGCAGCTCTCAGGAATCAGTTGGCAGAAGCAATGCAGAAATTTACTCATTTACATCTTTGTGCCTTATATGAAGGAAGAACAGTGAAGAATTCCCATTTTATCAGTCTGTCTGCCCTGCTATTAGAAGGAAACTTCATAAAAATGCTCTATGCTCCCAGGGTGACTCAAATAAACTTTGGACTGGTGCTATTTCAATGTTCAGCAATAGTGATTTGGGGGAGGAAAAAAAAGGCCAGCTATAAGTCTGATTTCTTGGGGCTGCTGTTGTAGAAGTGTAAACCCCTAGTCCTCCTTGTCTGGACAAGAAAGTTCCAAGGCTCCTGCTTCCAGTGTGGGAAGCCTGGTCACATAAACCATGAGTGTCAGAAGGGGCTTCAAGAGCATAAAGGAGCAGAAGGGAAACCTCCTGCCACTTGGTTCCAATGCAGGTCCCATAAGCACCTGGTTCAGGAATGCCCCAAGCATATCTTGATGGCAGAAAAGCAATCAGACTCGTGGGTCCCTGGCTCCCTCAGGACTGCAACAAGTGATCAGCATAGCATTGCCATATGCCTTGAGGGGCCGTGAGCATGCATGAATGTTTTCAGTTGGATAATTTGTTTTCTTAGAAACAAAGAACTAATATCTCCCAAAACTTCTAGAGATACCTAAAAAGATTGACTCAGGAGAAATATGAAGATTTCACAAAAAGTAACACGTGAAAAGAGATTACATCTCATTTCTGATGAACAAGATAGTAAGAACTAAGTTTCTTCATAGATTTCCTTTAAAAATCCAAGTTAGAGCTTTTTTTACTTCAAGGCGTAAAGCTAAGGGTTGCCTATCCACTCGGGTATTTTTGTTTATTATTATCACATTGTCTTACCCTGTTAACTTTGTATGGCTTTGTCTTTACATAAATTTTGATAAACCAGTAAACTCGAAACACTTCTTATTCTTCCTGTCATGGGGTGATTGATATAGTACTTCATCCTCTGACTAAACTGCAGCTGATTTATCCGTGAAGCTGCTTCTCGTCACTAAAGTGGAGAGCCTTACACTTGCCCTACAGAGTGTATACGACAAGGATATAGGACTAGAAGTGGTTTTAAAGCAGTGCTTTTAACTTTCACTTTAAAAAGGTTGAAAACATAAAGATCAGGGGATTTTTGTAGCTCAAGTGGCATCCATAAAGGAAAAAGGGCTGATGTAAGGTAGCCATGTCTGAAAGTAGCTGTGCACGTGGCCCCAATCTGGATGCAAATCAGGTGGGCTCAGGTTCAAGCTGCTTGAGTTCCTCTTGGAGTTCCTGGAACTGTCTTCAATCCTGGTTGACGTGGATCTGGAGGCTGGCCGTGTCTGCAGAGCTGCAGGCTCTCCTGAAGTCTGGCTTGGGCCTGTCTCAGACAGTGAGGAACCAGAATCCCAAAGCAGTTCAGGGGATGCTGAGGGCCTGCTGCGGGTTCTGGCTGTGGAGTCCTAGAGAGGCCCTTGCGTCTTTACAGAGCTGGCTCATGGGGTCCCATGTCCTCTGGGCTCTGATTGGTCATCCTCAGCACCCACAGCCTCTGGAGTCCATCCTGAGCCTCGCTGTTGTGGACACAATAACAGGGCTCCATGTGGGAGGCAAACTGCAGAGGCCCCACTGACTCGACACACATGGCCTAATGAGCCTTGGTGAGTGAGAACCAACCCTCCTCTACTCAGGCTTTCAAAGCCGCCCTCTTCTCCTCTAGTTCTTCCAGGTCCCAGAGCAGCTGCAATAACAGTGAGTCCAACTCGGCTCCAATTTGTTTTTTTCTTGAGACTAGTGTGAGTTAGTCTTAGAATTGTTCAGTGGCCTTCTTTCCCCCTCGCAGACTAACTATTGTGGGCCTTGAGGGGAGACCTGTAAAGAGACATCAAACTCCTCCTTTAAATTGTATATAGAATGGAGTAGTATTTCCCCAGCTATTTCTAGTCACTCCTGAAAACTCTGTGCCTATATTGTGAATTTGGGATTTGTTAACAAGAGTAAATACTAAAGTACTTTGTACCATAATTCTTCAGACGGCATTAAGGAGAAGTGGATCAAGGCCAGCAAGGCTTGCTATGCCCCAGAATTAAAGGGTATAGATCCAGTTGTTCAGCTAATGGCTCACCTTCAATAGCTAGAGTTACACCTGTAAAAATAGCATTTCAAACAGGTACAGGATACCCTAACAGAAGGCAATATTTCCTTCCCCTAGAAGGAATACAAGGCCTAGGGCCCATCATTAAGCAATTGAAAAAAAGCAGGAATGATTTTTGAGAAATCTTCTCCTTGTAACACTCCTATCTTGGCAGTCCAGAAGTCAAGTGGCAAATGGAGATTGATTCAAGATTTAAGAGCTATCAATGAAATTATACTCCCTCTACATCCAGTGCCCAGTCCCTACACTCTAATAATCCAAGTACCCCACCAAGTCTAATTATTTCTCAGTATTTGACATGAAGGATGCCTTCTTTACTATACCTCTCCATTCTGACTCGTAGATTTTATTTGCTTTTGAGTGGACCAACCTAGAGACTCAGAGGACCAGTCAATATCTGTGGAAAGTATTACTGCAAGGGCTAAAGATATCACAAGTGATTTTTCATCATCATAAGTGAGACGCTGTCTAGCCTTTCCTTAGATCTCCACAGTTCTGTCATCAAGTATGTGAATGATTTGTAAATCTATAGTCAGTCATATGATTCTTCAGTTGCAGATACAAAACGAGTTCTTCAGTTTTTGGAAGATGAAGGATTTAAAGTTTCTGTTTAAAAAGGTGCAGTTATGTAATCCTAGAGTCCAGTTTCTGGGGTTTACACTCTCCAAGAACAAGAAATGTCTCTCTCATGAAAAAGTAAGTCTGATATGTGGTATATCAGCTGACAACTCAGTGACAGTTGAAGGCATTTTAGGGATGACGGGGGATTGCAGAGTATGGATCCCAAGGTTTGGGGAAATAGTGAAACCAGTACATCAGAAACGGAAAAGAGGAAGAAGGATTAATTTGAACTAAAGAATATGTAAGGCTTTTCAGAAACTTAAAAAGGGTCTCACTACTTTTCTCTCTCCTATTCTGCTGACAGCATGCAGGAAGGCTTGGCTTTCCCCCTTTCCCTTTTCTTTCCAGGACTCCTCTACTCTTCTTTTTCATTTTAACTCTTTTGAAGAAGCTGCGCTGCATTCCTGAGGGCACACAGTTCAAGGCCACCAGCTGCTGTGGGAGAAGAAGGATGGGCAATTTCCTCCCATCAGATTAACTGCTTCTGAAAACGCACTGAAGAGTCAGCTATGGGTCGGTCCCGACTTGATGGTACACAACACAACACCACCTTTCATTAGTTATACCTCTGTCTAATTATCTTAACAAATATTTTTCATTTGTTTTGCTAAAAAAAAAAAAGTTTTGGTTAGTTCCCCAGCCTTAGGAATCTCAAATGTAAAGAAACCATTCTACTTGTACGTGGATAAAAAGAATAAGGTGGTGGTACTGAGAGTGTTGGTGTAGAAAATAGGACCTGAGCCCTGCCCTATAACTTTTTTTAAGTTGAATCTTCATTGCTGGAAAGTTGTATCATATAAATCCATTGGAAAAAAATTGTCAACATTATCAAACCAATCCATCAAATCTTTCAGGTATTTTCTTTGTTGTTATTGTTGTTGTGTACTGTTAAGTCAGGACCTACTCAGAGCTGATCTTCAAACCCTTCAAGATTCACAGAGGCTTCACTTAGGTTTATATGGAGCAGCAGCTGGGATAGGACCTCCCCTATAACTTACTTGTCTAAAAACCTTCACGTAGTATCTGCACATGGCCTCAGAGTCATAGCAGCGGCCACATTACTTGTAGAAGAAGCTCAGAGTCTACCTCTAGCACGGAGACTAACCATCAGAGCTTCCCACTCTCTAAAGCTGCTGTTGCTGGGGTTCAGTACGAAATGGCTTTCAAACAGTTGTTAGGTGCTTTTGAGTATGATTTGTAGCAACCCTATGAACAGACAACCTGAAACCTGCCCTATCCTATGCCATCCTCATCATCTCTGAGACACGAGCGCCCCCTGCTGAAGTCACCGTGTCAATCCATCTTGGTGGTCTCCCTCTCCTTCGCTGACCCTCCATCCTTTCATTCATGATGTCCCCTTCCAAGGAATTGCCTCGCCTAGATACATGTTCAAGTATGAAAGACAAAGTTTTGTCATCTTACCTTCAAGGAGCACTCTGGCCACACGCTTTCCAAGATATAGCTGTTCTTTTGACATTCCATAGGACATTCAGGACTCTTCTCTAGCACAACAACTCAAAGGCATCAGTTCTTCTTCTGCTATCCTTATTTACCGTCCAACTCTCTGATGCATAACAAGTGATTGAGAAGACCATGGCCTGAATCCAGCACACCTTAGTCTTCAAAATGACTTCATTGTTCTTCAGTATTTTAGAGAGTTCCCTGATAGCAGACTTGCCCAATGTCAAACATTTCCTGATTTTCTAACTGCTGGTATCTAAGGTGTTGATCCAAGCAAGATGAAATAATTGACAATTTAAATATTTTCTCCATCTATCATAATGTTTTGGAGAGAGGATGAAAAGCACCCAAGTGTCAAGGACTCTCCTTCATAGGGTCACTATGAGTCGCCTGCAACTCGACAGTACTTAACAACAACAGCAACAACAACAACATCATAATGTTGACTGTTAGTCCTGTGGTGAGGATCTTTGTCTTCTTGATGTTGAGATGTAATCCATACTGAAGGCTGTAGTCCTTGATGTTCTGCAGTAAACATTTAATATCCTCCTCACTTTCAGCAAGCAAAGTTGTTTCATCAGCATAATGCAGGATGATGGTGAGTCTTCCTCCAATCCTGATGCCACATTCTTCTTCATAGGGTCTGGCTTCAAGAATTATTTTCTCAGCATACAGACTGAATAGGTATGGAGAAAGAATACAACCCTGATGCAAAACCTTCCTGATCTTAAACCAGGCAATATTCACAGGACAGGCTCTTGGTCTAAGTATAGATTCTGCAGGAGCATAATTAAGTGTTCTGGGATTTCTATTCTTCTCAATGTGAACCATAATAAAAAAATTTGTACCCCTGAGGCTCCTCTGGTGAATAAAGCCACTTCTTCCCAACACAGATGTTTGAGTGATTTGTGATCCCTTCCGTCCGTCAGGTCTTGTCTTCCTGCAACATTTCTTGGTGCTTTGGCCTGGAAGTGAAACCAGTGGAGGGAATCAGAGACCAAGTTACTTGGTGCTTGCCACCAGCCCTCAGAGGGCCCACACAGGGGACCCTGACCCATCTGGATGATGTGATCCACTGAATGCATACCAGGGTCACCTTGTCCCTATGTGGACACCTTGAAGGAGTGGGAGGGGGGACACCTCAGTGGGTCCTTGAGGAGACAAACACAGGAGGAACAGGCATCATGTTGTTGTTGTTGTTGTTGTTATGTGCCGTCGAGTCGTTTGTGACTCATAGCGACCCTATGAGTAGCACCTGAAAATATAGTAGGTCTTTCTGGGAAAACAGATAGGATCTGATCCGTAAGAGCAGAAAGGGAGCCTGATCATGTCCCAAGTGCATTAAAATAAATTTAT
>NW_006399836.1:11511827-11512894 GCF_000299155.1 Elephantulus edwardii
CACTACTGGGAATATACCCTAAAGAAACCAGAACTGACACCCAAACAGATATATATGCACACCTGTGTTTATTGCTGCATTGTTCACAATAGCATAGAAATGGAAGCAACTCAAGTGCCCATTAACAGATGAATGCATAGAGAAACTATCACACAATGAAATACTATGCAGCACTGAAAAACAAGAAACCCATACAATTTTTTTTCTTTTTAAAAATTTTATGTGTGTGTGTGTGTGTGTGTGTGTGTGTGCCATCAAATCAGATCTGACAGGTACAAGAGGAGATTGTCCCTCCTTCTCCAGCAGAGCATCTAGTGGATTCAAACCGCATACCTCTGGGTTTGCAGGAACTCATACAATATTATACAAAATGAGTGAGCCTGGAGGATAGTAAGCTGAGTAAAATATCTCAGTCACAAAAGGACAAACACTGCATAATGCCCCTGTTAAAAGACAGGACTGACATGGAAGTTGGAGGGAAACTAAGAAAAGAGGGGATAAATAATGAACACTGCATTGAAATAGATGAGGGAAAGAACTATCTAAAAGAAATACATGATTAGGCATTATTTTCATGACAGTATTTTAGAATAAGGGGTACGTAGCAAAGTGGACTGGGGGCACGGAGAAGGAGGGAAATGTGCAAAATGAATGAATGCAATTCCAAGTTTTCTGTAAACTTTCATTAACATATAAATAAAATTTTAAAAATATCTGTCTGCACAGATAGATTCTGACAGGAAAAAAAATAAAGTAGGTTTTGTGGTTTTATTTTGTTTTTTTCCTTCTCCCTCCTGTTGCAAGAAATAAAATCCCAAGTCTTTACCACTGCCTTTCCTGGGAACCTGTTTAGAAGGAGTAGCCTGTTCTACACTGGTTGACATTAGTTACTGAATTGACCTGCATTCTTAATATTCTGTATATGCTGCATTTAGACTTAACTATGATGGGCAGGAAATTAAAAGACGTATTGCGATGGGAAAGTCTGCTGTTAGGGACCTCTCCAAAGTACTGAAGAGCGATGGTGTTACTCTGGAGACTAAGGTGCATCTGATACAGGCCATGGT
>NW_006399836.1:11513179-11513713 GCF_000299155.1 Elephantulus edwardii
TGGTCCTTGGAGAGGACATCATGCTTGGTAGGGTGGAGAGACAGCACAGGAGAGGAAGACCCTCTATGAGGTGGATTGATTCAGTGACTGGGGTAATCGGGATGGGTGTGTTGGAGGCAGTGCGATTAACACAAGATAGAGCAGGGTTTAGGGCTGTTGTACGTAGGGTCGCTATGAGTCGGAAACGACTCGACGGCACATAATAACAACATGATGGGCAGTCTCCTTTCGTGCAATTTACAGCCTCCGAGAAACTGCTGGAGGGTCAGCTATGAGTTGGATCAGAAATGATGGCACACGCAACGACATGGTAAGAGTCAGGGCCCATGTTCATAGGGTCGCTCTGAGTCATAGTCGACTTGACTGCTTATGACGACAACAACAAATGGTACTAGCTTCTCATGGAATTTCCTGCCTCTGAAAACCTGATGGACGGTCCTCTATGAGTCGGTCTTGTCTCGCAGCAAACAACAATAACAAATGACAAAATCCAGTCTTCTGTATGGATTACATCTTAACATCAAGAAAAAAAAA
>NW_006399836.1:11514973-11517649 GCF_000299155.1 Elephantulus edwardii
CCACCAGTGTCTTTGAAGGAGAAAGAGGGGCAATCTCTTTCGGTTTGGTTTACAATCTCTGAAACACAAAGAAAGATCGGTTTGAACCCAGCAGCTGATCTGATGAAGAAAGATGTGTCGTTTATTGTTGTGTGTACCATCTAGTGAGAACCGACCCATAGCTGACACTCTGGTGGGTTTTCAGAGGCCGTTAATCACACAGGAGGAGGTTGCCCATCCTTCTCCCACAGAGCAGCTGGTGGTTTTGAACCACACACTTTCAGGACTACAGCTCAGCTTCTTGCCACTCGGCCACCAGAGCTCCTTGTGTGGGGGGTGGAGTGGGGACAGGGGGTGTCCTCTGTGGTTTACAGCCTTGGAAACCCACTGGAGGCTGGGTTCTCATTGATGGCAAGGAAGTTTGAGTTCCTCTCTGCAGCAGGCACCTACCCCAAATCTTCCAGGTATATGGATGTGAGTGGGGCTGGGTAGTCTTACAGAAAGATTAGCTTGAGGGGTTCTATAAAGAAACTAGGATCCCTGGTGGCACTATGGTGAAGCATTCAGCTGCTAAGAAAAGCCTTTCTTCCAGCTCTGTGGAAGAAATAGCCCTACAGGGTAGTACTCTCCTTTCTGAAACGTAACAAGAACATTTTCTATAAACTTGGTTCGGTTCCTTTCTTGAGCCCCTACAATGCGCTTGCTGCAGAGCTGGCACTAAGGGTGAAGATGCCAATGAAACACAAGCACTGACGTTCACGAGCTTACTTAGTCTTCAAACAAGTCAACCCGTGCCCTATGGAGACACACGGAAGTGCTGTGGAAGCAGGGACATGGGAGTCCATGATTACTGGAGCAGGGGGTCTTTATGCTGCTCTTTATGTCAAAGCTTTTGTTGATTGAATCATCCCTTTCCCCCGTGCTGAGCCTAAAGCAGGCCCCTGGCCAGGCCTGGGTGTGCTAGACAGTTGAGCTGCAGAAGCCAGAAGGAAGTGAGGGAGGCAAGGTTTTCCACTAAGAGATGAAGCATGGTGTCCACCTGAGTGAGGAAGTTCAGGGACCATAGGCTGCAGTGGACACCCTGTGCTGTTTCTGAATGGCATGGATTTGAGGGGCTGTGCCCTCCCTCTCCTAAGCAGGGCACAGGATGTAAGCTATACCCCAGGAGTCCAGCCGTGACCTTGGCCCACTTTGGAGCAGGGTCACCTCCATCCCTGGGCAGAGAGTCACGGAAGTGGTAGGCGGGTCGGGGCACTGCAGGGCAGTTTCCTGCCCCCTTGTGAGGTCACTTCAGGGCTTTGAAGCTGCAAAGGTTTACATTGAGGTACTTTCCCTTCCACTGGGCATTGCATCTCTCATCCTCAGCAGGGTCCAAGGTGAAGGGGCAGTCTCAGGAACCTTGAGACTGGAATGCCCATTCTACTTCCCTGGGCAGCCTCTGCCTCGCCGTAATATACGTCAAGGGGATTAAGCACCGAACATACTCCTTTGTATACAAAGGGGGGCTGATACCATGCTCTTGGTGAACGAGGCCCCCGCAACTCCTCAGGTTTGTTAGGAAGATGAAGGCTGAGCTGGATGAGAGAAAAGATGGCAGCCACAAAGCCCTCAACGATTATTTGTTGTTGTCATTTTTGATAAGCGTTGTTGAGTCGCTTGTGACTCATAGCGACCCTCTGTACAACAGCTCTGAATGCTGCTCTATCCTGAGCCAACCTCACTGTCTCTGACACACTTACCCCCATTATTCCAGTCACTGAGTCAATCCACCTCATCCAGGGTCTTCCTCTCTTGTGCTTTCCCTCCACCCTCCCAAGCATGACGTTCCTCTCTAAAGATTGGTCCCTCCTTGCAACATGCCCAAAGTATGTCAGATGGAGCTTCAGAATCCTTGTCTTCAATGAGTAGCCTGGTCTCACCCTCTCCAGGGTGAACCTGTTTCTTCTCCTAGCAGTCTGTGGTATATTCAATAGTCTTCTCCAGCACCACAGATCAAAAGACATCATTTCTCCTTCTGTCATCCCCTGTCCTTGTTCAGCTCTCTGATCCATAGCAAATAATTGTGACGACCATGACCTGGATCAGGTGCAGCTTAGTCTCTAGATTGCCTTTGTTGCTCTTCAGTAGCCTGGTGAGGTCCCTGACAGCAGATTTTTCCCATGCAATTCGTACTTGTCATCACCTAATTTTTTAAGTCCCTTGGCCGTCCGTCTTTGTGCCATACTGTGCTGGCTGGCATATTGCCGTGATGCTGGAAGCTATGCTTCTGATAGTTCAAGTACCAAGGTAGTCACTCAGAGTGAAGAGGTCCCAGCAGACTCCCAGACTCTGAGGCGAGGAAGAAATGTCTGGCAATCTACTTCTAAAGATTAGCCACAGAAAACAACACTGTGTAGGATAGTCATGGAAGGTAAGATCCTTAGGATGGAAGGTCCTACACAGTCACCAAGTCAGTAGGAGGCTCAAATGTACCAATGATCGTGGGGACAGCACAGAACAGAGCAACATTACTGCTATTAAAACACTAGCACTTATCTACTTGAAGTGTGGTCCCTGGAGCGGCAACATCTTCTGCCCGTGAGAGGCAGATAAAAACTATTTCAGATCCTGTCTTGGCCCCTGGAATCAGTACTTGCATTTTGACCAGATCCCTAGCTGATCTAGAAACATCTAACTAGCATCCTGACTGTTCCCAGT
>NW_006399836.1:11520569-11528450 GCF_000299155.1 Elephantulus edwardii
AAGATTTCCACCAACTTTTGTAATCTGAAATTGACCAAACATGCAATCAAGATGTATTAATAATAATTGGTGACTGGAATGCAAATGGTGGAAACAAACAAACAAAAGACAAGCAATTGGAAATTACAGACTTGGTGACAGAGATGAGATTGATGAGATTGGAGAACAAATGATTGAATTTTGAACAATCAATTCATCACAAGTGTCTCTTTTTAAAAAGTACAAATGGAACCGATACATAGGGACCTGACCTGATGAACTGCACAGGAATCAGACTGACTACATCTGTGGAAAGAATTGTTGAAGTAGCTCAATATCCGCATTCAAAGTCAGGCCAACTGTTTATTATGCAATTGCTCATGCGCAAGTCCAAATTGAAGCTGAAAGAAATGAAATCACGTACAGAAACACCAAAATACAACCTTGAGTCTGCCCTACTTTAATTTAAAAACTATCTCAAGAAAAGAGTTGAGGCATTGAACACTAATGATTGAAGACTAGATTAGTTGATGATATCTTTGATATCATCCATGAAGAGAGCAAGAGATGATTGCAAAGATAAGGAAGAAAGAAAAGACTAAGATAGATGAAAGAAGACATTCTGCAAAGTGCCCAAGAGCATCAAGAAGCCAAAACAAAGGGAAGAGATGAATAAAAACAAAGTAAACAAGATGAACAGAAGTTTTCAAAAGACAGTTTGGGAAGACAAAGGAAATTTATATAATGACATGTGCAAAAAACTTGAAATAGCAAACAGAGGGAATACCTTTCTCAGAATTTCTAAAGTTGAAATAACTTAAATTAAAGACACAAATTTCAGTTCTGAAAGATATTATGGTCAAAAGCTTGTATAATCCAGGGAGCATCAAAAGAAGATAAATTATTTTATATAAATGTATAAAAGTTATTTTACCACAAAGAATTGGCTGATATGGAAACATTTCCTAAAGAAGGATGTGATGAAAAGCCAATAGTAGTGAAGGAAGAAGTTCAAGTGACACTGAAGACATTGGCAACAAGAAAGGTCCCAGGTATTGATAGGATACCAACTGATATATTTCAACAAACTGATGCAGCCCTGAGCATACTCACTAACCTGTGCCAGGAATTTTTGAAGACAGATAATTGGTCAATTGACTGGAACATTTGTAAAAAAGTCTGTTGTTTCCCCTCTTCACTGATTTCATCTTCTTGTAAAAAATCAGTTGATCATAGGTAGATGGGCTGATTTCTAGGTTCTCAATTCTATTCCATTGATCTATGCGTCTGTCGTTGTACCAGTACCATGCTGTCTTTACCACTACGGCAGTGTAGTAGGATTTGAAATCAGGGAGAGAGATGCCTCCTACCTTGTTTCTCTTTTTAAGGAGTGCTTTGCTTATTTTGGGGCCTCTTTCCATGCCAAATGAAACTGGAGATTGCCTTTCCATCTCATTGAAGTATGGAATTGGTATTTGTGTTGTGATTACATTGAATGTGTAAATTGTCTTTGGTATTATTGTCATTTTCACAATATTGAGTCTTCCTATCCAAGAGCAAGGTATATTCTTCCATTTCTCCAGGTCTTTTTTTGTTTTTTGTAGTAATGTTTTGCAATTTTCTTTAAATAGATCCTTTGTGTTTCTTGTTATATTTATGCCCAAGTATTCAATCTTGTGATTAACTATTTTGATGGGTATTGTTTTCCTTAGTTCCAGTTCTATATTCTCTTTTTCATTGTAGAGAAATTAACTGATTTTTGTATGTTGATTTTGTATCCTGCCATGTTGCTGGCTTGACCAACTATGTCCAGTAGATTTCTTGCTGAGTCTTTAGGGTTTTCTGAGTATACTATCATATAATTTGCATATAGAGATAATTTTACCCCCTCTTTGCCAATTTGGATACCTCTTATTTCCCTCTTTTGTCTTATTGATATTGCTGAAGTCTTCCTAGTTATTATAAGAATACTTTGTTGCTACCCTCAAATTGTCCACTTCTTTCTTAGGTTCCACAGTGTCCTCCACATTTAGAAGTAAATTTTAAGTTATTGGTCCATGTATTGACAATTGATGAGCCCGCCATGAGCCTTTGGAAAGGTGCATGGGAAATATCTCAGAAGAAATCCTAGCTTGATCTGCAACTTCATGCAGGGATGTTTGGGGCCCATAAGATTATCCAAAAATGACTGGAACAGCACATCAGCAGAGAAATGCCAGAAGTCCAGGCTGGGTTTAGAAGGGGTCGTGGTACTAGGGATATTGTAGCTGATGTTAGATGGATCTTGGCCGAAAGCAGAGAATACCAGAGGAATGTCTATCTGTGCTTCATTGACTATGCAAAGGCATTTGACTGTGTGGATCATAACAAACCGTGGCTGACTCTGAGAAGAATGGGAATCCCAGAACACTTGATCATGCTAACGCGAAACTTATACTTGAACCAAGAGGCAGTTGTCAGAACAGAGCAAGGAAACACTGCATGGTTCAAAATTGGGAAGACCGTATGCCAGGGATGTGTCTTGTCTCCATACCTTTTCAACCTGTTTGCAGAACAGATCATCCGGGAGGCTGGATTCTATGAGGAGAAATGTGGCATCAGGATTGGTGGAAGATCCATAAACAATCTGCGTTATGCAGATGACACAACCCTGCTTGCTGAAACTGAGGAGGAACTCATGCACTTGCTGCTGAGGGTCAGGGACTGCAGCCTTCAATATGGACTGAGGCTCAATGTCAAGAAGACAAAGATTCTCACCACTGGACCAATTGGCAGCATCAGGATGGATGGTGAAGAGATTGAGATTGTTCACAGCTTTAGTTTGCTTGGCTCCACAATCAACACTCTTGGCACCAGCAGCCAGGAAATTAAAAGACGTATTACCCTGGGAAAGTCTGCTGTTAGGGACCTCTCTAAAGTACTCAAGAGCAACAGTGTGTCTCTGGAGACAAAGGTGCGCCTGATACAGGCCATGGTCTTTGCAATCACTTGTTATGCATCAGAAAGCTGGACAATGACCAAGGAGGATAGAAGGAGAATTGATGCTTTTGAGCTTTGGTACTGGAGAAGAGTGCTGAAGGTGCCATGGACTGCTAAGAGAACAAACAGAATCATCCTGGAGAGGGTTAAACCAGGCTGCTCCTTGGAGGCAAGGATTCTGAGGCTTTGTCTGACATATTTTGGTCATGTTGTGAGGAGAGACCGGTCCTTGGAGAGGGACATCATGCTTGGGAGGGTGGAGGGCAGGTGCAGGAGGGGAAGGCCCTCTGGTAGATGGATTGATTCAGTGACTGGGGCAATCAGGATGAGTGTGCCAGAGGCAATGTGACTGGCACAGGACAGAGCAGAGTTTAGAGCTGTTGTGCATAGGGTCACTATGAGTCACAAGCGACTCGACAGCACATAGCAACAATAGCAACAACATGCTTAATGTGTTTAATGTGTGTGAGCTGCTGTGTGAGTACAGGAACTCCCCTGAAGAGACAGGAAGCAAAGCACTTTTGAACTGGTTCTTAACTTTTTTTCAACTTGAAAAACGGCAAGTATGGCCTTCTTCTTGGATTTCTGACTCCAGGTCTTTACATGTTTTGCTAAATTGCTTTGTCTTTTTAAACTATTCTTCAAAATTTTCTATCCAGATTTCTTCTTTCAACATTTCTTATTTTTTCTTATCTACATTCTATTTTGATCTTTTATTTCCTTTCTCACGACTTTGCTTTCTTCATCTAAATTGGATATTTCACTGCTACTCATAGAGTTTTCAATGGCCTGTTATTTCAGAATTACATGGCAATTCCTGCTTCTTAGTCTTAGTCTGGAACCTTTCCACCATAGGTAACCCTGCTGGTATTTTAAATACTAATAGCAAAGCTTCCATAGCAATGCATAAGCCACCACAACATTGCAAACTGACAAGTGGTATTAGCTATTTGTTGTAGTTGTGTGCCATCAACTCGCCTGCCACTCACAGAGACCCTCTGTACGATAACTCTGAACTCCACCCCATCCTGAGCTAGTCTCACTGTCTCCGACACACCTACCCCCATTACCTCAGTCATTGTGTCAGTCCATCTCATCTGGGGTCTTCCTCTTCTGTGCTGTTCCTCTACTCATCCAAGCATGATGTCCTCCTCCAAGGACTTGTCCCTGCTGGCAACATGCCCAAAGAATGTGAGACAGAACCTCGAAATGCTTGCTTCCAAGGAGCAGCCTAGTTTCACCCTCTCCAGGACAGACCTCCTTTTGGCAGTCCATAGTATGTTCAGTGCTTGAAAGTATTGATTCTTCTTCTGTAACCGTTAGTCATTGTCCTGATCTCTGATACTTAACAAGTAATTGTGAAGACCATGGATGGGATCAGGCACACGCTAGTCTCGAGATTGGCCACATTGCTCTTTAACACTTTGGAGAGGTCTCTGACAGCAGATTTCCCTAATGCAATTTATCTTTTTATTTCCTGACAGCTGAAGCTAACAGTGCTGATTGTGGAGCACAGCAAGCTGAAATTGTAACCTCAGTCTTTATTTATTCCATCAATCATGGTACTGTCAACTAGGGAAATTAAAATAAAAACTACAATGAGATGCCACTTCATACTTGCTAAGATGGTAGTTAACAGAAAAATGAGGCAGTGTTTAGCGAAAAGTGACAATTTGAAAGTTAGCAAGTTTTGAGATCCAACAAGCTTTTTGCTTCCCAGTGGGTTACCTATACCTCTAAGTCATTCTTCTGTAACGTCTGATTAGTTGGCCTTGTAAGACCAAAGTCAAGCAGCTAGAGGCTCTTGTGTGTAGGGTGGCAAGACAGAGATGAAGGAGGAGACAGATTGGAGAGAACAGGCCATGAGCTATAGCACGGAGCATGAGTAAGGGAGCCCAGCCTCCAACCTGGCAGCTGCTGCCTTCTCTCATTAACAGGAGCCCTAGCTGGGGCTCAGTGTGTTATCCATCCCTTCTTCTTCCGCGTCAGTGAGGACACTGAGAGTAAACACCAGGAACAGGTGTTAGAAATCAAAATATATTCAATAGCGATAGACGTGGCATCCATGGGACTACCACCTTTCGTCTCCTTGTGAAGCAGAACAAATCTCACTGCTGTGGCTCACCTTTCAATCAAACAGTGGGTAAGTGTGTAAGGTGAACAGTGACACCTTAGAACAAGCAACTACATCAGGTCAAAAAAGCAGCATTTCCCAAAGGGTAAACCCCAGCAGGCAAGAAGTAGAAGATAAGAGGATTAATGGAAAGAGAACAATTACAGGAAAGAATTCTTACAAGTACAGGGAAGTGACATGCAGAAAGCTAAAACAGGATCCAGATCTCACACCATACACAAAAATCAACTCAAGGTGGATCGAGATCTGGGAGTAAAGCCCAAAACCATAACGATCTTGAGACAAACCAGTATCAAGCTTAGAAGTGCTAGTCCAAGGTATAAAGAGACTGCCAAATACAATCAGAAATGCACAATCTAAAGAGGATAAAATTGATGCATGGGGCTTCCTAAAGATTAAATCTCTATGCAAATAAAAAAACTTTTTCCAAAAGGGTGAAAAGAAAACCTACAGACTGGGAACAAACATTTGGTAATTCCATCTCAAACAAGAGTCTTATAACAAAAGTTTACAGAATACTCTTGGACCTCCACAAGAGAAAAAACACAGACTGATAACACAGTTACAGAATGGGCAAAAGACATGGAAAGAATTTTCACAGAGGAAGATATTTGAATGGCAAACAGACACATGAAGAAATTCTCCAAATCACTGACAACAAGAGAGATGCAAATCAAAACCACAATGAGGTACCATCTCATTCCAGTTAAGAGTGGCAATGTTTAACAGGACAGCAAATAGTAGATGTTGGAGAGGATGTGGTGAGAAATGAACTCTTACAAATTGTTGGTGGGATTGTAAAATGGTGCAACCATTCTGGAAGGCAGTTTGGCACTTCCTCAAAAAGCTGAACATAGAAATTCCATATGACCCAGCTATTCCACTACTTGGAATATACCCTGAGAATATGAGAAGAACTGAGGCACAAACTGAGATTTGTACACCAATGTCCATAGCAGCATTATTCATCATCGCAAGAACATGGAAACAGCCCAATTGTCCAACCACAAACGAATGGATTGAGAAATTATGGTACATTCACACAACGGAATACTATGCAGCACGCGGGAGTAATAACTTTGTAAATTATTACCTAACTTGGGAGAGACTGAAGAGCATTATGCTGAGTGAAGTAACTCAGTCCCATAAGGATAAGTATCGCATAAAACCGTTATTGTAGAATGAGTATTAGGATCCAGGAGGGGTGGGAGTGTCTGGAAGCAGAGGGATGTGGATGTGCAGGGGGAAGAGGGGATTAATCATTGGGTTGTACAATTTGATGGGTGGGATGGGATTTTGAGGGAAATTGAAAGAATTCGTTCAAATTTGTGTTTGAATTTTTAGATAAACTAGTAGAAAAAAAAACAAGTACAGGAAAGTGTAATTCTTATATTTATAAAAAGGAAGCAGACACATCATTGCAAATACATTGTAGGTATGGTCAATAATGTTATAAAACAACATGTTTGTTAATTAAAAAACTATCTTGTTTTGTAACCTATCACTCAAATCACAACAATCAAAAACAGCGGCTGTGGTATGTGCAGCTGGGATGCATGCTGTGTTTGAGTTACTTCCAAGTTGGATTGCTGAGTCTCTTGGTGATGCTGCGAATGGCTTTTTGAGGAACAACCTGTTTTCCATTGAAGCCTTATAGTTTTATTTTCCCACTAGCAATGGGCAAATGTTCAATTTCTCCACCTTCTAGCCAACACTGGTATTCTCTGCTTATACTATGTGACATCAGTAATGTTAACCCTGGAGGGTCTGTGAAGGAGAGGAAGACCCTTGGTGAGGTGGATTGATGCAGTGCATATAGCAGTGGACTTAAATGTGTTGGGGACTATGAAGATGGCAAAAGGACGGAGTTCAGATCAGATAGTTCAGATGAAATAAAGTTCACGGGGTCTCTGTGAGTCATGCTTGACTCAGTAACATTTAATAACAACATCCTTTTCTGAATCCAGTTTAAATTTCTGGAACTCACTTGGAGTTCTTTGTTGATGTCCTCCTTTAGCTGGTTCTGGGTAATCTTCAGCAAGATTTTACTTGCATGTGATATTCTTGAGATTGTTCAGTAATTTCTACATTCTATTAGATCACCTTTATTTTGGGGGTATGGGCACAAATATGTATTACTTTCAGTTGACCGGCCAGGTAATTGTCTTTCACATTTCTTGACATATCAGTGAGCAATGGAGGTGGGTGTGTCAGAGACAGTGAGGCTGGTACAGAACAGAGTAGGGTTTAGGGCTGTTGTGCATAGGGTTGCTATGAGTTGTAGGAAACTCGACGGCACATAACAACAACAACAACATCAGTGAGCACATTTAGGGCTAATTCTGTTTATTGAAACACCATAGCTGGTTCACCATTTTGTCAATTCCTGTAGCCCTAAGATTCTTTTTTGGGTTTTGGTGGTTTTATTTGTTGGATTCCTCCCACCAATGCCTTCAGTGAAGAACTTCCTCCTTCAGTACTTTTGGTTTTACCCTTTGCATTTCCAAATTCATGTCCTTGACATATTCAAACACCTTTTCTTTTCCTTATACTATCCCAAAAGTTTTAAAGATACTTCCAATTCCACTCGGGGATGGGGGGGTGGCAATTTCTCTTCATCTCTGTGTCTAAAATACAAGTTATTTGCTTTAGTATCTCGGTTGTTGTTGTTATGCGCCGTTGAGTCGTTTCTGACTCATAGCGACCCTATGCACAACAGCCCTAAACCCTGCTCTATCCTGCGCCAACCGCACCGCCTCTGACACACCCATCCCGATTACCCCAGTCAC
>NW_006399836.1:11530115-11541190 GCF_000299155.1 Elephantulus edwardii
AGCCTTTTGGAATCTTCTGTTCAGCTCTTTAGTATCTTGAATTCTTCCTTGTGCTTTGGCTTCTCTACGCTCCAGTGCAATCTTCAGAGTTTCTTCTGACTGAGTCGCTTACAACTCATAGAGACCCTATGTACAAAAACCCTGAAACCTTCTCTTTTCTGTGTAAGCTTTACTGTCTCTGACACACTTACCCTCATTATCACAGTCTCAGGAAGCCTAGTGGTAAGAAACTGCACTGCAATACCAAGGGCTCAGAGTTCAAATCCACCGGCTGCTCTGTGGGAGAAAGACAGACAACCTCTTTCCATGCAATTTACAGCCTCTGAAATCCTGTGAGAGGATTGGCTAGAAGTCAGCCCCAACTTGATGGCACACAACAACAAATGGGTATGGAGTAACTAAAAAAGCCGAGCAGAACCATTTCTATTAGGTTGACATGCTTGAAAACAATCCTCTATTCTCCAAGATCATCATGCAATGGTCCTGCCCTCGAAACTCTGCATCTTGGCCAGGCTCTCTGAATTTTGTGTGGAGACTCCATACCCATCTCCTTCAGTTCCAATCTTCCAGGTCCCCTGGGACAGCAACTCCACTCAATGGTATATCATTCAGCCCTAACCAAAAAGGAGGTTCTGACATGTGCTATAACACAGATGAACATTAAGAACATGCTCAATGAAATAACTAGACAGAAAAGGACAAATACTATATGATCCTACTTACAGGTTTGCTACAATAAGCAAACTCTAAAACAGAAAGAAGATTAGAGGTTACCAGAGGCCGGAAATTGGTAAATTATTGCATAGTGGGTACAAAGTTCCTGTTTACAATGACAAAGTTTTGTAAGTAAATTTGGGGGGGGAACCCCCATGAATTGTACACCTTAAAATGGTTAAAATTTGTTAAGCTGGCAAATCTTATGTCACAAATTTAACTGTGTCCCCCTGATTCTATGTATGTAACGAAATCTTGTGCAAACCACGGCATAATTCCCTACAATCTGATAAATCAAACAGTTAAGAAAGGATTACAGGAGGAGCGTTACACAGGAAAGTGAGCTGAGTGAGCCTCAGCACACCCAAGGGAAAAAATGCCAGGAGCGGAGTGTGTCCTTTTAGACTCAGTTTTCTGCTCGAGGAAGCCTCTCATTATTAGGAAAGGCCGAGAAACTTGGAGGCCTCCCAGCAGTGTTGAACCTATGACTGATGAAGGAGACGTGGACCTCCTTCCGGAGCTGACACACATGTTGAAAGAGGGCTTTCTTCTGGAGGGAGCATCCCGAATCTCAACTTCTAGCCTCCTAAATGGTGAACAAAGAAATTCTTTTGTTAAAGATATTCACTGAGGTGTCACTGTTATAGCAGCATTAGATAAATAAGGCATGTTATAGCACATAGACACAACAATAAGGACTAGAATTTTTTAAATTTCCAAAACAGAATGTGGAAATGATCTAATATTATCATTAATACCAGATGCAAGCAGAATATTGCTGAAGATCACTAAAAAATGGCTACAACAGTATGTTGAGAACTTCCAAAAGTCCAGACTGGGTTTAGATGAAGTCATAGTACCAGGTTTAGTGCATGGATCTTGACTAAAAGAAGAGAATACTAGAAGAATGTCTATTTGTGTTTTATCAACTATACAAAGGAATTTATCTGTGTCAGTAATGAAAAAATTATGGTCTTGAAGTTTTACTGAAGAAGATAAAAGACTGTAACCTTCAATTTGGATTGTATGTCAACATCAAGAAAAATATTTTCATCACTGGGGCAATTGGCAACAATGTGGAGAAAAGGTTGAGGTTGTTAACAATTTTGTCTTACTGAGATCCACAATGAACACTCTTGACACCAGCAGTCAGGATGTTGAAAGACAAGTTGATGCAACAATGAATGAATGGAAATCCAAAATCTCTGTAAATGTTCATTAAAATTTTTAAAATAAAATTTAAAAAGTAAGTAAAGAAAAAAAAGGACAAGTTACTTTAGGAAAGTCTGCTTTTGAGGAACTCACCAGAAAGCTAATGAGCAATGATGTCAGCCTAGAGACTAAGGTGTGCCTGATCCAGGCCAAGTCTTCTCAATTGCTTGCTATGTATATAAGAGCTGGACCATGATAGAAAAAGAAACATTGTTTTTTGAGTTGTGGTGCTGAAGAATGGTATCAAGCATATCATGGACTCATAAGAGAACAAACAGCTCAGTTTTGGAGAGGCAAGAGCAACAGGTTTCTGCTTGGAGGCTAACATTTTGAAGCTCCATCTCATACATTGGATATGTTTCCAGGAGGGAGCAGTCATTGAAGAAAGATATCATACTTGGAAGAGTACTGGGTCAGCTCAAAAAAGGAAGACCTTGGATGAGATTAATTGACACAGCAACGGTGGCAATTGGGGCAAGTGCGTCAGAGGCAATGAGGTTGGCTCAGGATAGGGAAAGATTCAGAGCTATTATTCATAGGTTCAGAGAGATTGTTCATATTTCTATGAGTCTTAGTCAATTTGATGGCACATAACCACAACAACATCATTGAGAAGAATGGAAATTCCAGAGTACTTAATTATGCTTATTTAAAACCTATACCTAGAGTAAGAAAGTGTTGTCTGAACAGAGCAACGAAACACTGCGTCGTTTAAAATTAGGAAAGGTAAAAAAAAAAAAAAAAAAAAAAAATTAGCAAAGGTGTACCACAAAGCTGATATTTTATCCATACCTACTCAAACTGTATACTGAGGAAATCATTACAGAAGCTGGATTTTATGAAGAAAAGTCTGGCATAGGGATTGGAGGAAGACTCATCAACAACCCCCATTATGTGGATGATATAACCTTGCTTACTGAAGGTAAGGAGGACTTGAGGTGCTTGCTGCAGAGAATCAAGGGTGACAACCTTCAATATAGATTACATCTTAACATAAAGAAACAAAAATCCTCACCACTGGGCCAATATGCAACATCATGATAGGTGGAGAAAAACGTAAATTGTCAACGATTTCCTACTACTTGGGTCCACAATCACCACACTTGGTACCAGTAGTCAGGAGATCTGAAGACATATAGCATTGGGAAAGTCTATGGTCAGGGACCTCTTCAAAGTCCAGAAGAGAAAAGACGTCTGTTTAAAGACTAAGGTACACTTCATTATAGCCATAGTCTTTCCAGGTATCAGGTATGTGCTGAGATCTGAACAGTGAATAAAGGTGACAGGAGAAAAATCGATGCCTTTGAGTTGTGATGTGGAAGGAAAGTACTGACTCTCCCATGGACTGCCACAAGAACAGATCTGTCCTGGAGAGAGTGCAACCAGAGTACTCCTTGGAAGCAAGGATGGCAAAACTTTGTCTCCTACTCGGACATGTTGTTAGGAGATGCTTATCCTTGGAAAAGGGACTTTATGCACAGAAAGGTGGAAGGTCAGTAAAAGAGAGGAAGATGTTCCTTGAGAAGAAGAGAAACAGCGTCTATGACTCAAGCATGTTGGGAATGATACGGAAGGTGCAGGACAGGACAGAGCTCAGATCTTTTATTCCTAGGGTCTCTTTGAGGTCTACTCAAGTTTACAGCACTTAACAATAACAACAACCTGTGTTGTACCTAAGGTCTCTGTCCTCTTGTCTCCAATATACCACGGGCAACACCTCAGGGTGAGACAGAAGCTCCTCTATTTTTTTTCTCTCCCCGTTTCTTACTGGACCTAGTTGCCTACAGAGGGTGGGAGGTCCCCAGAGTTCCTGTCTCTGAGCACCTATACACTGGAGAGGTTTCTGATTTCTTGAACATGAAGAGGATGGCACAATTGGTTCAGAAGTCCCAAGAAGTGACTTCCTGGGGGAGAATGGAGTCTCTGCTCTCTTGCCATGTATCAACAGGTGGCCTGTGGCACTTAATAAGCCCACCTCAGCCCCAACAGAAAGTTACTTACCTTGAGTCAAATCCACTCATGGGACCCCATGTATTTTATAGTAGAACTGTGCCACGGAGGCTCTCTGATGGCTGGATTTCCGGGAAGTAGATTGGCAAGCCTTTCTTCTGAGAGATCTGTGAATGAATTTGCCGAAAAAGAAAATTCCCCTGGAGGCAAGTGATACCTCCTTTTCCCCTGAAGTTGAGCCTGAAGCCCCCACCCGATTGAGATGAAATTCTACTAACTTATTTATGTTCTGCATATGGATTCCAGGAATTAAAAACCGAGGATGCATAGTGTTGCATTCATAGTGAAAAAGAATATGAATAAGAGCCAGTGGGCATCACAAGAAATAAGTCCCCAGGTATCGATGAAATATCAATTACATGTTTAAACAAACAGATGCAGTCCTAAATACATCCACCAGTCTGTGTGAAGAAATTTGGAGGAGAGTTGCTTGGTCAGCTAGAAGAGATCCATAATTGTCCCCATTCCCAAGAAAAGTAATCCAATGGAACGTGGAAATACTCACACAATATCATTAATATCATCTACAAGCAAAAACAGGTAGAACATTACATTGACAAGAACTGGCAGAAGTTCAGTGCAGGTTTCGATGACGCTGTGACACTGGGGAGATCATTGCTGAAGTCAGTTGGATCCTGACTGAAAGTAAAGAATACCAGAAGAATGTCTATTTATGCTTTATTAGCTATGAAAAGGCATTTGACTGTGGATCTTAACAAACTGTGGTTAACATTGAGGAGAATCAGAGTCCCGTAACACTTAACTATGCTTATTCTCAACCTATACTAGACCCAGCAGCTGCTGTCTGAACAGAGGAGGAGAAAATTGCATGGTTGAAAATTAGCAATGGTATGCATCAAGGTTGTATCTTTTCTCCATACACATTCAATCTGTACACTGAGAAATCATTTGAGAAAGCGATGAAGAAGAATGCAGGATTAGAGGCAATCTCATCAACAACCTGCATTACGTGCATAAATGGCACAGCCTTGCTCACTCAAGGTGAGGAGGACTTGAAATGCTTACTGCAGAAGATCAAACACGGCAGTCTTCAATATGGACTACATCTCAACCACAAGAACACAAAAATCCTTTCCACTGGACTGATAGGCAACATCATGAAAGATGAAGTAAAGATAGAGATTGTAAACATCTTCATTTGACCTGAGTCCACCATTAACACCCTTGCTACTGGTAGTCAAGAGGTATATTACATTGGATAAGACTTCTGTCAGGGACCTCTCCAAATTACTGTTGAGCAAAGATGTCAGTTTGAAGACCAAGATACAACTGCTCCTGACCATGGTCTTTTTAATCACTTGCTATGCGTCTGAGAACTGGACAATGGGTAAGGACAACAGAAGAAGAATCTAAAACAATTTATGTTCTGGGAGTTCCTAGGAGGCACCAGCTTCTAGCTGGAAGGCTGGAAGTTCAAGTTTACCCAAAAACCTTTCAGGAAACAAAAGCCTAGTGTTTGGTTTCTCCAAATCAGACATTGAAAGCCTCCTGGAGCCCGGTGCTAACCAGATGGGCATGGGACCAGTGAATGGGAATCAACACATCAGCAAATGGTTTATTTCTCTAGAGTCCTCTCTGGATTCTTACCGTAGTCTTCCTACCTGGCTAGCTGTTGGTCATATGAGTAATTATTTGAGTTCTGTATCTCTTCGTGGTTTTGTCTGTTTGTCAGATAAAGGTATGCTAATAAAAGGAAGAATCTGAAGGCAGTGAGGTTACAGGGAGCAAACGTTGAAAGAATTTTACAGGAGGAAGGTCAAAAGTGTTAAATGCCAGGCTTGCTTTGAGTCTTGGCTCCTTCCCAAGTTGCTACTGAAACCACAGCCCTCCTCCTTGCGTCAGCTTCCTCGCTTTCAAAATCAGATCAGAATCCTGACTCCATGAAGTTATTATAAAGCATAAATAAGTGGGGAAGCAAATACCTTGCAAAGTGTCATGTGTTGATCTCATGCAATGAGAACTGTGACCCTCTGGCCCTTCCTCAAAAGTCAGTGACGAGTCTTTTTGAGGAGAGTGACATTATTGTAGAACATATATGAGAGTCCACTTGGGCCAATTGGCACCATCACAATGGATGATGAAGAGATTGAGATTGTTCACAGCTTTAGTTTGCTTGGCTCCACAGTCAACACTCTTGCCACCAGTAGCCAGGAAATTGAAAGACGTATTGCAATGGGAAAGTCTATTAGGCACCTCTCCAAAGTACTGAAGAACAATGGTGTCTTTCTGGAGACTAAGGTGCATCTGATACAGACCATGGTCTTTGCAATCACTTGTTATGCATCAGAGGGTTGGACAATGACCAAGGAGGATAGAAGGAGAATTGACGCCTTTGAGCTGTGGTGCTAGAGAAGAATATTGAGGGTACCATGGACTGCTAGGAAAACAAACAGATTCATCCTGGAAAGGGTCAAACTGGGTGGCTCCTTGGAGGCAAGGATTCTGAGGCTCCTTCTAACATACTTTGGACATGTTGTGAAGAGAGACCGGTCCTTAGAGAGGGACATCATGCTTGGGAGGGTGGAGGGACAGCGCAGGAGAGGAAGGCCCTCTATGAGGTGGATTGATTCAGTGACTGGGATAATCGGGATGGGAGTGTCAGAGACAGTGCGATTGGCACAGGACAGAGCAGAGTTTAGGGTTGTTGTACATAGGGTCGCTATGAGTCGCAAGCGACTTGACGGCACATAACAACAACAACAACATATATGAGAGTCCAAGGCGGGAGGGTGAAAGCAGATGGTGAGGATGGGTGGGTGGGTGAAGGGTTGGGGAGGAGGTGTTAATCACAAGGTTGCACAGTTTGATGGGTAGAGGGAGGGATGGGTAAAGGAAATGGGAGAAATCCAGTGTGAAAAACAATGTATACAAACTTTGTGAGTAAAGCAGTATAAAATAAAACTTATTTTAAAAAAATAAAAACTATATGACTGGGGAAGAGCTGCCTCCTTAAAGTACAGTCTAGGGTCCTTGAAAAAGGGCAACATGCTTGGAAACAGGAGAGCAGAGAAGGAGTGGGAGGCCCTCAATGTGATGGAGTGACGCTGTGACTCCAACAGTGAACTGAAGCATCGTGGAGATCGTGACGATGGCCTGGGTAGGGCAAGTTTCGAGCTCCTGTTCATGAACCTTTGTGAGCTAGATTCAGCTTGACTCCCAACAGGTGCAATCAGTAATGTGCTGATGAAAAACAAATGTGCAAATTACAAGCAAATGTCTAGCCACAGAGGGAGAGCATTCAATAAAAGCAGTCCCTTCTGGACCTCTGGCGGCCTTGTTGTTGTTGTTGCTGGGTGCCCTCTGGTATTAAGACTTAGAGTGACTCTATGAACACTGCCCTATCCTGTGCCAACCTCATCACCTCTGACACCCATTGCTGAAGTCACCGTGCCAATCCATCTCGTTGGGGATCTTCCTCTCCTGATGACGCAGCGGCAAGGACATGAGCTGTCAACCCCAAGGCACACATCTGGCAGAGAAGTAAAAATGAGCAATCAACTCCCATGCGATTTACTGCTTCTGAAAACTTACCAGTGGGTTGGCTACAAGCCAGTCTGGATTGGATGAGTACGTGAAACAACAGGTAAATAAGGAGCACCATGCTTGTGTGGGAATGTGCTGTGATCCAGAGCTGAGCAGGCAGGGAAGCAGGGGGGAGGGGAGCAGCTGAAGGGTGAAGGGTGAGGGGCTGGAGATGCGTACACACAGGCCAGGCAGAGTCCTTTGCCATGGACCCACAGTCAATGTGCAGTAAGGCAGGGCCTGGCTCCAGAGCGCTGCTGCTTCCTGAAAGGCCCGAGAAGGGAGGCAGGGTGGCTGAGGCAGGAAGGAGTCCTGAAGCCAGGCTTCTCCTGCCAGTGGTCAGGGAGTTGGTGGGGCCAGACTGTGGGTGGGGTCCCTGTGGTGTTTGTTGGGCCTGATTTGCTCTGAAGTGTGACTTTCACGTTCCCTGACTTAATCTCAGGCATAGGGTACTGCACACTCTGAATGCTAGGCTCAAAATATCACTGGGTGTTAGATATAAAAAAAGAGTGCTAGGGTGTGAGTAAGAGAAATAAAGAAAGGAATTGGTCCCAAGAAACGAATCTGCCTTTACTGTGAGGTCTGAGAGGGATGCCAAGTGACCCAGCCGTGTGGCATGCAGACAGAATCCAAATGTGCCTGGGCAGTTTGAGGGGTTTTCTTCTTATAGGGGTCCTGGGGAGGACCAAGATGGTAATTCTTGGAATTTGGCGTGTTAATTTAGTTAGGTTTTAGCTTGTTTTGTTTTCTCAAGCTCAGATTCTCATCAGAATCCATTGTCTGGTCTGGGCTTTGAAGTGACCAGCTCAAGTGTTACTAAGTTTCTCAGGAAGTGATCAAGCTTGGGGGTGGTGGGGCAACTGCCATATTCTTCCTTCACTGGGGAGAAGCTGTCTCCTCCCATGACAGTCTGCTAGAAAACACAGAGGGCCAGTGAAGGAGAGGAAAACCCTCAACAAGATAGATCAGGAGGGGGGAACCCCAAAACAAAACAAACAAAAACACAAGACAGATTGGCACCATGACTGTCACAATTGTTTTAGTACAAAGCAGTGGTTAAGCATGAGCTGATTCTAAAATCCTATGACCAATTCAAACATCAATTCCCAGAAACCTCCAGGCTGTCTTTCTGAGTTTCATTCATCTTGCTAGCAAAGCTCCTTTACTATGCCTCTTTAACACTGACACCTTAAAAGCAAAATAGCCAGGAGAAACAAAGCTTCACTTACATTTCCTTGGCCTATTAACCTGGCCCTAACTGCTTCAGCTGATTCTGTTTCCCCTTTTGTAACACTTATTGCGCATTTATTTCCCTCTTTCTGTGTTAGGGAAACAAACCATCTGCTTACCAGGAAGAGAAATGCATATTTCTTTGAATTAGTCTTTTCTCAGGCATTTGTAAACTGTATCTCAAGCTTTGTGTTAACTAGTAACTGTAAGAATCTTAAAGTTGTATTTTTCTCAATCATATCTGAACTGTACCTTAAGCTGTTTTTTTTAACCAGGGGGGGAAATGCATCTTTCATTGAAATAGCATTTGTCTTTTCTCAAGCATTTGTAAATTGTTCGTAAGAATCTTAAAGCGTATTTTTCTCAAGCACACGTGAACTATGTCTTAAAGCTGTCCATTAACCAGGAAGGGAAATGTGCATTTCTAGATTAGCATTTGTGTCTCTGAAACATAGTTTTATTCTCTGAGAATAAAGTTATTCTCAGTCATTATGTAGATGATATCACAAGTTGTCTACTAGTACCTGTAAACTCTTCTCCATAAACGTACAAAATTCTGTAGCTTTGAACTAGAAAAATACTATGCTGAGTAGATTCACACCTAGCCCAGGTATAAAAACCTGTGATGTAAAAAAACTTGGAGGCAGTTTTTAGAAGGATTCTCCTTGCTCTCTCAGAACTGCAATAAAATGTTTTGGGTATTGCAATCTGTCTGTCTTATTAGCAAGTCACTATGGGAAAGAACCCCTTGCTTTCAGTAACAGTCATATCAAAAGGTCTCTTTTTATCTAAGACACCAGGGAACCAAATATATGAACACCCTCTTTTCTTTATCACCTTGATGTAAGTGGAACTTTCTAGTGTAACTTCTAGAAATCTTTCTATAAAAGACAGCAGTTTCTGCTTCAGTTGACCTGCCCGCTGTCCGATTCCCCCCACTCTCTCTCTCTCTCCCGTTTCCCCTTCCACATCACACCAGAATAAACTACCTCTCCTGACTTGTAGTAACTGGAGCGGTTTCTGCTTTCCCTCTACGACACAATGCACTTCATTGTGGCAGAGAATGTGAGGATGGCACAGGACAGGGCATCTAAGGCCCACATGAGCTGGAGTCAGCTTACCTCCTACCAACAGAGACAAGCCTCAATGTGCAAATGACAAATGTGGTGTAATCACAGGCAAATGTCTAGGAGCCACAGAGAGAAGGCATTTAATGATATGCCCAGGTGAGTGCTGAGCTTGTGTGGAAAAGTGCTGAGCCCCAGTATCTCAGAGGAGAACAGGCAAGGATGCTGGAGAAGGAGGTGCAGAAGGGTAGGGGGCTAGGAGAGAGTCCACACAGGACAGGGAGAGTCCTGGGCGTGGGCCCCTCTCTCAGTGTGTGGCAAGGCTGGGCCTGGCTCCAGAGTGCTGCCCCTTCTTGAAGGGCCTCTGGGAAGGGAAGCAGGATGGCTGAGGCGGGAAGGAGTTGGAAGGCAGGCTGCTTCTTGTCAGTGGTCAGGGGAGGAGGTGGAGTCAGATCAAAGGTGGAGCCCCTGTCATGTGTGTTGGGCCAGATTTGCTCTGAGGTATCACTTTCAGTTTCCCATTGGGCTTCCTGATAATATCTGCAGGCACAAAGGACTGACACAACACTCGGTCCTGGGCAGCTGTCGGGGTTCACACATCCAAGCCATCCGACTCACACCCCGTAAGGGAGTGACTACCAAGTAAGTGGGGATGGGGTGGGGGGAAGGTGGTAATGCCCCTCCTGGCTCCTCATCCTCACTGTTCTAAAAGGAAACACATACCAGCATCCTGTTACAGAGGAAGGAAAAACTCAAAGAATTTAGGTCACCGACCCCAGGACACACAGCTCACTCCTGGCTGTGTCTGGATTTGAACCTTACTCTGTCTGCCCCTTTCTTGAAGGAAGAATACGGCAATTGCCCCACCACCCCCAAGTTTGATTACTTCCTGAGAAACTTAATAACACCTGAGCTGGTCACATCAAAAACCAGACCAGACAATGGATCTTGATAAGAGTCTGAGCTTGAGAAAACAAACAAACAAAAAAGCTAAAACCTAAATAAATTAACATGCCAAATTCCTAGATATACCGTCTTAGTCCTGCCCAGCACCCCTATAAAAAGGAAGCCTCCCAAACTGCCCGGGGAACCATTTGGATCCCGTTCCTGTCTGCATGCCATGAGGCTGGGTCACTTGTCATCCCTCTCAGACTGTGCAATAAAGTGTTTCTTGGGACCGGTTCCTTTCTTTATTTCTCTCCCTCACGCCCTCGCGTTCCTTTTTTATATCTAACACTTCCTCCCTCTCTGCCCCTTAGAAGTAAGGTTGGAGAAACACTCCAAATTTTTTTTTTTTTA
>NW_006399836.1:11541573-11555330 GCF_000299155.1 Elephantulus edwardii
GGGGGGATGCCCTGGGTGTCCCCAAAGAGGAATGGCTGACATAGGACTGAGGAGAGAACACTGCAGAATGGCATCCACAGCTCGATCCTGGATCTGTGATAGAGAGAAACACAGGCTCGACGTGTGTCTGCAGAACTGCAGTGTGTGTCCAGATCTGTGTGTCTGAAGAAGCAGAGGTAAACTCTGGAGGACAGGCCACGCTCTCCCCAGCAATAGCCATCTGTATGGGGAACTTGATTTCATGTCTTACTTTATGAACTTGTCAATTAGGAAAGCCCTTTTGTTGGGGTTGTTTTGGTTTGGTTTTTTCTTGAATCTGTCTGATGGTGTTGGCCTCCACTTAATCCAACAAGGAATATGTGAGCCTGGGCAGGATTTTGCCTTTCCTGGGTGTCCGTGTCTTAACCTGAAAAATGGGATTAGAGTTCTCTGCTCTGTTGACTCTCCCAGAGGGTCAGATCATGAGGAAATGGAGGAACTGGAAGCAGCACATGCTGGTGTCTCAGATCCAGATGAGGGTTGCTGGATGAAGTGTAGGCCTAAATTAACCAGAATTTTCATTTTTAAAGACTCCCAGAATTAATAGATTATGTGTGGCATAAACTTTCTATATTTTTTAAATGTCCATGACTTTATTTAAAAATGTAAACCCTTCACATGGACTCCTTCCCTCTCTTTCTCTTTTTCTCCTTCTTTCTCCCACCCCACTGGGTGACCTTCCCCAGGGACTCATGTGTTTCTCCCTCTACGTGGCAGGCCTCTCCCAGCTTCCCACTGCCGCCAGTCTGCACTGACTTAGGGCGACCCTCATATGTGTCAAAGTAGAATGTGCTCCATGAGGCTTCAAGGGCTGGTTTTCCAGAACTAGATCCTCAGGCCTCTGGATAGACTTGAACTTTTAACCTTTTTATTTGCAACTGAGCATAAAACCCTTTGCTCCATCTAGGGATTCCTACAAACCACTAGAGGTATCTTCTATGATATTTTTTCCTCTTCCTTTTTTTCCTGACCTCAAAGTACCCCCGAGTATAAACTCCCACAGCTGTGGACTCTATTCTGACTCACAGTGATCGTCCTTCAGGCTCAGTGTCTGCAAATCTTTATCAGAGGAAAAGCCCCATACTTCTCCCAAAGTGCAGCTCGTGTGGATCCAAAACTGTTAGGTTCCATTCAGTTGAATCAATTTCCCAGGATCCGATGCCTTAAAGAGAACCAGCAAGCCCTCCGCAGAGGTTTGACACAGACACACTAAGTCCAGATAGACAAGGGGCGACAAGCACAGCACACTGTCAAAGAAGCACACAGCAGGACTTCTGGGAAGTGAGAAATTCTACAATGGTAGAGGTTGTTGTTATGTGTCATGGAGTCGAGTATGACTAATAGCAAACCTATGGTCAACAGCCTTGAACCGTGTCCCATCCTCATCCCCTCTGACACACTTGAGCCCATTGCTCTAGTCGCTGTGTCAACACATCAAAGGGAGAGCCCTCCTCTCTTTCACTGATCAATCACTTGCTGTGCATCTGAGAGCTGGACTATGAATAAGGATGACAGAAGGAGGGTTTGGTGCCTTTAAACTGTGGTGTTGGAGAAGGGTACTGACTGCCCACGGACTGCCAAAGAACAAACAGATATGACCTGGAAAAAGCACAGCCAGAGTGCTCATTGGAGGCAAAGGTCTAAAACGGGGGGCTTATTATTTGTGAGAGTTCTTCCTGGTTTTCTTCCTACTTCTGTGGCTGTTGCTGGTTGGTGAAGAGGAACAACAGTTCTTCCATTATGTTGTAATCACCTCAGACTGCGATGCTCTTCAGACAGAATGTGCAGAACTGATAAGAGGATGGTGCGGCCTGCACCTGCAGGGTCCTAAGCAGACCTGAACAGAACCAATGGCTTTAAATGTCTGTCATTGATTCAAATCTTTATTACATGAAAACAATGACTACTTTGAATATTCAAGGCAGGCTTTCAGGGCAGCACAACATACAACACAGTGCACTACCTTCTGCCAGATTAGATTAGATAGATTAGATAGATTAGATTAGATTAGATTAGATTAGATTAGATTACTAGTAGATTATTATTATTGAGATGCTAGTGCACCTAAATACTTCCCACTTTGAGTCATCTAGTAGATTTTGACTCTCAGTGACCTTGTATGATAAAGCCTGTCATTCCTATTTCCTTGAAGGTTTTTACCAGGAAAAAAAGTGGTAAATTTTGCTAAATTGGGATGATTATGTGACTCTCAGCCTTTGTTTTGTTTTGTTTGTGTGGTAGATTATACAGATTATTTTTCTAATGTTGAACTATGCTGACATACTTATTATGAACTCTGCTTGATTATGATAAAGGATTTCTTTTTGCATTATGTTAGATTCCATTGGTTAGGATTTTGTTGAAAATTTTTATATGTGTATTCCTGAGGGACATTGACCTAAACTTCGCTTTTTTTTTCACACTGTCTTTGCCTGGCTTTGGGATTAGGGTTTTCCTTGCTTTAGAGAAAGAGCCCTGGAGTGTTCCATATTTTTTCTGTATCTGGAAATAGTTTGAGGAGAATTGATGTCAATTCTCTGAATCTTTGGTAGAATTCACCAGTGAAGCCATATGGACCAGGACTTTTTTGGTTGAGAGTGTTTTGGTTTTGGTTGTTGTTAGGTGTCATTGAGTTGAGTACGACCCATTGTAACCCTATGAACAGATCTGAACTCTGTCCTATCCTGTGTCGTTCTCACACTTTCTGATATATTCAAGTCCATTGTGGCAGTCACTGTGGCAGTCCACCTGGTCAGGGTCTTCCTCTCCTTCGCCTATCCTTCTCCAAAGAATAGCCCCTCCTAGCAACATGGCTAAAATATGTGAGATGAAGCTTCCTCATTTTTGCCTCCTGGCTGCACTTTCTCTAAAACATATCTGTTCTTTTGATCATCCACTGGATGTTTATTGCTCTTTTACACCACAGCTCAAAGGGATCAATTCTATTTCTGTGATCCTTATTCATTATCTATCTCTCCGATGCACAGCAAGTGATCAGAAAAATCATGGCCTGAATCAGACGCACCTTAGTCCTCAAGCTGACATAATTACTCCTCAATAATTTGGACAAGTCCCAAACGACAAACTTTTACAGTGGAATACATCTCTTGATTTCCTGACTACTTGTCCCAAAGGTATTGATTGCGGATCCAAGTAAGATTAAGTTGTGGACAGTTTCAATCTTTTCTTCACTTATTATGATGGTGCCTATTGGTCCAATGATAAGAATCTTTGTTTTTCTTTTTAAATTTTATACTGGCTTACTTACAAAGTTCGTATACATTCTTTTTCACACCATCTTTGCTTTTCTTAATGTTGAGATCCATCTTGAAGGCTGCATTCTTTGATCTTCTGCAACAAGTGCTTCAAGTCCTCCTCACTTGCAGCAAGCTGGGTTGTGTCATCCGCATAAAGCAGTTTATTGACAGTCTTCCTCCAAGCTTGATGCCATATTCTTTTTTGTAGAGTTCAACTTCTCGGATAATTTGCTCAGCATACAGATTGAATAAGTATGGAGAGAGAATACAACCCTGACACCTCCCCCGCCCCACTTAATTTTAAACTGTATAGTGTTCCCTTGCTCTATTCACACAACAGCCTCATGGGTATAGGTTTTGCAAAAACTCAATTAAGTTTCTCATTTTGTAATGTTGTTGTTTGTTGTTAAGTGCCGTTGAGTCACAGGTGACTCATAGCGACCCTATGAAGGAGAGTCTTTGACACTTGGGTGTCATTCATGCTCTCTCCAGGTTCATAGGGTTTCCGGAGGCAAGGTATTATGGAAGTGGATGCCACTCCTCCTTCCATGCTTGTTTAATCGGGGAGCTCCACCCCACTCTCAGTCCACATTGTGTAGTCAACCATTAACGCATTTGACACATCCGTGTCACAGTGTTCAGCCTCATAGCAACCACAAGTAACCGCAGGAGGGCAACTTGTACACCTGGGCTATACAACCTAGAGGAATGTCTTTGTCTTGGTCACATCATTTTCTCTTCACTGGGCCTTTTGTGATAGATTTCATATTTTCTATCTCTGACTGGCTTACATTAGATAGACAGTAATTTTCTAAAATTTGCCCATTTCCCCTAGGTTCTCACATGTGTCAATGCAGAGTGTGCTCTAATTGTCCTTTCTTCAGTCTGTTCTGTTGTGACGTCACCCCATCATCCCTTATCCTGTTATCTGTACCTTCACCTTCTTTCCCTTTGTTAGATTTGCCAGCAGCTTGTTGATTTTATGAACCTTTTTTTTTTTTAACCAGGACAATTATTTATTCAACGAAAAAAGTATACCAAAATAAACTCCAGATTAAGTGTGAAAGAGAAAATGTAAATAACAAATAAAAGAAGAACAAGAGAATATAATGCTTTAATTGATCCAAGGCATGGTTCAAACTCACCAGCTTCTCCGCAGGAGAAAGGTGGGCCGTCTCCTCCCATGTGATTTACTGCCTCTGAAAATCCACTGGAGGGTCAGCTATGAGTTGGTTCAGACTCAATCACATAACAACATATCAACAACAGAGGCTGAAAAACAGTGACATCAAAAAAAGCAAGGGATTGCTGGGTTAGAGAATTTATATTTTTAAAGAATTTATAAATTAGGACAAAAATATGACTAAACTAGATGAAAAGGTTAATAAAAACCAAATAAATGTATGTATGCATGAAATATATGTATGTATCCATAAAACAATGAAAAAATTTAACATCTTTTGTAGCGCAAAGACAATGTCAATTAAACTTAAGTATTAATACATGAAATTATTTTAACATACCAAATTTATACAAATTAAAATGTTGGTGTCAGTCCATGCCTTTTTGCAGTTATGGTCAAAGTGAAATTGGTTCTCATAAATGGTCTAAATAATAAGTGTCAACATTAACTTTAATGCAGGAATTCTGTTCCTAGCAATTTATTCCTTTTTAAAATTTGAATGGAAGTTCACAATCATATTGGGGGCTTTTCCCAAACACTCATGGTCATTTTGTTTTATAACATTAGTTTTCAAGGATTCATGTAATTACTGTATTACAATGCCTAATCAAACTCTAATTACATTAGCCACTTATCCTAAGGGAATAATCAGAAATCCCTGAATTATTTTACTACACTTGTTTTTTGGTTAGGACTGCCTTTGGCTGCATGTGAGAAACGTGATGGAGGTTTAATTGCTGGCAGTTATGCTGCTCATGTACCAGGCTTAGTTCACAGCTGGGACAGCAGTCCCAAGCTCCTCAGTTTCCAATCTGTCCTCCAGGCAGGATGAAGGGAGAGGTGTAAAAATTCATGCCTTCCACGTCTGTCCTTGTATCAGCTTCTGTGTCTTAATTCCCACAGCTGAGCCATGTGACTGACAACCCATGACAGAGCTAGGAGGTGTTTTTATTTGTTGTTGTTATGTGCCGTCGAGTCGTTTCCGACTCATAGCGACCCTATGCACAACAGCCCTAAACCCTGCTCTATCCTGCGCCAACCGCACCGCCTCTGGCACACCCATCCCGATTACCCCAGTCACCGAATCAATCCATCTCATAGAGGGTCTTCCCCTCCTGCGTTGTACCTCAACCCTCCCAAGCATGATGTCCCTCTCCAAGGACCCGTCCCTCCTGGCAACATGTCCAAAGTATGTCAGACGAAGCCCCAGAATCCTTGCCTCCAAGGAGTAGCTTGGTTTAATCCTCTCCAAGATGAATCTGTTTGTTTTCCTGGCAGTCCAGGGTACATTCAGTACCCTTCTCCAGCACCACAGCTCAAACGCATCCACTCTCTTTCTGTCCTCCCTAGTCATTGTCCAACTCTCTGATGCATAACAAGCGATTGCAAATACCATGGCCTGTATCAGGCGCACCTTAGTCTCCAGAGAGACACTGTTGCTCCTGAGTACTTTAGAGAGGTCCCTAACAGCAGACTTTCCCATCGCAATACGCTTTTTGATTTCCTGACTGCTGGTGCCAAGAGTGTTCACTGTGGAGCCGAGCAAACTGAAGCTGTGAACAATCTCAATCTCTATCTCTTCGTCATCCATCCTGACACTTTTTATTTAGGTGTTATAATTTATTGTGTGTTTTATTTAGGTATACTATTATCCTTCCCACTTAAAGTGGAGTTCGAATAATGAAAAGTATGCAATAGATGGCCTATTTAATAAGGACATCCCTTACACATTTTGAATCTTTTTCTGTGTAAGAACGCTTCTATTAAGTGAGAAAATGGACACAGAACATATATAACACAATTTCAATTTCATTTTTTAAAAATATAATTTACATACACATCCTCAGACAAGGAAAGTAACAAAATATTAATACTATTTTCATCCAAGTACTGAAGAATCAACAATTTAGAGCTTACTTATTTTTTTGTTATCTTCTCCAGTGAACTTGTATTACTTTTATAAAAGCAGGGAAAAGATGTTTTTTTTTAAAAAAAAACCAACCCATAAATTCCCAAAGAAGTCTAAGTCCAAAAGATGTACAATTATTCATCTTCATCGCCAAAAGAAAGGAGGCTACTGTTCTTGATTTTCATTCGTGAGTTCTTTTTAACTGAGTCCAGCTTACTACTTCCCTCTTCATTTGTCTTCTTCTTTTTGGAACTTGCTGTTAAACCTGGATATTTTTCATCAGAGGGACGCTTGACTGGTTTGCGATACATGATTCTCCCATCAGCAGTAGTGGGCTCCTCATTTTCTTTAGCTGCCTTTATCTCCGCTTTAATTTTCATGACTTCTTCAGCTGACAAGTCTCCTTTTCTTAAAACTACCACTTGGGGCTGCTCATCTTCTTTGTCACTGCGATCAGCATCATCTTCTGGGAGCTGAGGCTGGATTCTCTTGGTCTCCACGGAGGGTCCTTTCTCGTAGCCGACCCTCTCCTTGAAGCGGGTCAGGAAGGCGGGCTCCGCCGGCCGCACGTACGACACCAAGTTGCGCTTGCTCATCTTCGGGCTGGGAGACAAGCGGCGCCTGGCGCTTATTTATAGCGTGCGGAGGAGGCGGCGCTCCCCGTGACGTCATTCGGGCGCGCCCCGCCCCTTGCGTGAGGCCCCGGCTGGGAGGCTGCCTCGGGCCAACGTCCGCCCCGAGCGTCAAATTCAAACCCGCGGCCATCTTGGCCCGGCCGATTTTATGAACTTGTTAAGGAACTATCTTATAGTTCTGTTAATTCTTTTTGCGGTTGTCTTTTGTTTTCGATTTCATTTATTTCAGCTTTAAACTAGTCTTTCTTTTCTTCTGGAAATGGGGCTTGGCTAGCTATTCTTTTCCTAATAGTTGGAGATGTTAGGTTTAGGTGTTGATTTTGGTTCTTTCTTCATTTTAGATGTGTATATTTATTGCTATAAATTTAACTTGCCAGGAGAACAAACAGCTCTGGCCTAGAGAGGGTGAAACCAGGATGCTCCCTGGAGGCAGGGATTTTGAGGCTCTGCCTCACACACTTTGGGCACATGGCCAGGCCAGACCAGTCCTTGGAGAAGGAGATCATACTTGAAAGGGTTGAGGGACAGCACAGGAGAGAAAGACACAGAATGAGATGAATTGACACAGTGACTGTAGAAATGAGATTAGACCTGTCAGAGATAATGAGACTGGCTCAGGACAGGGCAGGATTCAAAGCTGATGTATGTAGGGTCATTATGAGTTGCAGGCAACTCGGTGGCACATAACGACAGCATTGCTTTTGTTGTGTTGCAAAGATTATGGTGTGGTGTGTTTTCATTCTCATTTCCTTCAAGAATTTTTTAATTTCTTCTTTTACCCAATAGAGTTCAAGCTGGGTAATATTTAGTTTCCATGTACTTGATTTTTGTCCCTTGATTTTCCTTTGGTTGATTTCTAATTTTACAGCCTTTGTGATCTGAGAAGAAGCTTGGTAGAATTTTGATGTTTTTATAAAATCTTGAGGTTTGCTTTGTGACCTAACATCAGGTCAATTCTGAAGAATGTTTCATGTGCACTAGTGAAGAATACATATTGTGCTCTTGTGTGGAATGTTGTATAAATGTCTGTGAGATCCAGTTGGTTAATTATATTGTCTAAATCTTCTGCATCTTTGTTGAGTTTCTTTTAAGTCTTCCACCCTTCATCCAAGGTGTTCTATTGAGGTCTACTATTGTGGAATTTGAAGGGTGTCTATTTCTCCTTTCAAATCTGCTTGTTTGATCTATAAATCTTGTTGCTATCTCACGAGATGTAGTTGTTACTGTGTAATGTCGAGTTGGAATCCACTTGGAGCTGAGCCTGCAGTGGATTTTCAAGTCAGTAGATTGCACCCTGAAGTGGGTTTTCAAGGTAGTAAGTCGTGAGGGAGGAGATTGCCCATCTTTCTTATGTGGAGCAGTTGATAGGTTCAAACCATATACCTTTTGGTTGGCAGTGCAACTCCTTCCCACCAGGCCACTCCCTGGATGACTAAATGTACAGATAATACTTACAGTTATGTCCTGTTGCTCGGTTGATCCTTTGATTATTAGATAATGTCCTTCCTTGTCTCTTGTGCTGCTTTTTTGTCTTGAAGTCTATTTTATCAGAAATTAGTATTACCATTCCTGCTTTGTATTGATTGCATTTGCTTGAGGTATTTTTTTTCATCTGTTGATTTTTTATTCTTTGTCCTGTGTCTTAGATGTGTCTCTTGCAGACAGCATAGCCATGGGTCATGTTTTTTTAAATATTCTGGTACTTTTTTTGTCTTGATTGCTATGTGAAACCATCCACGTTGTTAGGTGCCATCAAGTCAAGTACTCCTCATGGTGACTTTACAAACAACAGACCTGAATCCTGTAGATGGAGAAAAGATTAAAACTGTCAATGACTTCATCTTACTTGGATCCACAATCAATGCACTTGGTACCAACAATCAGGAGGTCAGGAGACCTACTGCACTGGAAAAGTCGGCATTCAGGGACCTCTTCAAACTTCCGAGGAGCAGAAATGTGACTCTCTATAGATGTGGTGTGATTACACAGTCGTTGAGGAAAGACAGAACCCAGTGCAGGCAAAGAAAGATAGTTTATTAATGAGAAACTGCCGGGCTGGTTCTCAAGCAGAAGACCAGCCCCCACTAAGAGTTAGAGCCGGATTTTATGCTTTCTTATCTGGGAACTGGGGAAGGAGATGCATACAAGATAAGGAAGTGGGCTGGAGTCTCAGATAACTAATCCTGGGAAAATGGGGGTAGGGTGGTTTCACAGAGAGAAAAAGCACAACTGCAGTTTCCTGTAATTGGAAGGAGAGGGCTCTGCAGTCCTAATAATTATTTCTAGAATTATAGTGATATAAATTAATTCTAGATTGCTGTTGTTTTGCTGACTTCTTTACTGTGGTCATGTTGATTTCTTTGGTGCACTGCTTTTCTATACTGAGCTTGTTTTACTTTTTGCTTTTTTGGCTTTGTTTTTTTTTTGTTTTTTTTTTTTTTTTTGCAGATCAGGATTGGTTTAATGGTGACAAAGGTGGTTTTGTCAGGCTGACAATATACATATTTGTGAAGCACGTGATGTTAGCGGTTGGCTGCTTCTCAGAAAAAGATTTTTTTCTAACTGTACCTAGGTCATTCTAGAGCCCTGTCCTGGTTGTTTTTATCTGGTTTTTTTCTGTAGCTCTATCTAACTCAGGGAGTTCTGGTGGTATGATCTGCAAGGACTTACACTGCTCATCACATCATCAGAATCATATCTGTCTGATGATTCCAACCCAACAGAGGTTCCAAAGGTGAAAGATGGCCAGCCTCCATGTGTGCTATTTACAGTCTAGAAAATCTTCTAGAGGGCCAGCTAAGAATCAGCGCCAACTCAATGGCCATGAGCTGTTCTCTTCATTAAGATTACAAATCATATTGGTTTTTCATTCAATCATTCATAGACACTTTGCTTTAGAACATTAATTAAAACTGATTAATGTAACTAAATTATTATCAAGGCTAATTGATGCTTACTGCATATTGGCATTATATTGTATATGTCATTTGGAGTGGCTGTATTGCTGTCATTTAGATGCTCTTTTTTGTGGGGTGCTCCTCTGTGCTTTGCTGTGTCAAGTTCATTTTGCTTATGGTTTTCTTCTCATTTTCTTCATTGCTGTTTTTCTGGTGTTTATTAAGTCTTTGTAATTTTGTTCTTTTTTATTTTAATGAAAAAATTTAAGGTTTTTGGAGGTAATCCTATAATTGATTCTTTCATTCTTAAGTCTAAAACAGTTCACTTTATCCTGAAATCTCCTTGACCTTTTTCTTCATTTAGAATTTCTGTAACTACATTCCTTATTCTTTTGTATTGAAGTTGTCTTCATTCATGGACTGATACCTCTTGTTCCCTATTCTTAGGGACATAGACTTATTATATACCGAGTATTTCTGTATCTGGGTCAGTTGCTGAATGATGTTATTCTGCATGTTAATTTCAGGGTTTTGTCTGTCATTGTTGGCTCTTGGTCCAAAGACTACCATTTCGTATTTCTTGCTATGTTTGTCTAGTTTTTACCATTTCCCTTGCTTCTGCTTATCTAGAAATGTCCTAATTTTACCATCCTACTTGGTAGGATTTTTTCTGGGTATAGAGTTCTTGGTTGACAGAATTTGGTTTTCTCTTGGAGTTTGATGTATGTCATCCCAGGGCTTTCTTGCCTGCATGCCTTTGCGGAGAAATTGAAGGTTAGTTATATTAATTCTCTTTGTAGATAACACTTCATTTTTCCTGAGTTGATTTCAATATTCTTTCTTTATCATTCATTTTAGAAGATTTTTTAAATTTATTATTTTATTTTCAGATAAGAAAAGATAAAACAGAAAATGGTTCTAGATCCCCCCTCCTAATCTATTAAGGTGCAGCTGCTTCTTTACACAAGGGGGCAAATAAATCCACGTTCACATCGGTTTATTTGAGCACCCAGTTAATTAACCGCAAATTAATTTGGAAGATTTGATGATGATATAGCTTGGTGTTTTTCTTTTGAGGTCAATCTCGTTTGAGGTTTGCTCAACTCCTTGAATGTGTATTTTCTCGTTTCTCATCAAATTTGGGAAATTTTCTACTAACAAATTTTCAATGATTTTCACTATGCTTTTCAAAGTTATTTCAGGTTTTGAATTCCCAGTCAAAGGCCAATCGCACAGGAGGAGATTGTTCATCCTTCTCCCACAGGGCAGCCCGTGGCTTTGAACTGCATACCTTCGGGGTTGCAGTGCAGCTTCTTGCCACTAGGCCACCAGAGCTCTCTATTGTGCCACATATTCTTTATTATTTCTTCATTATCTATCTTTCTTTTTTCTTTATTGTTCCTCTAGCATATTAGTATTGAGGAATTTGTCTTCTAATTCACTAATTCTGTGTTGCATTTTCTTCAACTCTATTATTTTGTCCTTCCAATGTACTATCTATTTCTGCAGGTTTATGTTAATATTCTGAATTTGAAATATCTGCTTTTGTATAATTTCTTGTTTACCAGTTATTTTATCTATTTATTGCTTTTATTTAATCCATTTATTTATATTTTAAAAATATTCTTTTCAATTCATAGAAGACTCTTCATTATCATTCTTTTAAATTCTTTATTGTTGTTGTTGTTATGTGCCGTTGAGTCACTTGCAACTCATAGCAACCCTGTGTAGAACAGCCCTAAACTCTGCTCTGTCCTGTGCCAATCACACTGTCTCTGACACTCCATCCTGATTACCCCAGTCACTGAACCAATCCACCTCATAGAGGGCCTTCCCCTCCTGAACTGTTCCTCCACCCTCCCAAGCATGATGTCCACCTCCAAGGACCAGTCCCTCCTTACAACATGTCCAAAGTATGTCAGACGGAGCTTCAGAATCCGTGCCTCCAACAAGCAGCCTGGTTTAACCTTCTCAAGGAGGAATCCGTTTGTGTTCTTTGCAGTCCGTGATACATTCAATACTCTTCTCCAGCACCACAGCTCAAAGGCATCAATTCTCCTTCTAAAATTCCTTATTAGTAAGTTCTGAAATAATTTGTTTCCGTGAAAGATTTTTCTGATCTATATTTTCCCCTTTCTTTTATGCTACCTTATTCTTTTTTAAAACATAATTTAAAGTTATCTGCTGCCTCTGAGACATTGTGCTCTTGTTGTCTTTGAATTCTTTTGTTTTGATTGAGTCATGTGAGTGTGTTGCACTCCTGTCTTTTAATGGGTGTGGTAGAGGTTGGTGAAGCATGTGATGCTGTGTATTCTCTACTTGTTTAGAGCATTTGAGGGTAGGTTGGCCTGGTGTTGGCCACAGTCTTTCATAAGTCAGGTGAAGCAGGATCAAATCTTTCATTTTGCCCAGTGGGTAAATCAACAAACGTGTGTGTGTGTGTCTGGATTCTGTGCCTGTCTGCTGTCAGTGACAAGGATAAAATGAAACAGAAAAAAAACCCACAAAACAAAACAACAAACAACCGAAAATATGTAACCTTCCCCAAGATTGGAAACTAAAATAAAAGAGAAAAACTAAAAATGAAAGAGAATCAGACTGTTGTTTCTGTTGTTAGTTGCCATCAAGTTGACTGTCACTCATAGCAACCTTGTGAGCCTTGCTGTATCCTGCACCATTCTCATGACCTCTGATATGCTCAAGTCCATTCTTTCAGTCACTATACCAATCCATCTTGTTGGAGGTCTTCCTCTCTTTCTCTGACCCTCCACTATTCTCAACGTGTTTTCTTTCTCCAATGACTGATCTTTTCTGACTTTATTTCCAGAGTATGTGAGACCAAGTTTCAGCATCCCTGCCTCTAAGGAGCACCTTGGTTGCACTTCCTCTAAGAACGCCTCATAATAGGAAGGTAAAAGGAGTAAAATGAAAAATTAATAGAAAGAGAAGGGGCAAATCAGCAAGAGAAAGAAATAAAATTAAGGAAAAAGCAGAAGACATTGAGGGAGGCAGGGAAGAAAAAAAAGGGGGGGACACAAGAGCAAAAAATAAAACAAGCAAGTTAGCAGAAGTCCTAACAGTTCTGGGAAGTAAAGAATAAGAGAGAGAGAAAAAGAGAGGTATCAAGGGGGACGGATTGGGCACCTGATTGATGCTCTTGTCACTCCAGTGGTGGGTGGAGACAAGAAGTCTAGCTAAGGCCCGTGTGTCTGCTGGTCTAGCAGAAGATTGGAGTTGGGTTGCCCAGTCAGGTCAGAGTTTCTGCTCATCTGAGTGGTGACTGAGACCCCAAGATGGGAGCCAAGTCCCAGGTAACACCTCTTCCTTTATATGAATGTCAGGAGAGGGGCAGCTAGCCTGAGACAGACTTTCTGCTGGCCTTAGAGAAGCCTTGGCTCATTCATCTGGCTAGAGAGCGTGTCTCTGCCAGTTTAGGGTGTGGATGCTGGCAGGGTATAATGTTAGAGAGGACTAGCATGAAGAGATAGTCAATGACAACCTGAAATTCCAAGGATGGCATATTTCAGAAAGGGTGCATCCCTCCAAGTATAATTATACTGCATGCCAGACAAAGACGTCTGGTGAATGGCAAGGATATCAATCAGAAGTGGTGTCCCTAAAAATCCAAGGATGACTAACGGGGTCCACCCTCATTATATTGATCCGGATACCCAGAGGGAAAGACGTGGATTAAGAAGACACAGAGAGGCTACCAGCTGATGGAGGATGTTTTTGTTGCTGTTATGTGCCGTTGAGTCGCTTGCGACTCATAGAGACCCTATGTACAACAGCCCTAAACTCTGCTCTGTCCTGTGCCAATCGCACTGTCTCTGACAC
>NW_006399836.1:11556635-11558261 GCF_000299155.1 Elephantulus edwardii
TTAAGCAAGTAAGGTTGCTTATTTTCTTACCAGCAAGACCACCATTAGCATTTGAGTATAAACAGAGTCTTGAGGAAGGGACATTCCATTATCCACATCCCTGCTTAGTCCTAAGGTTCAAGGAATGGTTAAACTTGTCTCTGTTTCCCTTCAAACATCAAACCACAATGATGAACAGTTCTACACTTTTGAACCTGGCATAAAAATGGCTGTAGTATGGCTTACTACAGATGACTGCAAGCCAGGCAGAGCTCAGTCAGCCAGCTCCCAGTGAGAGGCTCTGGATGTGTAGCCATGGGAACGGTCCCAGGAGCACATAGAAAAGGACCTGGCCTCAGGTGGATCTGAGAAGGGCAGGAGGAATGCTGTCAGCCTCCTGGTGGTTGGTGTGGAGGAGGTCACTCCCCAGATATTTGAGAGGACATCCAGGTCAAGGGATTGATAACACCTCTCCTATTGTGAGCTGGAAGCTGGTAAGGGTACCAACCATAGTCCTGGGTTCTCACAAGGAATAGACTGCTGCTGTTCAAAATGACCAAACTGTGCAACTTACAGTCCTGTATTCCAACTATCTCCTCATTTTATGTTTTCCTTCAGTGTTTGACGTACTTATTTGTCTTTTATTTTAAAGCTCAGGCTTCCAGAATTATCATTCATCTCTGTTATCTTTGTCTTCTGGTGTCAGCGTTGAGGATGATCCACACTGGCACCTGTTTAGAATTCCATCTTATCCAAAGAAAAGTCTCTACCCTTCCTCCTCACATGAAAATAGTAGGACGGGTGGGAGTGGGCACAAAGAAATGGAATCATTCGGGGGTGGGGAAAAGATACTGTTTGTAGTTCATTCCATTAAATTGACTCTGACTCAGAAAAATCCATGAGCGAATTGACAAAAATCCATTAGATCAATTGGGAAAATTTGAAACAAAATTTCAAATTCTCACAGAATCCAGATTCTCTGGAGTCAGGAGAGCTGGTAAACCCTTAAAACTATTGCCCTGAGATCATCTTTAAGTCCTAAACCAAAAATAACCCCTAAAGTCTTCTTCTTTATTATTATAGTACCTATTTATTTAAAAAAGATGTAGCATCTTAACAATTTTATTTAAAATTAGAATAGTGACTGTTGTTGTGTACCGCAGAGTCTGCACTGACCCATAGCTGACTCTCCAGCAGGTTTTCATAGGTGGTAAATTGCACAGGAGGAGATTGCCCATCCTTCTCTTAAGGAGCTGCTGGTGGCTTCAAACCGCATGCCTTCAGGATTGCAGCGTAGTTTTTTGCCACAAGGCCACCAGAACTCCCATAATAGTGACTAGTAGGGACAATTATAAAAATATTCAGCACTGGCAGGCAAGTAATGAAGATGTACAGAATCTTTATTTTTCATAGCTGAGAATCAACAGATTACTGTTTGTAATTGAAAAAGAAAGGAATAGAGACGTAGGAAGGATGAAACCAAGTTCCCCCTTGGAGGCTAGGATTTTAAAGCTTCGCCTCACATACTTTGGGCATGTGTCCAGGAGGCACCTGTCATTGTTGTTGTTATGTGCCATTGAGTCATTTGCAACTCATAGCGACCCTACGTACAAGAGCCCTAAATGCCGTTCTATCCTGTGCCAACCT
>NW_006399836.1:11559967-11582783 GCF_000299155.1 Elephantulus edwardii
AGTGACTAAGGTAATGGGGGTAGGGGTGTCAGAGTCAGTGAAACTGGCTCAGGACAGGGCAGACTTCAGAGCTGCTATGGGTGGCAGGTGACTCAACAGCACATAACAACAATAGGGGCAGAAAGTACATTAAGGCAGTACATTCATTTTTGTGGATTCTGAGCTATAGTCTCATTCATTCTCTGACACAAAGTACTTTTTTCATAATTCCCATCATCACTGAGTCGATTCCAACTCATAGCCATCCTTCATGGGTTTCCAAGGCTGTATGTCTTTCATCCATGGAGGAGCTGGTGGATTCCAACCACACTGACCTTTTGGTAAACAGTGCAACACATAACATACTATTCCTTTTTTCCTGAAGACAGAAAAGAAAAATGACTAGAATGAATACACTATGAGTAGTGCTGGAGTTGTGCTGTGTCTTAAAGAGGCTGCCTACATCTGTGTCCAAGGAATGTAGACCATGGGTCTGTGGCTGCTACCTGAACGTTGGAGATTCAAGGTCACCCACAGGAGCTCTGGAAGACATATCTAGAAATCTACTGCCAAAAAAGCATCCACTGAAAACCCTGTAGGGTCCAGCTCTGCTCTGAAGCACATGGGCTTCCTGTGAGGCAGAGTCGACTTGTTGACAAGTAGTTATAGAGCCTTCCAGCCCTTCCGCTTCAGCAAGGCTGCGCCTGAGTGGGTGGGGGTAGCCCAGTAGATTTCCATAGAGAATATGACAGGTCCTTCCCTAGGGTAATCCAAGTCTAATGGAGAAGAGTACAGAATATCCCATGGATTGCCAAAAGGACAGAGATGGTTTGGACAGAGTGCATCCAGAGTGTTCCTCAAAGGCAAAAATGATAAAGCTTCATGTCACATACTTTGGGCATATTGCTAGGAGAGGCTATTTTTCTGTTGTTATTGTTATGTGTTCTTGAGTCACCTGTGACTCATAGTGACCCTATGTACAACAGCCTAAACCCTGCTCTATCTTGTGCCAATCTCACTGTCTCTGACACACCTTCCCCCATTACCCCAGTCACTGAATCAATCCATCTCATCAAGAATCTTCCTGTCTTGTGCTGTTGCTCCACCCTCCTAAGCATGACGTCCCTCTCCAAGGACTGGTTCTTCCTTGCAACATGTCCAAAGTATGTCAGACGAAGCTTCAGAATCCTTGACTCCAAGGAGCAGCCTGGTCTCACCCTCACTAGGATGAACCTGTTTGTTCTCTTAGTAGTTCGTGGTATATTCAATATTCTCCAACACCACAGGTCAAAGGCATCAATTCTTCTTCTATCATCTCTAGTCATTGTCCAGCTTTCTGATGTATAGCAAGTGATTGCAAACACCATGGCTTGTATCAAGTGTACCTTAGTCTCCAGATTGACATCTTTGCTCTTCAGTACTTTGGAGAGGTTTCTGACAGCAGACTTTTCCAGTGCAATTATTTTTTAATTTCCTGGCTACTGGTGAGAAGAGTGTTGATTGTGGAGCCAAGCAAACTAAAGCTGTTAACAATCTCAATCTCGTCACCATCTATCATGATTCTGCCAATCAGCCCGTGGTGAAAATCTTTTTTTCTTCATGTTGAGCTTCAAACCATATTGGAGGCTGCAGTCCTTGACCTTCTGCAGCAAGCACTTCAGGTCCTCCTCAGTTTCAATAAGCAAGGTTGTGTCATCTGCATAACTCAGATTGTTGATGAGTTTTCCTCCAATCCTGATGCCACGTTTTTCCTCATAGAGCCCAGCCTCCTGGATAATCTAATCTGTATATAGATTGGAAAGGTATGGAGATAGGACACATCTCTGCCATACACCTTTCCCAATTTTGAGACATGAAGTGTTTCCTTGCTCTCTTCTGACAACTACCTCCTGGTCCAGGTATAGGTTTCGCATAAGCATGATCAAGTGTTCTGGGATTCCCATTCTTCTCAGAGTTAGCCACAGTTTGTTGTGGTCCACACAGTCAAATGCTATTTTTCCAGAGGACAATATCATACTTGGAAAAGGAGAGGGTTGGTGAAATAAAGGAGGACCCTTAATCAGGTGGATTGACACAGTGACTGCATCAATGGGCCCCAGAATGTCAGGGATTGTGAGGATGGCACAGGATAGACCATGGGTCAGATCTGTTGTTCACAGTGTCACTATGGGTCATATTCGATGAGACTACACCTAACAATGGTGGAGGAGAAAGACATTCAAGAACCATGACAGCAGAGCAGACACTTAGGAAAGCACTGGATGTGGTGAGGAGAGAGACCTGGTGAGTCTACAGAGGAGGAGGTAGCCAGAAGGTTGGGTGACCTTTCACAGCACAAAGGTGGTGGTGAAGCCGCTCCAGGTGGAGGAGAGAGCAGTAGCAAAGGCCTGGTCCCTAGGGAAACAAGGAAGAAGGGAGACTTCTAATGAGACTATTGTTGTACTGCTGAGTTGGAACCAACCAATAGCTGACCCTCCTGCGGGTATTCAAGGGTGATTTGCTCAGGAGGAGATTGCCCACCTTTCTCACATGAAGCTGCTGAAGGATTCAAACTACATAAGTTTGGGATTGCAGTGTTGCTTCTTACTACTGTCGTTGTTGTTGTTATGTACTGTTGAGTCTCCTGCAACTCAGAGCAACCATATGTACAATATCTCTGAAGCCTGCCCTGTCCTAAAACAGTCTCACTGACTTTGACATGCCTACCCCCATTGCAGTGGAAGGGTGTACGCCAGGGATGTGTCCTGTCTCCATACCTTTTCAACCTGTATGCAGAGCAGATTATCCGAGAGGCTGGGCTCTATGAGGAGAAGCGTGGCGTTAGGATTGGTGGAAGATCTATCAACAATTTGCATTATGCAGATGACACAACCCTGCTCGCTGAAACTGAGGAGGACCTAGTGCACTTACTGCAGAGGGTCAAGGACTGCAGCCTTCAGTATGGACTGAGGCTCAATGTCCAGAAGACAAAAATTCTCACCACTGGACCAATCGGCAGCATCAGGATGGATGGTGAAGAGATTGAGATTGTTCACAGCTTCAGTTTGCTCGGCTCCACGGTCAACACTTTTGGCACCAGTAGCCAGGAAATCAAAAAACGTGTTGCGATGGGAAAGTCTGCGGTTAGGGACCTCTCTAAAGTACTCAAGAGCAACGGTGTCTCTCTGGAGACTAAGGTGCGCCTGATACAGGCCATGGTTTTTGCAATCACTTGTTATGCATCAAAGAGTTGGACAATGACTAGGGAGGATAGAAGGAGAATTGACGCCTTTGAGCTGTGGTGCTGGAGAAGAGTATTGAAGGTACCATGGACTGCCAAGAAAACAAATAGATTCATCCTAGAGAGGGTTAAACCAGGTTGCTCCTTGGAGGCAAGGATTCTGGGGCTTCGCCTGACATACTTTGGACATGTTGTAAGAGAGACAGGTCTTTAGAGAGGGACATCATGCTGGGCAGAGTGGAAGGACAGTGCAGGAGGGGAAGACCCTCTATGAGGTGGATTGATTCAGTGACTGGGGTAATCGGGATGGGTGTGTCAGAGGCAATGAGATTGGCACAGGATAGAGCAGGGTTTAGGGCTGTTGTACATAGGGTCGCTATGAGTCGCAAACGACTCGACGGCACATAACAAAAACAACCTCCATTGCCTCAATTCCTATATCAATCCATCTTATCTGGAGTCTTCCTCTCCTGCACTGTTCCTCTAGCCTTCTAAGCATGATGCCTTCTTTAAGGACCAGTCCCTCATGGCTATATGCCCAAAGTATGTGAGACAGAGCTTCAAAATCTTAGCTCCAAGGAGAAACTTGGTTTCACCCTAAGACAGAACGATTTGTTTTCTTGGCAGTCCATGGTCTGTTCAAAACTTTTCTCCAGCACCACAATTCAATGGCATCAATTCTTTTATCATCCTTAGTCATTATCCAGCTCTCTGAAACATATCAAGTAATTGTGAAAACCTTGGACTGGATTAGGCACACCTTAGTCTCTAGACTGACATTGCTGCTTCTCGGTACTCTAGAAAGGTCCCTGACAGCAGATTTTCCCAGTGCAATTCATCTTTTGATTTCCTGACTGCTGGTTCCAAGAGTGTTGATTGAAGAGCGGAGCAAGTTGTAACTGTTCACAACCCCAGTCTCTTCTCCATTCATCATGGTGCTGCTAATTGGTCTAGTGGTGAGGATCTTTGTCTTCTTGATGTTGAGCCTTAATTATATGCTGAAGACTACCATCCTTGACCTTCTTCAGCAAGCACTTCAGGTCCACCTCAGTTTCAGCAAGGAAGGTTGTGTCATCTGCATGACATAGGTTGTTGATGAGTCTTCCTCTAAAACTGATGTCATATTCTTCTTCATGAAGCCCAGCCTCCTGAACAATCTGTTCTGCATATAAATTGAAAAGAAATGAGCAGACAGGGCACATCCCTGACACACACCTTTCCTGATTTTGCATGTGGTGTTTCCTTTCTCTGTTTTGAGGACTATTTCTTGGTCCAAGTATAGGTTTCGTATAAGCATAATCAAGTTTTCTGGAACTCCCATTCTCCTCAAGGTTAACTACAATTTGTTGTGATCCATATAGTTAAATGTCTTTGCCTAGTCAGTCAAACACAGATAGGTTTCCCTCTGGTACTCTTTGCTTTCTGTCAAGATCCATCTGACATTGGTCATAATGTCTCTAGTGTCTCTAAATACAGCTTGTGTTTCTGGTAGTTCTCTGTCAATGTACTGTTCCAGTTGTTTCTGGATAATCCTCAGCAGGATTTTGCTTGTGGGTGATATGACTGATACTGTACAATAATTTCTACACTCCTTCACTACGCCACCAATGAAACTAGGGAGTGGTGAGTGATAAGAGGAGATGGAGCAGGCCAGGAGGGCCTGTGGCCAGGCCTAGGAGTCTGAACTCGGTTGGTGGTTGTCATCATTTTCATTGAGTCAATATTTCCTCCTGGAGCCCACATGTGACACAGCAGAGCTGCCCCACAGGGTTTTCTAAGTTGGAATCTTTATGGAAGGAGCCCTGGTGGCAAGTGGGCTGACGGGCTGACCACCTGAATGCACTAGGTTTTTTTCACAGCAGAAAGATGTGGAGGTTTCCTTCTGTTAAGATTTACAACCCCTGGTTATGGGCAGAGGCACACCTGACTGATGGTGGTGCTCTTATATCAATCAGGGTCAGAGCAGACTGAGTTCTTTGTTCATCCTAGCTTGATGCCTGCATTGTGGTCAAAGCTGTTGCATGCCTAGGGCACATAAAACTCGTAAAAATAAATAAATATTTACAGCTTTGGGAATCTCTTGCCCATTCTGCTCTACCCTATACGATCTCTGTGAGTCGGAATGTCCTCAAAGGCAGTAGATTTGGTTTTGGTGGATTTTCATCCTTATAGGATCAGATTGCCAGGCTTTTTCTCCAGTCGAGTGGCTGATGGGGTTGACATTTGCACTTCAAACTACTACTGACCAAACTAGCACTTAACCAACTTGGCCATTGTGTCACCCAATCTCCTTGAACTTGATTCTGGGAGGCAATTAGATATTACTCAGCAGGAATATGCCATCTCATTCTCTACCCTGCCTGAGGAAAATGTCCCCAGGCCACTGAGAGGGAGATGCTTCACAAAACCTGCATCCTGCTAAAACAGGGGAGTGAGGGTGAGGTGAGGAAGGGAGGGTGCTCAGACTTGATCATGCAGTTGGGCAGGGTCAAATGTCACCTGGCCTCATTTCCTATACCAGTAGCATTTTCAAGAAGTGACCAACATATAATCTAATCCCAAACCAAAGTATCCAACCCAGTTGCCATGGAGGCAGTGGAGTAAGGCGTTGCTTCTGCAAGAAGGCGCTGCATTCAGCATCAACGCCCAACAACAAGAGGCTAGGCCAACAGTCACAAAGAACAGGAAAGGGTCAGGGCCAGTTTGGAGATTCATTTTTAAATACCTGGTGACATATGGCTACCATAAAGGACATCATTAAAATGAACCATTATTGTTGGCAATGGATGCCACCAAGTTGAGTACAGCTCCTAGTGACCCTATGAACAACAGGTCTGAACCCTATCCTATCCTGCACCATCTTCATCATCTCTGATAAACTTGAGCCTATTGCTGTAGTCACCATGACAATCCATCTCTTTCAAGATCTTTTCTCCTTTGCTGACCTTCCACCTTTCCCAGCATGATGTTTCTTTTCAGAGGATACCCCCTTCTAACAACATGCCCAAAGTATGTGAGATGAAGTTCTGCCTCTAAGGCGTTCTCTTCAAAACAAATCTATTGCTTCTTTTGTCAGTCCCTGGGATATTTAGTACTCTCTTCAACATCACAACTCAAAGGCATCAATTCTTCTCCGGTCATTTTTATACACTGTCCAGCTTTCAGATGCCTAGCAAGTAATTAAAAAGACCATGGCTTGGATCAGATGTACCTTGGTCTTCAAACTGACATCAGTTCCACAGTACTTTCAGAAGGTCCCCAATAGCAGACTTTCCCAATGAAATATGTCTTTTGATTTCTTGACTGCTGATGCCAAGGATGTTGATTGTGGATCTAAGTAAAATGAAGAAATTGACAATTTTTATCTTTTCTACGTCTAACATGTCGCTATGAGTCACAAACGACTCGATGGCACATAACAACAACATCTAACATGATGTTGCCTATTTACTCAGTGGTGAGGATTTTTGTTTTCTTGAGATTGAGATGTAATCCTTATTGAATGTTATACTTGTTGATTTTTAGCAAGTATTTCAAGTCCCTCTCACTTTCAATAAGCAAAGTTATACATCTGCATAATGCAGGTTGTTGATGAGTCTTCCTCCTATCTTGATGGAACATTCTTCCTTTATAGGGTCCAGCTTCATGAATGATTTGTTCAGCATACAGATTGAATAGGTATGAGAAAAGATACAGGCCGACATACACTTTTATGGATTTTAAAACTATGAAATGTTCCCTTGCCTATAACAAATGTGGATAACAGAGACACAATTTTCTAGAAGGAAAGAGACTTCCCTCTTTTGACATTCAGGTACCTTGGGTGAAACACTGCTATCTACACCACGTGGGATCCCTTAAGCTCAAGAAAAAGGGGTCAGGCCAGGCCAACCAGGGCTGAGATGTGGTTTCTGGAATGGAACAGACTTTCCTCTTCTTCCATTCAGGTACTTTGGGTGAAACACCGCTGTCAGGCCCAAGGCCCTGTGGGCCAAGAAGGGAGTATAAATATACAGGTCCTTCACAAAACATTGCCATACTCTGGGTCACTATATAATTACTACAATCTAACATCTAATAAGAAAAGACTCACATAATGTCAAGAGAGCAGCAGTCTGCCTTAACCATCATGAAAAAAAAATCAACCCAAAATAACCCTTCTCCTAAAAAATAGACCCAATGAATAATCCAGATAGAGAGAATCAGAAGAAATATGTTGATATAGGATTATTTGAACAGCTACAAAATAAAGTGCAAATGATGGAAGAAACAATGGAAGCCATTAAGAGAGCAAATATCCTAGGCAATAATCCAGAAGAAATATAATGATAAGGAGCAACTTGAACAGCTATGAAAGAAAATGCAAAAGATGGAAGAAAGAATTGATAGTATAGATAAAGCGGTAAAAGAACTTAAATAAAATCATCACAAGACACACAGGGTAAGCCAACACAGTACTGGAAATAACAGAGAAATATGAAAACACAGTGCAGAATATTAAGACCCAATTGGCAGAAGAGACACATAGGTAGGATAAAAAAAGTAGAACTGAAGAGATGGAAAAGAAAGCCAGTGAGCTGGAAGACAAAAGCCTCCCTGAAAACATACTAGAAGGAAAATCTGAGATGAGATGTAAAGAAAACGAAAAGAAAAAAAAAATTAGAATCGTGTGGGATGACATCAAAAGAACAACATATGTATGATTGGAATTCCAGAACAGGGGAGTGACAGGGAAATCACTGAAAAAGTTGTAAAAGAAGTACTAGAAGAAAACGTCCCAGGTATTTTGAAGAATGGAAAAATCCACATTCAAGAAGGATAGTGAACACCAAATAGACTATACTCAAAAAGGAAAACATCAAGACACATATCATAGTCATATCGTTGAAATTAAAAGATAAGGTTAGAATACTAATAGCAGCATGTGAAAAACAAAGAATCACCTACAAAGGGGAAACAATTATATTAAGTTCTGATTTCTCTGCAGAAACTGTGTGAGCTAGAAGACAATGAGATGGCATATACAAAAAGTTGAAAGAAAACAATTGCCAGCCCAGTATCCTATATCTGGCAAAGCTTTCCATCCAATATGAAGGAGAAATTAGATCCTTGGTAGAAAAGAAAGAACTTATGGAATTTGTGAAAACAAGACCAAAATTACAAGAAATTGTAAGTGCTGTCCTTCACAGAGAGATGCCAAAGGAAAGTAAATGGGCCACAATAACAAGAAAGAATGGGGCAGGGGTGTAGGGATGGACACCTCAGCAAAATAACAACAGTAAAACCTGGCCTGGCAATAATCACACTTAATGTGAATGGATTAAATGTGTCAATTAAGATAAAAAGAATGGCAGAATGGATTTAAAAACAAAGCCCATCAATATGTGGCCTACATGAGACATGTCTGAAAAAAAGAAGAGAAAGACACTCAAAATCAAAGGCTGGAAAAAATATACTAAGCATATGGTAGCCTTAAAAAGGCAGGAACTCTGGTGGCCTAGTGGCAAGAAGTTGCACTGCAATTCCAGAGGTATGGGGTTTGAATCCACCAGATGCTCTGCTGGAGAAGGAGGAACAATCTCTTCCTGTACCAGTGAGATCTGATTTGACAGGACACACACTAATAATAATAATAATAATGGCAGGAGTAGCAATAATAATCTCTAATAAAATAGGCTTCAGAATTAAAACCATGATAAAAGGTCAGGAAAGGCATTACATACTGATTAAAGGCATAATAAATCATGAAGACACAACCTTGGTCAACATTTACATACCAAATGATTGTTGTTGTTATGTGCCATTGAGTCGTTTGAGACTCATAGTGACCAAATGATAGACATGCAAAATACATAAAACAACAGTTAACAGAATTGAAGAAAGAAATACAGCACCAAAACAGTGGTAGGAGACTTCAACACACCACTATCACCAAAGGATAGGTCAACTTAGGAGAAACTTGTGGAGTCATTCTAGCTCACTAGGGTTACTAGTGGTCATGGAGCATGTGTGAAAGGACCTGGCTACAATGCCTGAAAGCAGGCAAAGAGTGCCAAGAATGGATGGGACTGAAAGCAGTCTCAGACTTTCTGGAGCACGTATCATCATGAAAGGGATCTGAAAAGTCTCCGTTAAACAAAGACTAGTTTCTGATGTTCTTGATAAGACTGTTAGGAGTACAGTAAGACCTTGTTCAAAGGCACTTTCTTCAAACTTGAGAAGACTGTTAAGAGTGCAGTAAGACCTTGTACAAAGGCGCTGTCTTCAAAACTGTTCATGCTTATCTATATGCTTTGTTCCATATTACCTATGTTTTGTTCCATATGTTTAAACATTTACCCACCCTATGAAATCATGCTTTGCTGAATGCTTTCATTTTCTGAAAATAAAAGCAGGGGCTCTGAAGCTGCCCAAGGCCACTAGCCTGAGCGAGCTCTTTTCCCTCTGGAAAAATTACTTTTCACTTTGTTAGTCTTCCTTCAGCTTTACTCACGAGAAACAACAAAATTCAACAAAGATGCAGAATACCCAAACTATACGGTCAGTCAACTTGACCTCATGGATGTATTTAGGGTACTGCACTCAATTAAAACTCAATTCACCTTCTTCTCAAGAGCACGTTGTAAATTCTCCAGAATTGATCACATATTAGGACACAAAGCAATCCTCAACAAATTATAAAACATTGAAATGATACAAAAAGTATCTTCTCAGATCACAATGCCACAAAAATAGAAATTAACCACAAGAGGATAAAGCTTTAAAAAAAAACAACCAATATGCACGTGGAAACGACATGCATGTTCTCTGCTAGAACATGATTGGATTATAAGAAACAAAGAATGAAATTTTAAAAGTTCCTTGAAACAAATGAATATGCAAATATAACATACTAAAACCTCTGGGGTGCAGCTAAGGCAGTCCTCAATGGGCAGTTCATAGTAATAGGCATACACATAAAAAAGAAAGAAGAAAAATGAATTATCTAACTCAACACCTTCCTCAAATAGAAAAAGAACAACAATCTAACCCCACAGCCTCTAGAAGAAAATAAATTATAATGGCAAGAGCTGAAATCAATGAGATAGAAAACAGAGAAACAATTAAAACCATCAATAAGACCAGGAGCTGTGTTGAAAAGGGTCAATAAAATTGACAAACCACTGGCAAACTTAACACACGCACACACAGAGAGAGAGAAGACACAGATAACTCAAGAAATGACAGAGGTGGCATCACAATAGAACTATATGAAATGAAATTGATAATATCAGAATACTATGAAAAGCTACACTCTGATAAATGTGAAAACCTAGTGGAAATGGACAAATTCTTTGAAACTCATGCCCTATACAAACTGACAAGGACATATATAGAACACTTGAACAGACCAAACACAAAAGAAGATATTGAACAGGTTATGAAAAGGCTTCCCCATAATTCTACCAAACATTCATGGAGGATCTATCACCAATTCTTCTTAAAGTTTTTAAAAATCTAGAAAAAGAAGGAATACTCCCAGAGCATTCTATGAAACAAGCATAACCTTAATAACAAATCTAGGCAAAAATATTACCAAGAAAGAAAACTACAGACTAATATTTCTCATGAATATAGATGCAAAAATCCATAACAAAATCCTAGTCAATAGAATCCAAAATCACATCAAAAACATAATTCATCAAGACCAAGTGGTATTCATAACATATATGCAAGAATGGTTCAACATAAGAAATTCAACATAATTCACCACATTAACAAGCAAATAACAAAAAACATATGATCCTAGCAATTGATGCAGAAAAGGTATTTGACAAAATCCAGCACCCCTTCCTGATTAAAACACTCAGCAAAATTGGAATAGAAGGAAATTTCCTCAATACAGTGAAAAGTATATTTGCAAAACCAAGAACCAGTATTATCCTCAATGGAGAAAAACTAAAAGCATTTTCCTTGTGAACAGCGACCAGACAAGGATGCCCACTATCACCACTTCAGTGGCGTATTCAGTATTGTAGTTTAAGTGCTTACTAGGGCAAAGAGATGGTTAAAATATTGCTATATGCAGATATGATATTATACACAGAAAACTCCAAAGACTAAACAAAAAAACCTGTTAGAGTTAGTAGATTAGTTTAGTAGAGTGGCAGGATATAAGATCAATATCCAAAAATCTACAACAAAGAGAACTCAGAGAAGGAGACAAAGAAAACAATACCATTTGCAATAGCCAACCACGAATTGAGATAATTGGGAGTGAACCTAACTAGAGATACAAAAGACCTATAAAAAAAAAAACAAAACTACAGAGCATTTCTGCAAGACACAATAAAAGAACTAAAGAAATTGAAAAATATACCCTGTTCATGGATAGGAAAGATCAATATTGTAAAAAATGACAATCCTACCAAAAGCAATCTATATGTTCAATGCAATCCCAATACAGATACCAAATTCATTTTTCGAGATCAAAAGGGAAATTGTCAAGTTTATTTGGAGAGGAAAGAGATCTTGAATAAGCAACACACTTCTGAAAAACAAAAATGAAGTGAGAGTCATAGCACTCCATGGCCTCAAAATGCACCACACAAAGGTAGTAACCAAAACATCATGGTACTGGTCCAATGACAAGCACATAGACCAAGGGAACAAAATTTAGAGCCCAGAAATAGACCCAGCTATCTATGATCAATTGATATTTGACAAGTAAAATGAAATCTATAAAATGGGGAAATGGCAACTTCTTCAACAAATAGTGCTGGTAAAACTGGACTGCTAACTGCAGAAAGCTGAAACAGGATCCACATCTCACACCATATACAAAAATCAACTGAAGGTGGTTCAGAGACCTGGGAGTAAAGCCCAAAACCATAAAGTTCATCTGAAACAAACTAGGATCAAGTTTAGATGGCTTAGTCTATGGTATAAAGAGACTGCCAAATCTGCACTATCTAGAGAGGATAAAATTGATGAATGGGACCTTCTTTTTTTTCTATATTTTATTAATTTTCATAAACATTTACAGAGATTTTGGGTTTCCATTCATTCATTGTTGCACTATTCTCTCTACCCTCCTCCCAGTTTGTTCTTGTCCAAATGCCACAGTGCTTGTCAAAGCCAGTTCTGATTAATCTTCTTTGTCAGTGTGTCCTTTGCCATTCCCTATCACTCCTCCCTGAGAGAGACTTCACCCTGAGTCATAAGGAAAAGGGGATGGCGTATTCTCTTAGCTACTTCCTGCTGAAAAGGGACGCTGTGGGTTTCAGGGTGAAGATCTTCTCTCACTACTCTAAAGGGCCCCTTTGGCAGTAGGAAACACATAGACTATTATGGAGATTGATTTTGGAATTTAGATGCACTCTTATTGATTGTGCTTGGCCGTACATGTTCATATCCTTGAAGATGTATCATGGGGGTGTTGCAACCTAGAAGACACAAATTTGACTAGCAAGTTATAAGTACATGAGTCCAAAAATTATGGAAAAGTAAAAGAAAAGATTCTTTCATTGTTTTACAAACCCTCCCCCAGGTTCCCTCCACCATGTAGCCCTCGCTCTAGTCTCCTGTGATGACAGAAATACCTAGTTATATATCTCTTTTAAACAGTTTTCTCCCTCCTTTGTTTCAGTGCAGTATACATTATTGAACCCATCTTACTCAGTCTCTCCCCAACCCCAAGGACAGTCCCATTCTACAACAGTGGCATCATGAATGGGACCTTCTAAAGATTAAACCTTGTGTGTCTCAAAAACTTTCCCAACAGACTGAAAAGAAAATCTACTGATAAAACATTTGACAATACCATTTCAGAAAATGGTCTCATAGCCAAAGTTTAAAGAATATTACAGAGCCTCCACAAGACAGTCTGATAACACAATTACAAAATGGTTAAAAGACATGGAAAGAATTTTCACAGAGGAAGATATGGCGAACAGACACATGAAGAAATGCTCAAAATAACTGGCAATAAGAGAGATGTACATCAAAACCACAAAGAGATACCATCTCACTCCAGTAGCAGTGACAAAGTTTAACAGGACAACAAATAAAAAATGTTGGAGAGGATAGAAAATAAAAGGACAGATACAACTCAGATTTAATAATAACCGCTGGATAGGAACTCTTACACACTGTTGGTGGGATTGTACAATGGTACAACTACTCTGAAAGGCAGCTTGGCATTTCCTCAGAAAGCTGAACATAGACTTTCTATATGACCCAGCTATTCCACTGCTTGGAATATACCCCAAGAAAATGAGAACTGAGGCACAAATGGAGACTTGTACACCAATGTTCATAGCTGCATTATTCACCATTACAAGAACATAGAAATAGCCCAAATGTCCAACCACAAGCAAATGGAATTATGGTACATTCACATGATGGAATACTGTACAGCACACAGAAGCAATGACTTCTTAAATTACTACCGAACTTGGGAGGGACTGGAGACTGTTATGCTAAGGGAACTAACTTAGTCCCTTAAGGACAAATAGTGTATTAAGACTATTATTGTAGTGTGTATGAGGATCCAAGGGGGAGTAGGGGAGGCACAGAGGAGTGAGGATGGGTTGGGATGGGGTGGTTAATCATAGGGTCGCACAATCTGATGGGTGGAGGGAGGGGAGGGAAAAGGAAATGGGAAAGATCTGGTGTGAAAAACAAGGTATATGAACTTTGTAAGTAAGCCAGTGTAAAATTAAAATTCTATTTTAAAAAAATGGACATAAAAAATGTAAATAACATTGAGAATAATGGAAATCCCAGAACATTTATATCATTCTTATATGAAACCTTTAGAGAGCTCTGGTGGCCTAGTGGTAAGAAGCTGTGCTGCAATCTTAAAGGCACACGGTTTGAATCCACCAGCTGCACCACAAGAAAAGAAATGGGCAGTCTTCTCCCATGGCTTCAAAATTCCTCTGAAAGGTCCGCTGTGGGTCGGTTCCGACTTGAGGCACACAACAACAACACATGAAACCTAGACATAGACCAAGAAGCTGTTATCTAAACAGATCAAGTGAATGCTATATGGTTTGTTAGACAACACCTGGCTGTGCTCTGCAGACACTTTGGGTCAACTCTGTTTTGTTTCTACACTTGTTGCAACCCAGAGGGAATCTCCAAAGACGTGGCCCTCTCTGGTCTTTGCCGCCACAGCTGATTCTCATTCCGTCTTATAAGTTGTTTTCTCTTCCCATAGACTCCTTCCAGCATGGACACGGACCGCGAACTGTGGGAGAGAAAATGGAAGAAGACCAGTGAGGTCACCATGAAACCAGGAAAGGACAGATACAACTCGGGTAGATTTTTTTTTCTTTTCTCGGGACTTGGAATTAAGGATGGAAGCTCCAAAGTTTAGTCAGCAACAAATAAATCAACAATTGAGAAAGAATTGAATGAACAGTTCTTTGAATTTCAAGTCAAACCAAGGGGACCTTTCAGGTCCTCTTCTAAGGATAGCCTGGATAAGGGGCTCACTTCCTCCCTATTCTTTCCTATCCTATTAAATAATTCAGAAGTGACCTATGGACAGCCCACAGGAAAGTGGGGAGGGGGATACAGAAGCGGGCGTACAGCTGTGCCGTTCAAGGAGACGGGGTAGACCAGAAATCCAGAGCAACTCCTGCTCTTTCCCCGTAACTTCCCTCTCTGCTCTTGGCTGATCATGAGCTTTATAAACAGAGGCCTTCCTTTTCAGACCCTCCTGTTACCAGGTCATCATCTCTGCATGGGTCCACCGCAACAGAGAGATGGGAGTCCCTGTCAACTGGTTTTACAACATTGCATCTGGCTGACCTACCATGCCTGATATAGCTTCAGCTGTGACATCAGCGGATTTTGTTTTCCTTGTGTGGTTACAGACATCAAATGTGATGTGTGGCCCGTAGTGTGACCTAACACATAGCAGGAGTGTCAGTTCCCTGCCCCTTGACCTGGAACCTCTTATTCCAGGTGGGAACGAGCTCTCCCTGTTCCCCCAAAATCTGAGCCCTGATTATCTCTCTCCCTTCAGTGAAACCACACACAGCCTCGCCTCAAATCACTAGCTTCCTAACTCCTCACTGAGCTGACCTGGCAACCAAATGAGATCGCTCAGGAACCAGCCTTGAGAGCAAGCGGTGCTTCACTCAGTTATGTTAAAGAATAAGGGAGGGGAGGAAAGATAAGGGCCAGGGGCTCCCCGGATGACCTAGGGGTGCTAGAGGGTGGTCAGTGCTGGTACATTTCTAACAATAAATAATGTAACTGGCTGCTAACTGAATGATTGTGTCCACTCAGATGGACCTTGGAAAAAAATGCAGCCATTGAAAGCCCTACCAAGTGGAGTTCTACTCTAGTGCACATGAAGTCATCCCTACCATGAAATGAGGTTGAATTGATAGCAATTCACTTTTTCCCGGTGGAAGCAAGATCATCTCTTGTTATATAACCAAACAAACCCACTTCTGTGGAGTTGATTCTATGGTTAATGACCTTGCAGCAGCATAGAACTGACTAGGATTTCCAAGGCTGTGAAGTTTTAGAGTTGGAAGCAGGAGTGGAATCCACTTCCTAAACAACATGCCTCTGGAAACTCTATGAACTCTGATGCATGACGCTGGTTATGGAGAGGCTTCAGGCCTTTTGTTCACTGGGTCGTTATGAGTTGTACTCCACTCAATGGCAATCAACAACAACAACAAAGCTTTATAGAAATTAACTGCCCCTTTCTCTTTTAAAGTAGCTAAGAGATTCGAACTGCTTACATTTATGCTAACCAACCATTGTTTAATCCACCATGCCACCAGGGCTCCTTTGTTGAATCAAAGCTGGCTTAAAGACTGTGGGCCCCTGGAGACCCTCGTGCCCTTGGGGAACACTGTGCCTGACACCAGCTGGAGAAAAAAATCACAAGGATGAAGCCTTCGGGTCTGCCTTCACCCAACCTGTAGAACTCCCTCCACCACCCAGCTAGGAAATTCTAGATTTTATTTATTTGAAGGAGGAAGAGTCCCTGCCAATTGCCTTCCTAATGGGGCCACATGTGATCCTTAATTCTGTGCTGTTTAAAGCGGAACCAAAGGAAATTTTTCAGAGCATGACGCTTCAAAGTCATGGCAGAGAAAGGTCAGCCAGGCAGCCTTGGGTTCCACCCCTGAGCTCTCTGCCTGCTGGCCCTGGACATTCACTTGTCCTCTCTGTGTCTCACATGCCTCTGTGGAACAGCGCCACTGAAAGGTCAGCAGTTCAAAGCCACCAGACGCTCTTCAGGAGGAACACGGACCATCACCTCCTGTAAAGATCTCTAGCCCTGGAATCCCAATGCAGGGTAATCGTGAGTGACCCTCGATGGCATGGGTGTGGTTCTGTGTGACTATCGTAGGCAACATGTTTGCTAGATGGTTCAGAACATCCACAAGTAGATCCTGGCCCCAGCTTCTCACAGGCAACTAACTATGATTCTCAAATCCCTGAAACCCACACGTCTTTGACGGTTCATGTGGACAAAAATCTTAACCTGAATTATCTCAAGCTCCTTAAGCTCATTACAATGTTTTCTCCAGTGGTAAAGAACCACCAAGAGGTTGATGGTTCAAACCCAACACCTGCCCTGATGGAGAAAGAGGGAGCAGTGTACTTTCATAGAGATTACAGCCTGGGGAATCCTCAGGGTCTGTTCTGCTCTGTCCTGAAGGCTCTCTGTGAGTTGGAATTGATTAAGTGGCAAAAGGCTTGGGGGTTTTAGCTTGTTTGTCCTTGGCTGATAACCAAAAGGACGGCAGATTGAATCCTCACAACAGGACGGCCCAAGAAAGGCTGATGGAAGCCTCTGTAAAGAGCACAGCCTCATTCAACTCTGTCATACGAGCCTCATAACATACGTGGTGAATGGAGGGCAGTGGGGAAAACTTACTCTCTGGGGCTGGAAGTCTGGCCTTCTGTTGCTCTGAGCTGACAATGACTTGTTCCTCCACAAGGTACCGAGACACTGCCCAGGTGAATCCATCCCTGGTGACAGGGAGGGTCACATTTAACTACCTTGCTGTACTCAATGTGTTGTATTCACTCTCCAAGTTCTTCTAATTGGGTTTTGTTTCTTTCCAACTAGAGAACAGACTCTTCATTCAGTATGTCATTGAGTATGTCAGAGACAGCGTGAGCCACGAGGAGCTACATAACCTACTGGCTGATGATAATGCCTGGGAGAGAGTTGTGACTGAAGCTGGCTTGTCCAGGTAAACTCCAGGGTGTTCCAGAAATGACTGGGTTACCTACCTCCCCCATGCAGTCTCCTGTGAACGGGGTAAAGATACAAGTGAGCCATATAGAATGTTTCCTCCATCATCCCATCACTGAAGGGGCTCAGGTTGAGAAGAGATGAAACCTGCACGAGGCTGGATCATAGCTGTCATCTCAAGAGTTGTCTGTACTGTGCAAGACACTCCACCACTCATCATCTGTTTTTTCATCTGCTGGGTTTTCTTGGGAAGAGAACAAGGAAATGCACATAAGGAGCTTGGCATGAGGACTGATACACAGCACGTGTTTAATTACGAAGTTTCTGAAAAGGGCAGGTGCCAAATATCTCCTTCTGTGAAGTCAAAGTCAAGTAGAACTTTCTTTGGGGAGAGATTTTTTTAAAAATCCTGATGCACTCATTTGTCTTCCTGAGCTCATTTTCTGTCCATTGTACAAACACTGTAGGATCCTTCTGCTCAGCCACAAGGCAGAGAAGCTGGGGTGGAGTTGGCCATGAGCAGGATAGGATCCTGACTGTGCCCTAACTCCCTCTTGGATTCTTAGCAAGTTCTACAGTGTCTTAGAGACACTGATTTATCACCATTCTGTAACAACAGGGATCAGTCTTAAAAGACTGAAGGTGGTGAAGGCCCAGAGTGGGTCAAAGCTAGAGAACCAAGTGCAGTCATCCTATGCATGACCCAAAGAGGCCTGGACATGGGAGCAGAGCTCGAGATCAGGGTGCAATAGGTTCCTAGGAAGTCTTGGGGCAAGAAGATGAGTTAGTTGACTGTGGCACAGACTTAAAGATGCTCTGAGACTGGCAGAGCACAGTTGAGTGGAGAGGGGATGTTCCCCGCCTCTTTGGTTTGATTTACATCAGTGACAGGTTTTGAGAGTCCTGGGTAATTATTTCCTCCACACTTTGCCTGAGAGCTGGGCGATTCTTGACTGCTATTTAAGATGCTCTTTTCTTCAATGTACACAGCACTGGTAGTACACTGGTTAAGCGCTTGATTGCTAACCGAAAGGTGTGTGGTCTGAACCTTGGAGCTGCTCCATAAGACGAAGACATGGCGGCTTGCTTCTGTAGAGGTTGCGCCAGCCTGGAATAGCTGGCTCAGTTCCATTAGGTCCTAACACTTGTTGTCAAGTCCATGTGTGTGGCTGACAAGTGTTTTGTCATTTGAAAGACTTACCCCAACATGTCCTCACAAATTCCCACCACAGACGAAAAGATGTCTGTTGCCATTGAGTTTAAATGGAAGGTTTCATATTTTATACGTTTGGTTTTTTAAGTCCTTATTGTCTTTAAGAGGTTTCCTAAAATTCTATGTGGCCTTGGATTGCACGCCTGCCAAGTTGTCATCAGCTAAGGTGTCAGTTAGAATACTGGCAGATGAGGACAAGCTCATGACTTTGAGGGTGCTGGCTGGCAGGTCATGGACTGGGGAAGGTAAGGTGCTGGGTGGAGCCAGGCTTCCTACTCAGGCTCCTGTTTCCCAGTCAACTGGGGCTAAACTGAGTGGCTAGACAACGGCTAGACGAGGCCTTCAGCTTGGAGGATCCAGGGCTATAAATGAGAGCAAACATCAGGCAAAACTCACACGGAGAACTCTCAGGTTATGTCTTCTTCTTTTTTTAATACTAAGAGTCTGTGGACGCAGATTGTGCAGCTCCAATCCCATTTCTCCTTGTTCATCTTGCAACTCTGCAAATACTTTCATTGAGGAAATGCCAGTTTTACCACCTCCAGCAAAAGAGCTCTGTCATGTGGAGAATAGTGACCCACTCCAGAGTTTGCAGGCGTTGGGATCACCAAGAAAGACATGACTCAGATATGGGTACTGGATGGAATAGCACTTTCTTATAAACAGAAGAGACAGAGCAAGGCCATCTTTAAAAGTGGACATTTTTGCCCACAGGCCAGGCAATCTCAACGCTAGCAGTCATGATGAAAGGATCTGCATGAACCCCTCTTGTGACCCAGGAGGATCCTGTTCTTCCCCCATTGGGAACAGATACAGCAGTGAGGTTGATCAGGTGTCATATGATGCACACACTTAGTTACGTTGTTTCTGTGTAAATTAACATGAATTCGGGGCAAGAGGGGGGTGATGTCTTGTTAGATCATTATCTGCAGTTGGATGTGTTTCAATCAAAATGGCTCAGGAAAAGGTGTGGCCCTACACTCTCACTCGTCCGAATATTAGGTGACATTTATGCTCCTAATCTCAAGATTCATTCATAGATTGGAAGAAAAGTGGCAAGATGAACTTGGACTGGCCTTTCCACAATAATGTTAATTCACCTTTGATTTGGACATTGACCATACCTAGCATGAAAGAATATCTGAAGATAGTTTTTGCTCATTTCTTCTCTTGAGAAATCAGTGCTATAGAATATCAATTGTTCTTGTTGTTATGTGCCATCAAGTCACTTGCAACTCAGAACGACCCTATGTATAACTGCTCTGAATGCTGCTCTATCCTGAGCCATGCTTACTGTCTCTGACACACCGACCTCCATTACCCCAGTCACTGAATCAATCCATCTCATCGAGGGTCTTCCCCTCCTGTGTTGTCCCTCCAGCCTCCCAAGCATGAAGTCCCTCTCCGAGGACTGGTCCCACCTTACAACATGCCCAAAGTATGTCAGATGGAACTTCAGAATCCTTGCTTCCAAGGAGCAGCCTGCTCTCACCTTCTCCAGGATAAACCTGTTTGTTCTCCTAGCAGTCCATGGTACATTCTATACTCTTCTCCAGCACCATGGCTCAAAGACATCAGTTCTCCTTTTGTTATCCCTAGTCATCAGCTTTCTGATGCATAGCAAGTAATTGTGAAGACCACGGCCTGAATCAGGCACACTTTAGTCTCCAGACTGACATCGTTACTCTTCAGTACTCTGGAAAGGTCCCTGACAAAAATTCAATTAATCTTTTGATTTCCTGGCTGCTAGTGCCTGAACTGCTTGCTACAGAAAGTCAAGAACTGCAGCCTCCTATATGGATTGAAGATCAACATCAAGAAAACGAAGATTCTCATCACTGGGCCAATTGGCAGCATCAGTATGGATGGTGAAGGGATGAGATAGTTAACAGTTTTAGTTTACTTGGTTCCACAATCAACAATCTTGGTAACAGCAGCCAGGAAATCAAGAGACAAATTGCATTGGGAAAGTCAGCTGTGAGGCACCTCTCAAGAGTACTGAAGAGCAATGATGTCAGGCTGGAGACTAAGGTGTGCCTGATCCAGGCTATAGTCTTCACAATTACGTGCTATGCTTCAGATAGTTGGACAGTGAACCGGGATGATAGAAAGGGAATTGGTGCTTTTGAGCTGTGTTGCTGGAGAAGAGTGTTGAATATACCATGGACTGCTAGGAGAACAAACAGGTTTGTCCTGGAGAAGGTGAAGCCGGAATGCTCCTTGGAGTCAAGGATTCTGACATACTTTGGGCATGTTGCAAGGAGGGACTGGTCCTTAGAGAAGGGCATTATGTTTGGCAGAGTGGAGGGGTGGCGAAGGATAGGAAGACCTTCGATTAGATAGATCGAGTCTGACTGGAGTGGTGGGAATAAGTGCATTTGAGATGGGTAGGTTGGCATAGGACAGAATGGCTTTTAGAGCTCTTGTACATAGGGTCGCTATGAATTGCAAGCAGCTCGATGGCACATAACAACAACAACAGCAGTGCCAAGAGCATTGATTGTGGAGCCAAGCAAACTGAAGCTGTCAACAATCTCCATATCTTCACCTTCTACCATGATGCTGCCAATCGTCCCAGAGGTGAGAATCTTTGTTTTCTTGATGTTGAGCTTCAATCCATATTGAAGGCTGCAGTCCTTGACCTTCTGCTTCAAGTGCTTCAGGTCTGCCTCAGTTTCAGCAAGCAGGGTTGTGTCATCTGCAAAACACAGATTGTTGATGAGTCTTCCCCCAATCCTGATTTCACCTTCCTCCTCATAGAGCCCAGCAACCTGGATGATCTGTTCTGCATATAGATTGAAAAATTAGGGAAATAGGACATATCCCTGGCATATACCCTTCCCAGTTTTGAACCATGCAGTGTGTTTTTTGCTCTGTTTTGACAACGCCTCTAGGTCCAAGTATAGGTTTCACATAAGCACAATCAAGTGTTCTATGATTCCCATTGTTCTCAGAGTTCACCACAGTTTGTTGTGATCCACACAGTCAAAAGCCTTTGCATAGTTGATGAAACACATTCCCCTGGTACCCTTTTTCTCTCTGCTTTTAGCCAAGATCCATCTAACATCAGCTATAATATTCCTAGTACCATGATCTCTTATAAACCCATATGGCAGGTCTGAAAGTTCTCTGATGAAGGGCTATTCCAGTCATTTTTTTAATAATTTTCAGCAGAATCTTCCTTGTATGTGATATTGATGACATAATGTACAAAATAAATGTTTGTACTGAAAAATATTCTTTACATTTATAGAATTCTCTTCCATTTCATTTATCGTAAAAGTTCTTTGACTTATGGAGGACAGATTTCTTGCATATTAGAAAACTATCTTTCTTAACTGCTTGATTTTCATTGTTACAGGGATGTGGCAGATGGACTACTTGATGCTCTGAACAAACTTTATATAGATTTGGTTGTGGAAGACATGCTTCGACTAGGACTGCTGGATGGGGAGAAGTTTTTGAGGGAGTTTCCTCAGATGAAAATGGAACTTGAGAAGTGTATAAGAGAGCTTCGTGCCCTTGCAGACAAGATTCAGAAGACACACAGGGACTGTACCATCTCCAACGTGGTGGCCACCTCTACTGGTGTCATCTCTGGCGTTCTGACCATTACTGGTCTGGCTCTGGCACCTCTGACAGCAGGAGTCAGTCTGGGGCTCACGGCAACAGGGATGGGGCTGGGAACGGCAGCTGCAGTCACGAGTGTTTCTGCCACCATTGTGGACCACTCAGTCCGTTTGTCAGCAAAAGCCAAAGCCAGCAAGCTGGTATCAATTGACAGTGACACACAGGAAGAAGAGAAGACTTTGGTTTCTAACATAGTCAAATTCTTTTCCATTATGAGAAAATGCACCAAAGATTCAAAAGTTATTGAAAAGAACATCAATGCCTTCAAGCTGGCCAAAGCCAACCCTGGATTGGCAGCCAATGCCAGACGTTTCATGACCAATGGAAGCATCTCAGTCCAGAAAGGTCGGCAGGTGCAAAAAGCCTTTGAAGGCACTGCCCTGGCAATGACCAAAGGAGCCCGAATGGTGGGTATGGCCTCCACAGGTATCTTCCTTCTGATGGACTTGGCCAGCCTTGTGAAGGAGTCAAAGCACTTGTATGAGGGGGCCAAGACAGAGTCAGCTGATGATCTGAGGCTCAAGGCTTCGATGGTGGAGAAGAAGCTGAAGGA
>NW_006399836.1:11583666-11632970 GCF_000299155.1 Elephantulus edwardii
GTTCATTCCTCTCTTTGAAAAGCAAAAGTTAAGAATACCAGAAGAATAGTTTATCTTTTGCTCTTCATTATTTCACTTTGTTCTGCTGTCTATGATTACTGGCGCTTCACAAAGTACAGTTACCTGCCTGTTTTAACTAGAGCTATTGTTTAACTACTTGCAGGTCTATTTACCAATTCTTTCTGTCTTTATCTTTCTGTTGTCATATGAACACACCCTACTAGCGCCTAGGCCTCTTTCAAGTTTTGCTTGAGTCCTTTGCAAAAGCAAAGCCAGAATAGAACTTCAAATATGGACTTTAACGTCTCTCAAGACTTGGAGGGTAAATCAGCCATTGAAACTGTTGCCCTGAGATCACTTTTAAGTCAGCACTTCAAATGACAATGATGCAATCCAGTCGTGGCTGACACAGCGGCCTCAGACACACTCCCGTGTGTGTTCTGTTTGTGTGCCGGGCATGTGCCAGATTCCACGTGAAGCCATGAAATGTGAATCTCATGAGGCTCAGTGAGGCTTTTCAAGAGGCTGATACAGAGAACTGGATCATGACCAAGGACTATCTCCTTCACTTTCATGTTACTGTTGTCTTAGGCACCTACATTATGATTCCTGCAGATGGTGTTTTAAGTTGAGACTGACACACTTTTGAAGATGTGAAATTAGCCATTGTCTTGGAGTTGCACACCAACTGCTTTCTCCTGGGCTTGTCAAGAGATTTGGTTGCTATACAATATGCAAGCTGTCCTTGTCTGCTAAGAGGGAGATTATGTTTCCGGTGGGGAATAAATGACTGAATTTCATACAATGATATACTAGGGAGGTTTGCATGCTGTCAGGGACCTCTCTAAATTCCTGAGGGGTAATAATGGCAGTATGAGGACTAATGGGTGCCTGATTCTGATCACAACCACTTGCTATGCTGCTGAAAGCTGGACGATGAATAAGGACGACAGAAGGAAAACTTGATACCTTTGAGCAGGGGTGCTGGAAAGAACAGAATATCCCATGGACTGCCTAAGATCTTAAGAAGGTGCAGACAGAGTGCTACTTGGAGGCACTTGGAGATTATAAAGCTTCATCTACTATACTTTGGGCATGTAGCTAGGAGAGGCTATTCTTTGGAGAGGGACAACATGTTTGGGAAGGTGGAGGGATGGTGAAGGAGAGAAAGACCCTCAACCAGGAGGATTGACACAGTGACTGCAGCAATGGGCTCTAGTGTGTCAGACATGATGAAGATGGCACAGGACAGGACAGGGTTCCGATCTGTTGTTCACAGGGTTGTTATGAGTCAAACTTGACTCGACAGCACCTAGTAACAATACCTTTTTTAAAAGCCACAAGCAGTTTCAATATACAAGGAACTCACCTGATGGACTACATCTGTGGAAAGAGTAGTTACAGAAGTTCAATATCAGCAGTCAAAATAAGCCCAGGGGCTTACTGTGGAACAGAGCACCAGCTACTTATGTGTAAGTTCACACTGAAGTTGAAGAAAATGAAAACAAGTTCACAAGGACAGAAATATGAACTTGAGTCTCTCTCACTTAAATTAAAAAATCTTCTCAAGAATAGATCTGATACATAAGGAGCTCTGCTGTGGCAAGAAGCTGCACTGCAAACCTGAAGGCACATGGTTCGAATCCACCAGGTACTTCACTGGAGAAGGAGGGGCAATCTCCTTCTGTGCCAGTCAGATCCAATTCGACGGTACATGACAATAACAATAAAACAAACAAAAAATAAGGTTAAAAAAAATAATAGATTTGTTACACTGAACACTCATATTCAAAGACCAGATGAGTGATTTGATGACATCAAAAATCTCATGTAAGAACAAAGCAAAAGACAGGGTGAAAAGAAAAGACCATAACAGATGTCAGAAGAGACTCTGAAAATTGCACTAGAGCACACAGAGACCAAAACAAAGGGTAGAAATGCTGAAATAAAATAGATGAACGGAAGACTTCAAAATGAAGCTCAAGAAGACACAAAAATATTACAACAAAATTGTGCAAACAGTTGGAGTTAGAAAATAAAAAGGAAAGAACACACGTGGCATTTTTCAAACTGAAAGAACTGAAAAACAAAGTTAAGCCTTGAATTTCAATATTGAAGGATTGCTTTATTTGACTCAAGAAGCATCAATAGATACTGGAAAGAATACACAGTATCATTGTAACAAAAAGAATTCCTTGACCTTGATCCAATTCAGGAAGTAGCGTATGATTGTCAGTGATGCGATGGTATGTATAAGCTGAATTCAAAGTTGATGTGTGTCACCAAACTGTGCAGCTCTGCAACTGCATCCTGGCCCATCCTCACCCTTCTGCCCCCAGCCCTCACCTCCTTGTACCCCCAATATGTTTTTCCCAATAAAAAAAACTAAAAAAAAAAAAGTTGATGTGTGTCAATCAACAAACTCTAGAATTACACTAAGACCTTGGATTAAACCAAAAAAGAAAAAAAAAGAACCAATAGTATTGAAGGGAAAAGATCCAGCTGCATTGAAGGCCCTGGAAAAATATAAGAACCCAGAAATTGATGAAAGTCCAGTAGGTAGGTTTCAACAAACAGATACAGCCTTGGCCATAATAATAACACAATATAATAAATAATAATTGGTTAAACTGGACTAGATGAAGAAGAATGTGGCAGCAGGACTGGAGGAAGAAGCCACACTCATAACCTGCATTATGTGCCTGACACAACATTGCTGCTGAAAGTAAAATGGATTTGAAACACTTGTTGCAGAAGATCAAAGACCACAATTTTCAATATGGGTTATATCTCAACATCAAGAAAACAAAGTTCTTCACCCCTGCACCGGTAAGCAGCACCATGATGGAGAGAGACGGAAGTTGTCAACGATTTCATTTTACTTGGATCCACACTCAACACCCACGGTGATGGCAATAAAGAATGCTGATGGGAGTTGCAAAAACATTGGGGAAACCTGCCATCAAGAACCTCTCCCAAGTTCCAAAGAGCAAGGACATCAGACAACGGTGTTCCTGACCCAAGTCACAGTCTTTTCAATGACTTCCTATTCACCTGAATAAGGACAATAAAAGAAGAATCCGTGCCTTTGAAATGTGATGTTGGAGAATAGTATGTAGGAAAGGGTTCTGGGTGCATTCTCAGACACAGATGGGGAGACTTCATCTCACATAATTAGGGGACACATTGTCAGGGGGCCAGCTTTTGGCAAGAGACATTATTCTGGGAAAAGTGGAAGGTCAGGGAAAGAGAGAGAGACCATTAACAAGAGGGATTGACAGTGACCATACAATGGACTCGAGCACATTAGAGCTCATGAAGATGGCACAGTTCAGATACATTGTTCGTAGGAGTTCTATGTGTTATACTGATCTGGATGGCATAGAATAGTAACAGCAATAAGGTCTCATGTCCAGTTGTTTCGAACCAGCCTCCTGCAAGCAAGGAGCATAAACTTCAGATACTAGAGTAGAATTGACATGATCCGGAGTTCACACTTTCTTTAGCTCTCTTCGTTACAGGATCCTCTCACTCTCCAGCAGTCAAGGCTACTCTCACTTTGTCTCTCGGTTTTCTCAGACACAGGGATGGCCATGACTCTGCCAGCGTTGAGCTGTCCTACCTTGTGCCTGTAATTTCTTCCAGTTACTGAATTTCCTCCCAGATCTGCTTGCTTTTTTGCATAGTCTCCCAAACCCCGAGGTAACTGCTTTTAAAATTTGTGTCTTCTAAAACCATTAATGTAGAATGAGTATAAAGACCCAAAAGGGGTGGGAGAGGGTGGAAGCAGAGGGATGAGGATGTGCAGGGGGAGGGGGAATTAATCATGGGGTTGTATAATTTTGGGGGTGGGAGGATGAGGGAAATTGAAAGATTTTGTTCTTGAAAACAATGTATTTGAATTTTGTAAATAAACTAGTAGAAAAGAAATAGACATTTTAAAAAGAAAATTGTCTTCAATTTATGGTCTTTTGCAGCAAAGTTAGTTTGTTAGGCGCCTGTGATTGAAGCTTAGTTCCTTCACTGCCCCGCTATGTGAACTTGAATAAGCCATTGTCCCTGCTCCTCACTTTGGACTCACTTTCCCTACCTGCACAGTCAGACAATAATTTTATCCTCACTCACAGGGTATTACTAAGGCTCAAATGAGATGGCAAAGAAATGAATGGAAAGCAAATGGAAATGTGCTTTTCTGGTAGAATAAAGTCCATCCCTCTTGCTGGAAACCTTCACAGGCTGGTGAGAGTCCCAGAGACACCCCAAAGGTCTAATGAACCTGGTAAAAGTTGGTTCTGTATACTAGCCCACTCCAGTCCCACAACTCTTGGGAATAAAGTAGAAAGGTTAAGATTGCCAACTTTAGAGTCAGACCTAGATTTCTGTTTTCCTCTGTGAAGTCTTGGATGCATTGATGAGTCTCTTTCTTTATAAAAATGTGTCCCTTTCTACTTGACTGGATCTGAGAATTCAGTAAGAAATGGTTTCCCAAGCCCATTAAAGTTGACTCTGTTAGGAACCATTAAGTCAACTCCAGCTCATAGAGATCCTCTGTACAAGACGGTGAACTCCTCCTCATCCTGCACCATCTTCACAGTATCCCATTGTTGCAGCTCTTATATTAGTTCATCTCCTTGAACAGCTCCCTCATTTTTTGCTTATTTCTATTTTATCCAGTACAATGTTTTTCTCCAGAGTGTGTGAGACTAAGTCTCAATGTCTCTGTTTCTCATGAGCTATTTAATTTTCAACTTAGAGTTGTTAGTTCTCCTGGCGGCCTATGTTATAGCTAATATTCTACTTCAACACCACAATTCAAAAGTATTAATTCTTTTACATTTTACCTTACTGATGACCAAACTTCACACACATATAAAGTAATTGAAAAAGACCTGGCATATCTCAATCTTTAAAGTAACAGCCTTGCTTTTTAGTACTTTAAAGGGATATTTGGCAGTAGATATTCCCAGTTCAATAGGTTATTTCATATCTTTCCATTGGAAATGACTATGAATCCAAGTAATATGAATTACTTAACAATTCAATCTTTTCTCCTTTTCTTATGATGATACTTATTGGCTGAGTTGGGAGATTTTTGGTTATTTTTCTTTCAGAGTTTATATAGTTATCACTTTTATGGAGGTTTTTATTAGATTTTTTTTACTATTATATTTTTTATTTGAGTGAAAGTTTATAAATCACATTGGACTGCAATTGTTTTATGTATTTTGTTTTCTAACATCAATGAAAATGGATTAATGCAATAAATTAATTATAATGTCTCATCAAACTCTTTTTACATATTGCCTCCCTTCACCCGATTTATCTACTTATTTGTCCCCTCTATCCTTCCCTTTCCATCCCTAGTAGCCAAGAATGATTCTGTGTGTAAACTTTTTGTTAGCTTTTTGATACTGTCTTATACTGTAATAGATTGTTTGTAATCTATAATAAGACTTTTTTTTTTTAATGCGTGTACCGTCAAATTGGATCTGACTGGTACAGGAGGCGACTGTTCCTCCTTCTTCAGCAGAGCATCTGGTGGATTTGAACCGTGCACTTCTGGGATTGCAGTGCAGTAGACTGACTTTTTTAAATTAATGTTAATAAAAGTTTACAGAGACTTTGGATTTCCATTCATTCATTGTTGCACTTTTCTCCCTACCCACCCCCTCCCCCCAATTCACTCTTCTCCTTGAAAAGTAAAACTCTCTCACTGTTATGCAATCCCTCCCCCCAAGTCCATTCCACTGTGCAGCCTTCAATCTGGACTCCTGTCATGACAATAATACCCAATCATATATCCCTTTTAAACAGTTCTCTCCCTCATCTGTTTCAATGCAGTACACATCATTCATCCCCTCTTTCTCTGTCTTCCCTCAACACCATGTCAGTCCGGTTTTACAACAATGGCACTATGCAATATTTGTCCTTTTGTGACTGAGATATTTCACTCAGCATAACATCCTCCAGGGTCACTTATTTTGAGTACTATTTCATGGGTTCCTTGTTTTTCAATGCTGCATAGTATTCCGTTGTGTGAATATACCAAAGCCTCTCTATCCATTCATTTGTTGATGGGCACTTGGGTTCTTTCCAGCTCTTTGCTACTGCAAACAAAGCCACAATAATCATGGGTGTGCATGTATCTGCTTGGATGGCAGTTACAGTTTCTTTAAGGTAAATTCCCAGCAGTGGAATAGCTGGGTCAAATGGTATTTCTATTTGCAACTTTTTGAGAAAGCACCATACCACCTTCCACAGTGGTTGTACCATTTTACACTTCCACCAACAGTATAATAAGGGTTCCAGTTTCTCCACAACCTCGCCAGCATTTGATGTTTGCTGTTCTGTTAAAGTTTTCTATTCTGACTAGGTTGAGATGATATCTCACAGTAGTTTTGAAAGACTGACTTGTCATACTTAGCATAATATCAGGATTTTTGTTTTCTTGATGTTGAGCTTCTTCATAAGTACTCCAAATCTTATTTTTTTGCAAACAAGATCTGTCATCTGCATGTCACAGGTTGTTAAGTTTTCCTTTAATCCTAATGCCACATTCTTCTTTATGTAGTAGAATTTTTTTTTAATTATTTGCTTAGCAGGCAGATTGAATGGGTAAAGTGAAAAGATTCAACTCTAACACTTGCTTCAATGATTGATGGCTCTTCTCAATAGCGATGAAGCAGGAAACCACCCTTGCTTTCTTTCCATATTTCCTTCTGAAGTATTGTAATATTGGCCACTTCTCAACTTCCTCTGTTTCAAAAGAAAGGATGTGAAGTCAAGCAGAGATAAGCTATTGCAGAAAATACGGAATTTCTCTAAACAGGCTCCTTCAGACTTCTATGACCATCCAAGCGTCATTGTCCACCACTAACACATTATTATTATTATTATTATTATTATTATTAGCCATCTTTATTCATTTGTCCTCGCATCTTTTTTTTTCTTGTTCTGCACCATTGAGTTGGATCTGATTTGCACAGAAGGAGATTGCCCCTCTTTCTCCATTGAAGCATCTGGTGGATTCAAACCATGCTCCTTTGGGATTGCAGCGCAGCTTCTTGCCACTAGGCCACCAGGGTTCTCTTCAACTAACACTCTTAATGACTCTTTCAGTTGGAAATCCATTCACTTTTTTCTCCTCAAGTCAGGTCTTGCACAGGGCACCAGGGACGAAGGTGGACATATATTGGCCATTGAGCTAGAGAAGGCCACAGTTCCATCACAATCTTCTCAAACAGGGAAACTTAACAAACAAAAACAAAAAAAAAAAGGGAACAGGGGTCTGTGGAAGCACCTACAAAGGGCCAAAGAGCAGCAAGATAAGAAAGTAGGTGCAGCCAGGGAAGCTTGGAGGTTCTGTCAGGTGAAACTTAGCCTGATTTGAACTTTGGAAGATAGCCTAGATTTTTCTAAGTTATTGAAGTGCTCTCACGCTGTGGAATGCCAGTCCTCCAAATATGTCTTGAATTCCTGGTCCTTGTACTTGTGCATGTGATTTTATTTGGAAAACAGGATTTTTGTTGTGTTAATGAGAGCATACCAGGGTAAGGTAAATCCTAGCCCTGATCACTGAATAGTGATAAAACGACACAGCAGATGGTGTCTGGCAAGATAGAGAACTAGACACAAGGCAGCCCAGGGTCTTTACAACCAAGATACCAGAAAACAGATAACAGATGGGAATGATAATCCTGGAACCCTCAGTTTCAAAAGAAATTAATAGAGAAGTAATCCAGACACCAACTGCAGGAAGACATGGAATGAAAACATCAACAAAGGAGCTAGAGCTGAGAAATGTGAATGGACCTAATACAGCACAACCATTTTGACCTTTTGCCAGAACTTTCTAATGTAGTCAGGAACTCAGAGATGCAATGAGGGCAGAGGCTGTCTGATCTTTCCTTTGTTCCCTATTTCCTGACTGTAATCTGAGGAGTGACTTTCCTGTAACTACCCATCAAGTGGCCAGCAGTGTTCTCCTGCCTCTGCTCTGCCTGCCCCAGGCTTACGCCGTTGTGTCACTGGCCCTAGGATCTCACACACAGATCCAGATTCAGGGAGATATTATCTACATCCTGGTGTTGGCTGAGTGTGCCGTATGTGCGTGGATAACCTAGCTTATAACTAGCCCCATAGACTGCTAGAAGCACCATCTCTGACCAGGGTTCTTGTCTCTGGTCCAAACTCTCACATTGGCAGAAACTATCTCTGATTGCACACCCCTGTGAATTCAAAACCTACCACGTTCCATACCGACATGTGGGGCTGCAGAGGCTCCCTCCTCAAACTCTGTCTTGTGATACCAACAGAGTGTATCGTCCTTTATGATTTATGCTTTGACACTGTCTCTGGCAGGACCTTTCTATAGTTCTACAGGTTTCACATCAGATGCACATCACCCCTCCATAGAGAGGTGTGTGTGCTTCTGCTAGAGCCGGGCTAGTGTACTGTATGAACTGATGCCCACCTACAGCCTACCTTCTCGTCTGGCACCCTTGCGAATCAGACTCCAGGTGGACACTGCACTGTGTGCTCTCTGGCTCCTCATACAGGCAGAATAAGCCATCTCTGAATAGGTGCTTTGACTGAACCCAAGCCTTAGGCTAATAAAGACACCATCCCTGAATACTATAGTTACCTCTGAGGCCAGAAGAAGCTCCATCCCAAGCTAAAAACACTACCCCTAATGCTTCCTTATTAATTGTCAAAAGATGAATTGCTGCCTTTAGTATCGGAGAAGGGTAGTAAATACTCCATGTGTTGCCGGAAGAACAAATATGTCCTGGAGAAAGTGCAACCAGAGCGCTGCTTGGAGACAAGATGTTGAAACTTTGTCTCACACACTTCAGGCATATTGAAGAGAGGGGCTATTCCTTGGAGAGCGACATCATGCTTGGAAAGGTGGAGAATCTGCCAAAGAGAGGAAGACCCTCAACCAGGTGGATTGACACAGTGACTGCCGCAATGGGTTCTAGTGTGTCAGGAAGTGTGAGGATGGCGCAGGATAGGACAGGGTTCAGAGCTGTCGTTCATATGGTTGCTATGGGTTATACTTGACGGCACCTAAAAACAACTATAATAATGCTCCTTAGACTGACAGGGTGCTGTCAACGGCCCAGCACCAATTCCTACGCTTTTTCAGGGTCAGTTAATGCTCTGTTGTGGTGCTACACACCTTGACCTCAGCCACCTGACAGATGAGCTTAAACTCTGCCCTGACTGAATCCCCAACTCCAACCTTCTGTTGCACCAGCAGAAACTCTGTTGCAGATCAAGTATCCTTCCTCTGCCGCCCACAGAACTGGCAAAACCATCAAGCAAGTGCCCTGCTCACCTAGTTTCTAAGATTCTTCCTTTTAGTCAATCTCATTTTTTTCCTTTTCATCCTTCTTTTATTTTCCTTCTTCTTTCTCAAAAACCCTGTGTACAGTAGAGCACTCTTAGAATAGATTAACAGATATGGCAACTGAGCCCTCAAATTTGGAAACCCAAATGAGGAGGAACAGTTGTAAAAAGAAACTAATGATTGGGACATGGAATGTGGGAGGCGTGGATGTAGGAAATCTGGACGTTGTTAAGAAAGAAATGGAATGCATAAATATTGACATGTTAGGTATTGGTGAAATGAGATGCATTGATTGGCAGGGGACATTCTGAATCAGACAATCACATGATCTACTACGCTGAGGATGAAACAGTGAGAAAAAAAAACAGGGTTGATTTCATAGTTAAAAAGGCCGTGTCTAGGGGAGCGCTGGTGGCCTAGTGGCAAGGAGGTGCAACTACAATCCCAGAGGCGCACGGTTCAAATCCACCAGATGCTCTGCCAGGGAAGGAGGGACAATCCCCTCCTGTACCAGTCAGATCTGATTTGACGGTACACTCACACAAAAAATAATAAAATAAAGTTTTTTTTAAAAAAGGCCGTGTCTAGATCCATCTTGAAATACAATGATGTAAGTAACAGGGTAATATCCATACTCATAGAAGACTTGTTACTACCGTTATCATTCAAATTTATGAACCAACAACCAGAGCCAAAGAGGAGGAAATAGATGATTTTCTACAAGCTGTTGCAGTCAGAAATTGATTGAACATGTAACCAAGATGCATTAATAATAATGAGTGACTGGAATGCAAAAGTTGGGAAACAGGAAGAAGGATCAGTAGTCGGGAAACACGGACTTGGTGACAAAAATGAGGATAGAGTGATAAAATTCTATCATTGATTACAATCAATGATTTAATAGTAGCAAATACCTTTTATAAGAAACATAAACAGGCTATACACATGGCTTTCACCTGACAATATGTACAGAAATCAGAATGATTATATCTGTGGATGGAAGTTCAATATGAGCAATGACTAGGCCAGGTGCTGATTGTGAAACAGAGTATCATCTACTCATATGCAAGTTCAAAATAAAGCTAAAGAAGGTCAAATCATATCCATAGGAATTAAAATTTTATCTTAAGTCTATCCTCCTCTGAATTTAAAACTCAACTCAGGAACAGGTTTAAGGCCTTGAACATTTAATGAACGAAGGCCAGATGAGGTTTGGGAAGATATCAGGAATATCATCCATGAAGAATACAAAAGTGCATTACAAAGATGAAGGAAGAAGAAAAGACCAAAATGGATGTCAGAAGAGAGTCTGAATATTGCACTAGAGCACCAAGAAGTCAAAGCAAAGGGAAGATATCCAGAAGTCAAGGAGCTGAATAGAAGATTTCAAAGGGCAGCTTGGGAAGATAAAGCAAAGTATTATAATGAAATGTCCAAGGAGCTGGAGTCAGAAAATCAAAAGGACTGAACTTGATGGCATTCGCAAGCTAAAGAAATTGTTGTTGTTATGTGTCATAGAGTCACTTACAACTCATAGTGGTGCTATGTAACCCAGCCATAAACCCCGCTCTATTCTGTGCCAATTGCACTGTCTCTGACACACACATCAAGATTACCCCAGTCACGGAATCAATCCACCTCATAGAGGGTCTTCCCCTCCTGCGCTGTCCCTCCACCCTACCAAGCATGATGTCCCTCTCCAAAGACCTGTCCCGCCTTACAACATGTCCAAAGTATATCAGACGAAGCCCCAGAATCCTTGCCTTCAAGGACCAGCCTGGTTTAACCCTCTCAAGGATGAATCTGTTTGTTTTCTTGGCAGTCCATGGTACATTCAATACTCTTCTCCAGCACCACAGCTCAAAGGCATCAATTCTCCTTCTATCCTCCCTAGTCATTGTCCAACTGTCTGATGCATAACAAGTGATTGCAAAGACCATGACCTGTATCAGATGCACCTTAGTCTCCAAAGACACACCGTTGCTCTTGAGTACTTTAGAGAGGTCCCTAACAGCAGACTGTCCCATCGCAATACATTTTTTTATTTCCTGGCTGCTGGTGCCAAGCAAACTGAAGCTGTGAACAATCTCAATCTCCTTGCCATTCATCCTGATGCTGCCAATTGGTCCAGTGGTGAGACTCTTTATTTTCTTGCCATTGAGCCTCAGTCCATACTGAAGGCTGCAGTCTTTGACCCTCTGCAGCAAGTGCACGAGGTCTTCTCAGTTTCAGCAAGCAGGATTGTGTTATCTGCATAACACAGATTGTTAATAGATCTTCCACCAATCCTGATGCCACACTTCTCCTCATAGAGCCCAGCCTCTCAGATAATCTGTTCCACATACAGGTTGAAAAGTATGGAGATAGGATGCATCCCTGGCATACGCCTTTCCCAATTTTGAACCATGCAGTATTTCCTTGCTCTGTTCTGATGACTGTCTCTTGGTCCAAGTATAGGTTTCGCATTAGAACAATCAAGTGTTCTAGGATTCCCATTCTTCTCAGAGTCAGCCACAGTTTGTTATGGTCCACACAGTCAAACGCCTTTGCATAATCAATGAAACACAGATATATATTCTTCTGGTATTCCCTGCTTTCAGCTAAGATCCATCTAACATCAGTTACAATATCGCTAGTACCACAACCCCTTCTAAACCCATTAAAGAACCAATGTAAGCTGCAAGTTTCAATACTTAAGGATGTTATGGGCAGAATGCTGAATGATGCAGGAAGCATTAAAAGAAGATGGAAGGAATATACACAGTCATTGTACCAAAAATAATTGGATGACACAGAAGAATTTCAAGAAACAATGCAAGATCAAGAAGCAATAGTGATGAAGGAGAACGCTCAGGCTGCTTGCTCTGAAGGACTTTGTAAAAAAATAAAACCCAGGAATTGATGAAATATCAACTGGCATTTTTCAACAAACAGAGGCTTCCCTGGATGTGCTCACCAGGTTGTGTCAAGAAATCTGGAAGAAAACAACCTGGTCAACGGACTAAAATATCTATATTTATTCCCTTTCCAAAAAAAGGTAACCTGACAGAGTGTGGAAATTATCAAACAGTATCAGTAATACCACATGCAAGCAAAAATCCTGCTGAAGATAATCCAGAAACGACTGGACAGTACATGACAGAAAACTACCAGAAATACAAGCTGGGTTTAGAAGAGGTCATGGCTCTAGAGATATTATCAACAATGTCAGATGGATCTTGACAGAAAGAGAAATGTCTGTCTGTGTTTCATTACTATGCAAAGGCATTTGATTGACTATGTGGATCACAACAAATTGTGGTTAAACTTGAAGAGAATGGGAATCCCAGAACACTTGATAGTGCTTATGTAAATCCTATATTTGGACCTCAGCAGTTGGGCCTCAGCAGTCCTCAGAACAGAGTAGGGAAACATTGCATGGTTCAAAATCAGGAAAGGCGTGCATCTGAGATTAACCCTATCTCCATATCTCTTCAATCTATATGAAGAACAGGTCATTCAGGAGGCTGGACTTTATGAAGAGGAATGTGGCATCAGGATTGGAGGAAGACTCAATAACCTATGTTATGCAGATGACACAGCCTTGCTTGCTGAAACTGAAGAAGACCTGAAGCACTTCCTGCAGAAGGTCAACGACTATGGTCTTCAATATGGATTGAAGCTCAACATCAAGAAGACAAAGATAGTCACCAGGATCGATGGAGAAGATATTTAGGTTGTTAACAATTACAATTTGCTCAGCTCCACAATCAACACTCTCAACACCAGCAGTCAGGAAATCAAAAGACGAATTGCATTGGGGAAATCTGCAGTCAGGAACCTCTCCAGAGTGCTGAAAAGCAACTATGTCAATCTCGAGACTAAGATGTGCCTAATCCAGGCCATGGTCTTCATAGTTACTTGGAAGCTTTGCCTCACGTACTTCAGGCATGTTACTAGAAGGGGCTATTCCTTGGAGAGGGACATGATGCTTGGAAAGGTGAAAGGTTGGTGAAGGAGTGGAAGACCCTTAACCAGGTGGACTGACACAGTGGCTCCTGCCATGGCATCTAGTGTGTCAGGAAGTATAATGATGGCACAGGATAGAACGGGGTTCAGATCTGTTTTTCATAGGGTCACTGTGAGTCATAATTGATTCCACAGCACTTAACAACTAGCAAAACACAGTTATCTTTGACTTTAGGAGCAACCCAGCAGATCAAGTAAGGGAATAGTAGAAAGGGAAGCAGTCCGTGGACAGTGTTCCTGCACCTCCTGTCTCCTAGGAGGATGAGGAGAAAGTTCCCACAAAGGTCTCAGTTAGGATCAGCCTGCTGGGAACCATCCCCTGGTGCCATGCGTCTGATGAATTCTGTCACCAAGACATTGGTGGTAGCTCAAGGTGTTCCCTTGAACAGGCAGAATTTCTCCCAAGGAAATGTGGAACTAAAATTGAAAACCCTCTGAGTCAGAGTGCTGTGGATCTGAGGCCTGGAGACAAGCTCAGCTTCTGGTGCTGAGACCCTTAAAGGTTCCTGGGCCTCTGCCTTTCCAAAGCCTGTTCACGTCATCAGGAATCTTCAGTCCTCGGAAAAATAAAATCATATTTGGAAAAGCAGGAACTCAATCAAAGAGAAGACCCTCTATGAGCCATGTTGACATAGGGACTGCAAAAATGGCCTTGAGGAAGGTAGAGACCATGATGATGGCACTGAATAGGATAAGACTTTGAGCTGTTGTTCGTAGGGTCACTGTGAGTTGTAGTTGGCCTGATGGTACCTAACAACAAGAACAAAATGTTCGAAGCAGTCATTCTAGCCTTATGTGGAGAATAGGCAGCACTCAGGTATAGGTGGGGCTGGTGTTATGCAGAGAATCACAGGATGAGTGTTCTAGAGACGCTTACAGGAGTCTAGTTGAAATGTGTCATTAGCTTGGATGAGGATGTCTGTGAGTCTGTCTCTGTCCGTCCATCTCTAGCCTCCCTCATGTATAGACACAGTCCCCACATCTGAATCCTAATCATACACATACCCAAGTGTTGTGTCAATCCTGGGCCATGATTGTGAGACTGAAAACCTAGTGTTCAACCTAAGTCACACACACACACACACACACACACACACACACACACACACTCATGTAGAGTCTACACTGGGACAGGCTGCATCTCAGAGTCTGAGGCAAGTAATTGAATGGGACAGTAAGAGTCTAGGGAATGAGCAAAAGGACCATAAGGGTCTTGACCCCTAATATCCTGGAAGACAGGTTCATGGGGGAGGAAGTGAGGCCTTCATGGCCCATGTGAGATAGTCAACACAGCAAGAGCTCAGGCATCAGTCAATATTTATTGATCCAAAGGCTACAGAAGTCAAGGTGGGAAGAACCAAAGGACCTGAGATACCATCTCCAATGCTGCCCTTCCCAACAAAGAAGCAAATACAGACCCAGAAAAGCTGGGTATTCTAACTTCAAACTTCCTAGTCTTCATTTCATATCACAAGATTGCTTGGCATGTTCCTGGCATTTGCGTTTGGCTTTCCCCCAAATCAACCTCTGCTCAACTGTAGTATTTAGAGTTTCTCCTTTGTGACTTGATTGGTCCACACAGGAAGCTCCGGTGGCCTAATCTGTAGGGAGTTGCTCTGTTAATTCAAATCCATGGCTTTGGGGTAGTTTTCGTCCAATAGCGGTTTCTTGGGATGAAAATGGCCAATCTCCTCCCCTGTGATTTACAGCCTCTGAAACTAGCTGGAGAGTCAACAGTGGCTGTTCCAGCTCCACCGGAAGGAGCAGAGTAAGACTGGGCACCAGGCCTCCACCCTGGGGTTTCCCAGCTGAACTTTCCAGTTGCTGGTGTCACTTTGGTCGTATGTAGACGGCTCTTGAAAGAACACAGTGCTCGAGGCAGCCATCCTTGACTTGTGAAGCTACACAACTACCTGGTTTTGAGATGACTTCTGGGCATGTGTTTGGTTTAAGGTTTCAAGATAACCCAGGAGCACTTGTTTGGGAGCTTCATCCAGCTTTCAAGCTCCACTTCCTCCCTTGTGTGGAAGCCAGTTGACATTTGCATTTACCTTTCTCATGCCAGGCTTTGCTACAGAAACACCAAAATTTAAAAAAAAATTTTTTTATTTTGTGCGTGTACCGTCAAATTGGACCTGACTGGTACAGGAAGGGATTGTCCCTCCTTCTCCAGCAGAGTATCTGGTGGATTTGAACTGCATACCTCTGGGATTGCAGTGCGGCTTCTTGCCACAAGGCACTAGAGCGCCCCAGAAACACGAAACTTTTTTATTATTATTATTCTTTTTTGTGCGTTTGTGTACCGTCAAATCAGAGCTGACTGGTACAGGAGGAGTCTGTTCCTCCTTCTCCAGCAAAGCATCTGGTGGATTTGAACTGTGCACCTCTGGGATTGCAGTACACCTTCTTGCCACTAGGCCACCAGAGCTCGCCGTGAAACACCAAACTTTTTAATGTGTTTCCGAAAATAACAGCAATAGCCATCATGCACCTTTTAATTAATAAAAAAAGGAACATCATTCATATGAAGTGTGTTAATGCATTTTTTTGTTAATTATTCAGTAATACATCAAAAAATGTGTTGCTAAGTACGGTCATCAATTTAAAAGTATGTGGCAACGTGTGAATATTTAGTTGCACAAAATCCATCATAAAATGCTTCCCCCCTTTTGACAGCCCTCCTGCTCCCTGTACTGCTGAGGCTTTTCCTGCCCCAGGCTCTGCAGAATCTCATAGACCTGAATGAGAGCCTCCAGCTGCATCTCCATCATCTCAGCCTTCAGCCTCAGCTCTTCAGCTGACTCTGCCTTTGCCCCCTCATACAAGTGCTTTGATTCTCTCACAAGGCTGACCACGTTTCCCAGAAGGGACAGGCCTGTGGTGGCCATACCCATGATTCGGGCTCCTTTGGTCATTGAGAGTACAGTGTCCTTAAAGGCTTTCTGCACCTCCAAACTTTCCTGGATCGAGAGGTTTCCACCAGCCGTGAAAACCTTGGCATTGGCTGCCAATTTAGGGTTGGCATGGGCCAGCTTGATGGCTTTGATGTTCTTCTTAATGACTTGTACATCTTGGATGCAGCTCTCTATGATGGAACCCAATTTGATCGGGTTCTGAACCACAGTCTTCAAAACTTCCTTCTGTACATCATTTCCAGTTGCTGCCAGCTTGCTGGCTCTGACTTTTGCTGATAAAGTTATTGAGTAGTCCAGAATAGTGGTGGACACATTAGCAGCTGCAGCTACTGTTCCCAAGCCTGTGCCCGTTGCCATGAGCCCCAGACTGAAACCTGCTGTCACAGGTGCCAAGACCAGGCCAGTGATGGTCAGGGCACCAGAGACGATGCCAGTAGAGTTGGCCACCACACTGGAGATGGTGCACTTCCTGTGGGTCTTCTGTATCTTGTCTGCAAGGTTATGGAGCTCTCTTATACATTTTTCAAGCTCCATCTTCACCTGAGGAAACTCTCTCAATAACCTCTTTGTATCCGACAACTTTTTTTTAAACCCATCTGTGCCCTCGGCGGCCATGACTTTGCAAAGCTTGTTCAGAGCTTTCTGTAGTTCGTCTGCCTCATCCCTGCAATAACAAAGAGACATGAAGAAAAGTTGTTTTCTTATTTGTAAAATGGGCTTGAGAAGATATGTCCTTCACAAATCATATAACTTCTACTGTAAATAAAATGGAGAAGAATTCTATAAACACAAAGACCTTTGTTCCAATGCAAACATCCCCAATGTTCCATAGGACTTATGCAACTCCTTAGGACATAAATAAGCAAAAAATCATCTTCGGACGCTCTTTTAAAAAAAAATTGTGTGTGTGTGTGTGTGTACCATCAAATCGGATCTGATTGGTACAGGAGGAGATTGCCCCTCATTCTCCAGCAAAGCATCCGGTGGATTCGAACCGTGCACCTCTGGGATTGCAGTGCAGCTTCTTGCCACTAAGCCACCAGAGCTCCCTCGGATGCTCTTTCATGGTAGATAAAGGTGTTTTCTCACCCAAGGCTGAGTCAGCACCATGGGGAAGGGATGGTCAGAGCATAATTTTACATCTTACTCTTTTTTACTATGAATGACCTTTGTGACCAAGATAGAAAATGTCACCTGGATGAGATGAGAATGTGGGGAAAACTCCCTCTTCTGGGCTGTTTTGGTCCACAAACATCCCACTGCAGATAATGACCTATCAACATATCATTTCCCACTTGTCCTGAGGTTATGTTAACTTACGCGGGAACAGCTTAATTAACCATATGCGTTATATGTCTTTGGATCGCACCCATTGTTGTATCTGTTCCCAAGAGGAAAAGAACAGAATCTTTTCCTGCTGCGCAAGGGGAGTTCATGCAGATCAATTCCTTAAGCCAACTGGGGATGACACAGTCTGGCTAATGGGCACCCATGCCTACTATTCAAGATGGCTTTGCTCTGACTTATCTTTTTATAAGAAAATGCTGTTTCATCTAGTACTTATATCTGAGTCATGTCTTTCTTGGTGACCCCAATACCTCCAAACTATGGAGAGGGTTACTATTCGCCACGAGACAGGCTTCTTTGCTGGAGATGGTAACAGATGCATTTCATTAACAAAAGTGCTTACGTAGGAGCATGGCCCCAGATAAACACAGAGAAGTAAGATTGGATCGGAACAATCTGCACCTAGACAGTCTGAGTAAACTCAAAACAAGAAGTTTGCATTTTGCCTGGCACTTGCTCTCTTCCCAAGTCTGACGCCCTGGGTCTTCCTAGCTGAAGGTCACTGAGTCCAGTCATTGTCCCAAGGGACTAGGCAGCTGGAGCCTGAGTTAGAAGCATAGCTCCTCTCAGCACCCCACTTTGACAGACTCTTGACTCACCAGCCAATATTCCCAACTTCGGGACCTCTCCACCTAGCCTACCTGACACCTTAGTTGATGATGACTTTAGTATGTAGGCATTCCAAGGCCCTTGTGCAAGTTTAAAGTACCTCTTAAAAATGGTAAAAACTTGAAGAATGAAATACATAAATCATTCAGCTTGTGAATACTTCCGTTTAGACAGACCAGCAGAGGAATTCTTTTTCTCTATGGTGGAAATTTGTGAGAAAAGATGTGACAAGTCACAAATTTTAAAATGCCATCTGCCCACACTGACCTTGGAACTCATCACAAAGGCCCATCACCTCTATGTTACTCAAGGAGGGTTGGTGTAAATAAGGGAAAAGAAACAAAAGTATTGCTATAGTGTTGATTCCAATTCATAGTGACCTTACAAAACAGACCAGAATCATCCCAGCAATGTCTCTCCAGCAATGTAACGCATATATAATTAGACAACCATGCCTTTCTGCCTTGATGCATTTAGTGGATTTGAACCATCGATCTTGTGACTAGCAGACACGTACGTAATCACTGTGCCACTGCGCTGAGTAAATAGAAGAAGAGGGTCAACTGGAAGTGGAGAATGCTCCCAGCTCTCAGAGCATGCAGGGAAAAATTATTATTGATTCCCAGTGTCCACCATTGATGCCATCAATGTAAGGATGGGAGGAACATCCTTCTCTTCCTCAATGTCCTCTGCTAGGCCCAAAGTGTCCATAAAGTGCGTGACTCAAGCATCTCACCTCTTGCCAGCCTGCCTGTGCTGCCCCAAGCCTTCCTAACACTCCTTCAACTTGTTCTGCCCTCACCCACAGCTCTGCTCCTGTGTCCAGGCCTCCTTGGGTCTTGGCATGAATGGAATAACTACATTTGGTTCCCTAGCTTTGACCTATCCCTCATTCTCAATGAAGTCCTGCTTGAGTCTGACCTCACAGAAGGAGATCACTGGTGTCTGCTCCCTCCCGGCTAATTTTGTTGTTTGGGTTTGGGGTTTTGTTTTGTTTCATGTTGTGTAATGTTTTTGGGTTTTGGAGGTTTCCCCCCTTTTTTAATTTTCTACTAGTGTATTTACAAAATTCGAATACACTGTTTTCAAGAACAAATTCTTTCCATAACCCTCATCCTCCCACCCGACAAATTGTACAACCCCATGATTAATCCCTCTTCCCCTTGCACATCCTCTTCCCTCTGCTTTCAACCTCTCCCGTCCCTCTTGGATCCTTATACTCATTCTACAATAATGGTTTTATACAATATTTATCTTTGTGAAACTGAGTTCACTCAGCACAATACTCTCCAGTCCCTCCCATGTTAGGTAATAATTTACAAAATCATTGCTCCTGCATGCTACATAGTATCCAACTAACTTTGTAACTGAACATGTGTTGTGTATCAGTTCTTATGCTAAACTCTTTACAGGCATTTGCCTTGTTCTCCTCCCGAGAAATTTCATAGCAACTGAGGACCCTGACTGTGAGTGGTGGCTATCTTGCACAGAGTTAGGTTAGACAGCTGTCAGATGGCAGCTATGATGCAGCCCCAGCAGGTGTCATCTCTTCTCAGCCCGAGACCCTTCAGTGTCAATGAACAACGGAGCAAACATTCCCCAGGGGGCATTTGTCTCCTTAACCCCAACCACTGGAGACTGCCTGGAGGAGGCAACTAATGAAGCTGAGAGATCCAGGAGCCCTTTCTGGAGCACTCTGGAGGTTACCTGGACAGGCCAGCTTCGGCCACAACTCGCTCCCAGGCTTTGTTGTCGTCCAGCAGGGTTCGCAGCTCCTCTCGGCTCATGCTTTCTATGACGTACTCCATAACGTTCAGAATGAACCTTTTGTTATCTAAAGAAACAGGATTTGGTTAGAGGAAGTGAAGGCAGAGTGTCCCATTGAGTATAACACAGTGGTTAATTGTGCATGTCCTCGAGCAGCTGTCCCTAGGGGTACTCTAGACAGTCCCCCGGGAAATGTGTTGTCATTTCTGTAGAGGAACAAGTCCTTGTCAACTCAGGGCAACTAGAAAGGAACTCTTCTGGCCCCACGGAGTGGGAGGACTCAACTGTAGACCTCCATCTGTTGTTGTTGGTGGTGGTGGTGCTATTGAGTCAGCTCTGACTCAGAGACACTTTATTCACAACAGGACATAATGCTGTGCAGTGCTGAGCCATCTTCGCAGTCTCTGCCCTGTTTAAGCCCAGTGTGGCGATCACTGCATGTCTCCCTCCCCTTCACGGGCACTCTACTTTTCCAAGCATGCTGTCCTTTTCCAGGGATTGGCCTCTTCCGATCACATGTCCAAAGTATGTAAAAAGAAATCCAGCTTTTTTGCAACGGGTTTGTCGCCAGAGTGCAGGTGTTGGTGAATACCATCGCAAAACCTAAGCCAAAATGGGAAAGGAGAAGACCCATATCAACATCGTCATCATTGGGCACGTAGATTTGGGCAAGTCCACCATGACTGGCCATCTGATCTACAAATGTGGTGGGATCGACAAGAGAACCATTGAGAAATTCGAGAAGGAAGCTGCAGAGATGGGAAAGGGCTCCTTCAAATATGCCTGGGTCTTGGATAAACTGAAAGCTGAACATGAGCGTGGCATCACCATTGATATCTCCCTGTGGAAATTTGAGACCAGCAAGTACTATGTGACCATCATTGATGGCCCAGGACACAGAGACTTTATCAAAAACATGATTACAGGAACATCACAGGCTGATTGTGCTGTCCTGATTGTTGCTGCTGGTGTTGGTAAATGTGAGGCTGGTATTTCAAAGAATGGGCAGACCTGCGAGCATGCCCGTCTGGCTTACACACTGGGTGTGACGCCACTGATTGTTGGTGTTAACAAAATGGATTCCACCGAGCCACCCTACAGCCAGAAGAGATATGAGGAAATCGCTAAGGAAGTTAGCACCTACATCAAGAAAATTGGCTACAACCCTGACACAGTAGCCTTTGTGCCAATTTCTGGTTGGAATGGTGACAACATGCTGGAGCCAAGTGCTAATATGCCTTGGTTCAAGGGATGGAAAGTCACCCGGAAAGATGACAGTGCCAGTGGGACTACACTGCTTGAAGCTTTGGATTGCATCCTGCCACCAACTCGTCCAACTGATAAGCCCCTGCGTCTGCCTCTCCAAGATGTCTACAAGATTGGTGGTATTGGTACTGTCCCTGTGGGCAGAGTGGAGACTGGTGTTCTCAAGCCTGGCATGGTGGTCACATTTGCCCCAGTCAACGTTACCACCAAAGTAAAGTCTGTTGAAATGCACCATGAAGCTTTGAGTGAAGCTCTTCCTGGTGACAATGTTGGCTTCAATGTTAAGAACATCTCTGTGAAAGATGTTCGACGTGGCAACGTGGCTGGTGACAGCAAAAATGACCCACCCATGGAAGCAGCTGGCTTCACTGCTCAGGTGATCATCTTAAACCATCCTGGCCCAATCAGTGCTGGTTATGCACCTGTGCTGGATTGTCACACAGCTCACATTGCAAGTTTGCTGAGCTCAAAGAGAGGATTGATCACCGTTCTGGTAAGAAGCTGGAAGATGGCCCCAGATTCCTGAAGTCTGGTGATGCTGCCATTGTGGATATGGTTCCTGGCAAGCCCATGTGTGTGGAGAGCTTCTCTGACTACCCTCCTCTGGGTCGTTTTGCTGTCTGAGACATGAGGCAGACTGTCGCTGTGGGTGTCATCAAAGCAGTGGACAAGAAGGCTACTGGAGCTGGCAAGGTCACCAAGTCTGCTCAGAAAGCTCAGAAGGCTAAATGAATATTACCCATAACACCTGCCACCCCAGTCTTAATCAGTGGTGGAAGAACGGTCTCAGAACTGTTTGTCTTAATTGGCCATTTAAGTTAAATAGCAAAAGACTGGTTAATGATAACAATGCATCGTAAAACCTTCAGAAGGAAAGGAATGTTTTGTGGACCATTTGTTTTCTTTTTCGTGTGGCAGTTTTAAGTTATTAGTTTTTAAAATCGGTACTTTTTAAATGGAAATAACTTGACCAAAATTTGTCACAGAATTTTGAGACCCATTAAAACAAGTTTAATGAGGAGAAAAAAAAAGAAAGAAAGAAATCCCATCATGCTTGCCCTGCCTAAACTGGTTCCAAGATGTCATTGCTGAATACTGTCAAGTCGGAACTGACTCATAGCTGACCCTCCGGCAGGTTTTCAGAGGCAGTTAATTGCACAGGAGGAGACTGTCTATCCTTTTCCTGTGGAGCAGCTGATGGTTCTAAAAGTCTGGGAATGTCTACTGTCAGAGACCTCTCCAAGGTACTGAGGAGCAATAATGTCAGTCTGAAGACTAAGGTGTGCCTGATACAGGCCATGGTCTTTGCCATTACTTTCTATGCATCAGAGAGCTGGACAATGACTAAGGATGGATAGAAAGAGAGTTGATGCCTTTGAGCTTTGGTGCTGGAAAAGAATATTAAATATACCATGGACTACTAGGAGAACAAACAGGTTCATCCTAAAGAAGGTGAAGCCAGGCTACTCCTTGGAAACAAGGATTCTGAGGTTTTGTCTAACATAATTTGGACATGTTGCAAGGCAGGATCAGTCCTTGGAGAGTGACATGATGCTTGGAAGGGTGGAGGGACAGCGCAGGAGAGGAAGACCCTCAATGAGATGGATTAATTCCGTCACTGGGGTAATGGAGATAGGCGTGTCAGAGACAAAAAGTTGGCAAGAGATAGAGCAGAGTTTAGGGCTGCTGTACCTAGGGTCACTATGAGTCGCAAGCAACTCGACAGCACATAACAACATCACTCAGGAGCAATGATTTTGTAAATTACTACCTAACGGGTGGGACTGGAGAGCGTTAAGCTGAGGGAACTCAGTCCCACAACAAATACTGTATAAAGCTGTTATGGTAGAATGAATATGAGGATCCAAAGGGGTCTGGGGGTGGAAGCAGGGGGGGACTGTTAATAATAGGGTTGCTCAATTCTATGGGTGTGTGTGGGGGTGAAGGAAATGGGAAGAATCTTGTGTGAAAAACAATGTACTCTAACTTTGTAAATAAAACAGTATAACAAAAAAAGAGAGAGAGATTTGCAATAAATAATTCACAGGTCATACCAAATTCTATTATGTGATATTTGGCCTCATTTCTATCACCACGGCCATATTTTCCAACTATCAATCCTCCTCCTATTTCTAATTTTTATATTCCAATCACTGACTATGATGCTTACCTGATTATATGTTTGATCAGTTTCAAGCTGTAGAAGTTTCTAGAAATCCTCAATTTTTTTTCATCTTTGGCTTTAGTGACTAGATAATGAATTTTGGAAAATATCTGTATCAGTGGGTTTTCCTTATATGTGTGTGAATATTATCCATCACTGTCTGCATTGTACTTCAGGAAAGATCTTGAAATGTTCTTTTTGACAATGAATGTGACCCTAATGTCATAACTGAGAATGTTCTACTTATCGATTCCGTTTATCATGTGACTACTTTGTAGCAAGCATTTTATATCAATGCCTTAAAAATCCGAGTTGCAGCCTATCATGATATTAGTTTCCTGAATCAAGAAAAGCATTTTAAAAAGAAAATGGACTGGTGAAATGTAAAATGATGCTGTCACTATGAAAGGAGGTCTGGCGCTTTCTCAAAATGTTGGAAATAAAAATACCATTTGACCCAGCAATTCTACTCCTGGGATTATATCTGAAAGAAACCAAATCTCAAACAGATATATGCACACCCATTTTATTGCTATGTTATTCTCAATGGCAAAGAGATAGAAACAACTCAAGTGTCCATTAACAGATGAATGGATAGAAAAACTATGGCACATTCACACAATGGAATGTTACACAGCATTGGAAAACAATAAATTTGTAAAACATTATGCAGCATGAGGGCACGTGGAGGACATTACTGTGAATGAAATATCTGAGTCAAAGAAGGACAAATACTGCATAATACCACTGTGATGAAACAGGACAGACATAGGAGGTTGGGGAGAGAATGGTTAAAGAGTGGATAGATAATAAAGAATGCAATAGAAAAGATGAAGGGAAGAACTGTCTGATAGGGATATATGATTAGGCATTACATGTATGACAACACATCAGCACATCAGCAGAGAACTGCCAGAAGTCCAGGCTGGGCTTAGAAGGGGTCGTAGTACTAGGGATATCGTTGCTGATGTTAGATGGATCTTGGCTGAAAGCAGAGAATACCAGAAGAATGTCTATCTGTGTTTCATTGATTATGCAAAGGCATTTGACTGTGTGGACCATAACAAACTGTGGCTGACTCTGAGAATGGGAATCCCAGAACATTTAATTGTGCTAATACGAAACCTATACTTGGACCAAGAGGCAGTAGTCAGAACAGAGCAGGGCAACATTGCATGGTTCAAAATTGGGAAGGGTGTACGCCAGGGATGCATCCTGTCTCCATACCTTTTCAACATGTATGCAGAGCAGATTATCTGAGAGGCTGGGCTCTATGAGGAGAATTGTGGCATCAGGATTGGTAGAAGATCTATTAACAATCTCCGTTATGCAGATGACACAACCCTGCTTGCTGAAACTGAGGAGGACCTCATGCACTTGCTGCGAAGGGTCAAGGACTGCAGCCTTCAGTATGGACTAAGGCTCAATGTCAAGAAGACAAAGATTCTCGCCACTGGACCAATTGGCAGCGTCAGGATGGATGACGAAGAGATTGAGAGTGTTCACAGCTTCAATTTGCTCGGCTCCACAGTCAACACTCTTGGTACCAGCAGTCAGGAAATCAAAAAGCGTATCGCAATGGGAAAGTCTGCTGTTAGGTACCTCTCAAAGGTACTCAGGAGCAACAGTGTCTCTCTGGAGACTAAGGAGCGCCTGATACAGGCCATGGTATTTGCAATCGCTTGTTATGCATCAGAGAGTTGGACAATGACTAGGGAGGACAGAAGGAGAGTGGATGCTTTTGAGCTGTGGTGCTGGAGAAGGGTACTGAATGTACCATGGACTGCCAGAAAAACAAACAGATTCATCTTGGAGAGGATTAAACCAAGCTACTCCTTGGAGGCAAGGATTCTGGGGCTTCGTCTGACATACTTTGGACATGTTGCCAAGAGGGACAGGTCGTTGGAGAGGGACATCATGCTTGGGAGGGTGGAGGGACAGCGCAGGAGTGGAAGACCCTCTATGAGATGGATTGATTCGGTGACTGGGGTAATTGGGATGGGTGTGTCAGAGGCGGTGCGGTTGGCGCAGGATAGAGCAGGGTTTAGGGCTGTTGTGCAAAGGGTCGCTATGAGTCGGAAACGACTCGACGGCACATAACACCAACAACAATGTATGACAACAATCTGGAACATGGGGTGGGGTGGGGGAGGGGAAGGAAAGGGGAAAAGAAAATGTGTAACAAAAGAACAAAAAAAAGTAATAATAAAAGAAAATAATAAATTGAAATAAGCATTCCTGTTTTTAATTTAGAAATTATGTGTATTACTTTTATTAGTTATTTAGTATATAATGTGTTGTTATTGTTTTGTATTGTTGCTTTGTGTCAGAGAGCTGGACAATGATTAAGGATGACAGAAGAAGAATCGATGTTTTTGAGTTGTGGTGCTGCAGATGAGTCCTGAACATACCATGGACCACCAAGAAAACAAATACATCCATCACGGAGAGGATGAAACCACGTTTCTCCTTAGAGGCTAGGATTTTGAAGCTCTGTCTCACATACTTCGGGCACGTGGCCAGGAGGGACCAGTCCTTGGAGAAGGACATCATGTTTGGAAAGGTGGAGGGAAAGTGCAGGAGAGAAAGACCCCATGTGAAATGGATTGATACAATAACTAGGGCAATGCGGGTCAGTGTGTCAGAGTCACAGCGACTGGCTCAGGACCAGGCAGGCTTCAGAGCTGTTGTATATAGGGTCGTTATGAAGAGCAGCGGCTCGATGGCATTTAACGACAACACCACCACCACTGTAGAGTTAATCCCAAGTCGTGATGAGCCCGTGTGTTACAGAGTAGAAGTGAATTGTCATCTTTATGAAAAGTTTCACTAAGTCTTCATTTTGAAGTTTCACTGCCAAGATTCAAACAGCCAATTATTCAATTACCAACCAAACATAAAAACTCTACCATTTAGGCCAGGGTGGGGAGGTGGGTAAATCTCCTCTTAGCTAACATAGATGTTTCAGATTCTTTTTTTCCAATTTTATAATGAGAATACCTTCCTAGCAGGAGCCTAAGAGCACCATGTCCACTACAACTACACCAGTTTTGAATTAGTTAAAAGAGTAGTGAAACACACATTCACACTAAATTTAAAAAACCGAACCTGTTGTAATCAAACCAGTTCTGACTTTTGACAGCCAGCTAGGACAGAGAAGAGTCATCTCAGAGGTTCAAGGCTAAATTCTCTACAGAAACACCCTGTCAAATCTTTCTCCTTGGAGAAGCTGATGAGTGTGAACCAACAGTCTTCTGGTTTGCGATGAACTCTTGATCGTTGGGTAAAATAATGCAATGAATATAAATAGGCTGAGATCAATCCAGGTCAGGATTTCTGTCCAAATGAGTCACCAAAACGAAATGTGATTTTTCAGGAATTTAGGGATTATGGAGTAGTTTGTAAGGGCCTGGAGGCCAGAATATAATACACTGAGTGGCGTGTGTGCTGAGACTTCTAGAAAGCATGTTGCTGACCACGGTCATGACCACATGCAAGGCACTGAGCCACAGGAGACTGTGAGATGCAGAGAAGAGAAGCGAGGGTCCAGAGCCAGAAAGTTCTGGATTCAGATGACTTGGAAGTCTTAGCCTTTAACATTTCTGTGATTTCTCTGTGGGGGTTTTCTTTTCAAACCCCACTCTAAACAGCACAAGTAAGGACCACCCCTATACAAGGAGATTTTCTCCTGATGATAATGTGTGACCTCAGAAGGATGGCAAGTGTCAGGGACTCTTCCTCTTTCAAACAAATAAAATCTGGAGTTCCCTGGCTGGGCAGTGGAGGGAGGTTATCAGGTTGGGTTGAAGGCAGACCCCCAGTGATCCTGTCATTTTTCCTCCAGTTGCAATCAGGGATAGTGCTCCCCAAGGGCACCTGGGAACTCAAATGGCCCACAATCTTTAAACCAGCCTTGTTTTGACAAAGGAGCCCTGGTGGCACAGTAAATGATGCACTAGCCTGCTAACACAGAGGTCAGTAGTTCAAATCTCCCAGCCACTCTGAAAAAGAACAAGGCAGTCAACTCTTATAAGGATTCGAGCCTTGGAAACCCTATGGGACTGTTCTGCTCTGTCCTAAGGGCCACTGTGGGTCAGGACTTATTGAACAGAAGTGAGTTTGTTTGGTTATCTAACAAGAAAGGATGTGGTTTCCACCAGGAAAAAAGTGAGTTGTCATCAAATCAATGTCAATTCGTGCTGGTGATAGCTTCATGTGCAGTAAAGTAGAACCGTGCTTGGTAGGTCTCCCAATGGCTGGGTTTTTTTAGGAAATCAACTGCCAGACTTTTCCAAGGTCCATCTGAGCAGACTCATTAGTACCATCAATCATTCAGTTAGCAGTCAGTCACGCTATTTATTGTTAGAAATTAACCAGCATTGACCCCCTAGCATCCCTAGGCCTTCCAGGGAGCCCCTGGCCCCTATCTTTCCTCCCCTCCCTTATTCTTTAACATAACCGAGTGAAGCACCGTTTGCTCTCAAGGCTGGTTCCTGAGCGATCTGATTTGGTTGCCGGGTCAGCTCAGTGAGGAGTTAGGAAACCTAGTGTTGATTTGAGGCGAGGCTGTTTGTGGTTTCACTGAAGGAAGAGAGACAATCAGGGCTCAGAGGGAGGGAACTCGCGGCCATGGATGCATTTGTTTAATGGAGAGGTGAGGTTAAGGAGAAATAACTAAGAGCCAGGTCTCCATAGAAGTGGGGTTGTGGGTGGAGGAATTAGAGATCATTAGGTTCACCTAATGGGAACCTAATAGGTTCCACCTTGGGAACAAGTACTTACCATCAGAAGCACAGGGCAAGTCCCCTAACACAGCCACTGTGAATTTGTTTGGACAGAGACAGCTGGTTCCCTGCTGCAATAAGAGGTTCCAGGTCGAGGGGAAGAGAATTGACACTTAGTGAAGACCTACTGTGTGTGAGGCAGTACTCTGGGTCACGCTACGCACACATTACATTTGATATTTGTAACAACACAGGGAATGCTTATCCCTCACAGGTGAAGTTCTATAAGGGGCGGTAATTCACATGCATGTAACGGGGCAAGGCCAGAGAGTGGGACTGCTAGCTCCTCACTGGTGCTATGAACCCATGTGGAGAGGCTGGTCTCAGGACAGAGGTGACCTCTGTAAAGACCATGGTCAGTCAAGAGTAGGAATGGAAGTTTCTCTGACCAGAAGAGAGGACCAGGTAAGAGCAGGAGCCATGCTGGGTTGCTAGTTTATCTCCTCACCTTAAAGTCAATTTCTGTCTCCTCCTTCTCACTTTCTTGTGGGCTGTCCTTAGGTCAAGTCTAAAGTATCTAACGGAGTAAGGAGGAATAGGGCGAAAGTGAGCCCCTTATCCAGGCCACCCTTAGGAGAGGTGAGGAAGAGAAGTCCTGTAAGAAGTCAGTTACTCAGCAACTTGGGGTCCTACACATACAATCTCTTCTAGACTGGAGATTCCTCTGTAGGCCAATTGAGCTTTGGCATTCCCACCCTCAATTCCACGTCTGAGAAGAGAAAGAAGAACTACCTGGGCTGCTTTCATCATCTCCTGGGGCCATGGTATCATCGGTCTCTTTGAGTTTTTCTTCCAAGTTCATTATCCGGTATTTTCCACGGTGAAAGGAGGCTATGCTTGACCCTTGGGGAAGAGAAAATGACGTATGAGTTCAAATGAGAGCCAGCTGTGGCAGCAGAGGCCAGAGAGGGCTAGGTCTCTGGAGATCACCTCTGGGATGTAACAGATGTAGACACAGAACAGAGGGTACCCACAATGTTTATTAGGCACAGACAGGTGCTGTCTAACGTTAGTCACCCTCATTCCAGTTCCTTGCCAAGGCAAGTCAGCAAGTCCTGGGCAAGGAGAGGCATTCTCTTCTCTTTTCTCTTCTCTTCTCCTCTCCTCTCCTCTCCTCCCTTCCCTTCCCTTCCCTCCCCTCCCCTCCCCTCCTCTCCTCTCCTCTTTTCTTTTCTTTCCTTTTCCTCCCACGGGATTTACAGGCTCTGAAAAACCACCAGAGGGTCAGCTATGATTCAGTTCTGACTCAATGACAATAAGGTATTTTCATAGGCAAAATACTGAATGATGCAGAAAGATGGAAGTAAGACCCAGAGTCATGGAATCAAAAAGAACTGGTCAATCTTCAGCCATTTCAAAATATCGTATCACTGGATGTAGATTCAGGGAATACTGGGACTGACAAAAGCATCCAAGTTTCATTAAGAACATCAACAACAACAAAACAAACAAAAAAAATCCAACTCTAGAAACCAGTAGAATATTAATCAAGACGTTTCAAGAATGGTTACAGTTCCTGTCTATGCCAAGAAGTTTGGAACACAATTACCTGGCCAACTTGCTTTCAAAGATTCATATTTATGCCTATTCCAAATCAAGGAATAGACTTCATATCATTAATATCATGTTGTTGTTGTTGTTATGTGCCATCAAGTCATTAATATCATGCACAAGTAAAATCTTGTTATTAAAAATAACATAAAAACAGTCTCTGGTACCACAGAACTGCCAGAAATTTAAGCTAGATTCAGAAGAGGACATGACTTGAGAAACATCTTTGCTGACATCAGATGGAATCGACTGAAAACAGAGAATATCTGAAAAATGTTTCCCTCTGTGTTATTGACTTTTCAAGGGCATTTGACTGTGTGGATCACAATAAATTTTGGATAAAATGGCAAAAGAATGAGAAGTCCACAACATTAAATTGTGCTCAAGAATGCAGTCATTTGAACAAAACCAGGAATACCATGTGGTTTAAAATCAGGAAAGGGTTCTATCTTTAAGTCATACTTGTTCAATCTATATGCTGAAAAAATAATCTAAGAAGCTGGACTACAGGAAGAAAAGGTACTTCAGGATTGAAGGGAGACTAATCAATAACCTGCTATACACAGATGACACCATCTTGCTCACTGAAAGTGAAGACAACTTGAAGCACTTACTGACAAAGATCAAAAACAATGGCTTTCAAGATGGATTACGCTTCACCTTGAAAACTCAAATTTAAACTCAGTGCTGTCAAGTCATAACCAACTCATCGATGATTCTCCGGGGGAGTTGTGGAGACAGTAAATTGTACAGGAGGAGATTGCTGATATTTGTCCCCCAGAGATGCTGGTGGATTCGAACTGCCAGAGAGGCACCACTGTTGGGTTAATATCACACCTCCCTACAGACTGCACCACGAGAGCTCTCCACCTCAGTGTAAAACAAACAAGCAAACAAAAACAAACCCAAAATCCGAAACTCCTCAGATCTGGATCAATAAGAAACACCATAGTAAAATAAAAAAGATTGATGTTTTCAAGGATTTGCTTGACTCTACAACCAATACCATTGGAAATAGTAATAAAGAAATCACACAGTGCATTGGGTAAATCTTACTATACAGTGTTTAAAAGCAAAGCCGTTACTTTAAGAGCTAAGGCATACCTGACCCAAGCCAGGTTATCTTTATTCACCTTATACACGTCTTTTCATATATAAAGCTGGTCAATGAATAAGGATGACAGAAGAATCGAAGCCTTTGAGTGTGGTGTTGGAGAAGAGCATTGACGAACCTGCAAAAGAACAGACAATAAATCTTGGAAGCCGTGTGACCCGGGTGCTCTTTAGAGAGGCAAAACTTGGGCATGTTGTTAGGAGAGAGCCATTCCTTAGGAAAAAAATACATCATGCTGGGAAAGTGGGGGTGTCCAATAAAGGGAAGACATTCAACAAGACGGATTGACATAGTGACTCTAACAATAAATATGAAGATGGAAGAAGAACATTGCAGAGAGCCAGAAGGAAGGAATCTACCTTGGGAGACGGCCAGCTAGAATGCTCCCCAGAAGCTGGTATGGCCAGACTTCATCTCACTTACTTCATATTTGTAATCAGAAGGGATTGGCCCCCTGGTGAAGGACATCATGCTTGGGAAAGTGTAAGGTCCACAAAAAAGATGCTAATTCCCAATGAGCTGGATTAACCTAGCGCCTGTAACAATGGGCTCCAGCAGAGCGTTCTGAGGAGGGTCCAGAACTGAACAGCATTTTCTTCTGTTGTGCAAAGGGTCCCTCTAAATTGGCAGTGACTCAACAACACCTAACAACAATCTTAAAAGAACATTTGAAGGCCGTTTTACACTAACACATCTGTGTCAAAATTCCTTCTTTTATTTACTTCTTTCCACCCCCCCTTCACTTTTATTTTTTTTTTTCACATTTTCTTTTCCTTGTTGTGTACTGTCAAATTGGATCTGACTAGAACAGGAGGAGATTGTCCCTCCTTCTCCAGCGAAGTATCTGGTGGATTCAAACCGTGAGCCTTCAGGGTTGCAGTGCAGCTTCTTGCCACTAGGCTACCAGAGCTCTCTTAAAATTTCCTTCTTGATCAGAGAAATTATTTCCTTAATGACTCATAGTTATTAACCAGATAAGGAGCCCAAGGACTGGCATCTGTTAAATTCTGATTTAATTTTGCTTAAAGAAATATAAATATCCCATTTTACTTTTGACCAAAAGGGTTTTAAAAAAAAAACACAAAAAAACCCCCAAAACTCTTTTCTACAGCCTGGAGCTGCTAGGAGGCACTATTCCTTGGAGAAGGACATGATGCTGGGAAGGGTGGAGGTTCGGCGAAGGAGAGGAAGCCCCTCAATGTGATAGATTGAAGCTGTTCCTACCACAATGGGTTCTTGTGTATCAGGAAGCATGAAGATGGCACAGGACGGGACAGAGTTCAGATCTGTTGTGCACAGAGTCACTATGAGTCATACTCAACTCAATGGCACCTAACGACAGCAGGCTGGAGGAATAGGGAAGACTTTAGACATCATCTAACATTTCTAATGAAATCTCTCCCCAGGACCTCGCCCTTTCCTGTCTTTCTCTGCCACTGCTGGTCTAACCTGACCCTTGTCTCAGTGTTGGATGTTGAAGCTGGATATGGTTCTTTCCTGCAGAAGCGATAATCTATATATCTATGACAATTGATGTGATATTTTCTGGTTTTGAGTTGGAATGAAAGTAATTCCTATACAGACTGTGGGTGGGAGGAATGAGGGCCCTGGAGTGAGTCTAGATGGCACCTGACCTGGTCCAACTGCATGGTCACTACTGGGCACCCACTTTTCCCCATTGGACCCACATTTCTTACATGTAACAGGACAGAGAATAGATGCCTTTGAGCTGTGGTGCCGGAGAAGAGTATTGAATATACCATGGACTGCTAAGATAACAAACAAGTTTGTCCTGGACAGGCAAGGATTCTGAAGCTCCATCTGACATACTTTGGGGATGTTGCAAGGAGGGACCAGTCCTTGGAGAGGAATGTCATGCTTGGGCGTGTGGAGGAATAATGCAAGAGAGGAAGACCCTGGATGAGATGGATTGACTCAGTGACTGGAGTAATGGGGGTAGGTGTGTTGGAGACAGTGAGGTCGACTCAGGATAAAGCAGGGTTTAGAACTATTGTACATAAGGTCACTCACTATGAGTCGCTGGCAACTTAACAACACATAACAACAGGACAGAGTTTCTCACAGAAGTACAATTTGAAGTTCATTGCCATCAAGTCAGAACCAACTCAAAGCTAATCCTCCAGGGGGTTCCAGAGCTCTAAATTGCACGAGGGACTACACTGCTTTCTCCCTCACAGCCACTGGGGGTTCAAGTCACCAGGGGGTGCAGCCTTTAGACAGCAGGCCCGGGGAATCTAGGGATTACATCACCAGAGTTCCCTGTCTCTGAGAAGAAGTCTCTGTAAACGTGGGAAGACATGTCCTTCAGAAGTGGTAAAATGTGTTCCTGATGAGTAGTGGTTAATGACCTCACAGGACCAAGTCTGAGAAGCCCTGGTGACCCAGTGGTTAAATGTTGGGCTGCTAACCGAAAAATTGACAATTCTAAGTTCCAGCTTCAAACCCACCAGCCACTCTGCCACACTTGAGCCTACAGCCCTCATGTGGATCTGAGGGCAGCGCACGCCTCCAGTCCTCTCATTTCCCCATCATCGAAACTCTGCTGGCTCTTCTGAGTGGAGCACTTTAACTCTTGTTTATCAACTTACGACTCCAAGGCCCAGAGAACGCAAGTGGCCTGCCCAGGCTCACACAGTGAGGGGACAGCATAAACCCCATTTTTTATAAACCTCCATTAATACCAGAAGCAGAAGTGGACCATAAAAATTCTTAGCTTAAGGCAAACACGAATGCCCCGGGTAAAGCCTTATCTGTCCTTGCAAAGTAAAGAATTAACTAGTGTCTATATGACACAAAAAGAGTAAAGGTGGGCAAAGTAGCCAGCCCATCAAAAGCCGACCCACATGACTGATTCCCCAACCCACCAACCGTGATCTCAATCTCCCCATCCCTACAGTGACACCCAGAAAAGCCATAAAAGCAATTGTGGAGGGGAACTCGGGGCTTTCCCCCTCACCTCACCACCTTCATATGGAGGGAGAAAGTCTCCACATGTGGATATTCTCTGGAATAAAGTGCTGTTTTGTATTTGCATACATGTGGATTATTCTTTTGAGGGGCATTTCGTGGGCAGAACAACAGTACTTGTTGGCGGAGTGGAGGCCAATATTTATCAGACTCTGAGATTTAAGGGAGGGAAAAACAAAAAGGGACTTTCCTAATCTAAAACTCACTAAAGTAAATCATGAAAGTCAAGTCCATGCCCACAGAGCTGGTGACCACTGGCAACAGCGTGTGCACCCAGGTTTCTCTCTGATTCTGCCAACGCAGATCTGGACACTCACCTCGATGGATCTGTGCACTCACATGCAGCCAGTTTTCTCTTTCTCCATCACAGAGTCAGGGTAGGGCTGTGGCTCCCAGTCTGCAATGTGCCCTCCTCTGTCTTGTGCCAGGCTGTCTTCCTCTGGGGACACCCAGGAAGTCTCCTCTCCTCCCCTCCTCCCTCAGATCTGAACTCAGGACTAATGGGGGTCAAGAGTCAGACTGCTGCCACCTCCCTGTCTCGCCACATACGGACAAAGCACTCTGGGCCTCACGGCCCTCTCAGGGCCTCAGTTTCCCCCAAAACTAAACACTGGAAGGTTCTCAGAGACAGGGAGAGGGGAACAGCCTCTGGGTTCCTTGCACCTCTGAAGTCCTGGTCCCCTCAGGCCTCAGCAGCAGTTTCCTGGGCCGGCCTCACACCCTTCCCCTCCTACCACTTCCTCCTCCTCCGAAGTCTCAGCATCTGTGCACCAGCATCGACCCTCCTTCTGAGGCCATTTGCCCAGGTCTCAGGCAGCTGAGAGCCAGGGCTCAGCCCCGAGTCAGAGCAGTTCCCCCAAATCCATACTTAGTCAAGAGCATAGGTTTTCCTAGTTTAGGATACCACACAGCCACAGCTTCACTGTGCAGCCCTGCATCTGTTACCTAACCTCGCCGAGATTTGCTTTATCTTCCTCCACAGGGTGATGACAACCCTGTTCTTACAGAGTGGTCAAGATGAAGAGACAGCGGGGGGATCAAACACACCCACCCGGACCCACACTGTCCCCAGCCTACCAAGCTGGAGCCTGATGCAGCTGTATTTAGTTGTGCTGACCTGGGGAGCAGTTGCTAGGTGTGTCCTCTGTTTGCAGACCTGCTCAGGAAGTCAAAAGTGAAACCCAAGTCACGCTTCAGAGCAGCAGAGGAACCACCCTCAGCCTGATCACTTCCGCTCCACGCACAATGGAGGGAAGCAGCCCAGCCTGACACCCTCGGCTTTCTCAGGCTCAGCTTGTCACAGCTGGGGGTCTGCAGCATCTTTTAATATTTTTTTATTCATTCATTCTTGCACGTATTCTTCGCTCCCCATCCCTACCCCCTCCCCCTGCCTGCTTTGCAATGCACCTCTCATTCCAGATTGTTGTCATACATAGAATGCCTAATCATATTTTCCTTTCAGACAGTTCCTTTCATCTGTTCCAATACAGTCTTCATTATCCACTTATTTCCTATTCTCCCCCAACATCCCATATCTGTCCTATCTTATAACAACAGTGCAATGCAGTATTTGTCCTTTTGTAACAGATATTTCACTGAGCATAATGTCCTCCAGGCTCCCTCCTGTTGTATCATGTTTTATGAGTTCACAGTTTTTCAGTGCTGCGTAATATTCCACTGTGTGAATGTGCCATCACTGTTCTCTAAGCTTTTTAGGAAGGAGCAGAATTTGATAGCAAGGCCCAGCCTTGACACAAAGTGACCCATGTGGACTCTGCCCCATCCTCTCATGCTCCCTCTCCCAGGATCCCTGCCTATTCACCTCTGGGATCAGCGATTAACACTGTCCTGAATATGCAAAATGACTCTGTGGTTTCTAGCCATGTGCAAACCTGATTCTTCTGTCAAGATCACCTGCTTCTTTTTTTTTTTCAATCCCCCTTTGTTGTATACAACAATCAGATCCAACTGGCACAGGAGGAGATTTCTTCTCCTTCTCCAGTGGACCATCTGATGGATTCGAACCACATGCCCTTGGGATTGCAGGGCAGCTTCTTGCCACGAGGCCACCAGAGTTCACTCAAGATCACCTATTTCTTTTGTAGTTGGGAGTTGCCACTGAATCAGGGCTATCTCATGGCGATTCTGTGTTCACAGAACAGAGCTGTGTGTTACCCTGGGATTTTCATGGCTGATTTTTTTCAGAGGTCAAGCACTGAGTCTTTTTTCAAGTTTCTTCTGGATGGACTTGAACTTCCAACCCTTTGAATCCACCAGCTGCTCCAAGACAGACAGGTGGGCTGTCTCCTTCTGTAAAGATTTGCAGGAGGGGTTGCTGTGAGGGAGAACTGACTTCCCGAGCATGGGTCTGGTTATGGTTTATTTATGGTGGTTGTTTGGTGCCATCAAGAGACCCCCATTCATGTTGTTGTTGTTGCTTTTGTTACCTGCTGTCAAATTAGCTCCGACTCATAGTGACCCTTTGTCCAACACAACAAAATCTGCCGGATCCTGCATCCATTTCCAATGTGCCTGGGTCTACTACAGTGGTTACCATGTCAATCCATCTCAGTGAAGGTCTTTATCTCCTTTGCTAACATTCCAATTTCCCAGGCATGATGTCCTATTCAGAGAAGTGGTCCCTACTGATAACACGCTCAAAGTATGTGAGACTAAGTCTAACTCTCCTTGATTCTAAGGAGCATACAAGCAGTAAATTAGTTCATTCTTTGGGCAGCCCATGACACACTCAGTATTCTTCCCCAGTATCAGTTTCACAGACATCAGTTCTTCTTTAATCTTCCTTATGCATTGTCTAACTATTACACGCACATGATGATGTTGTTGTTATTGTTGTTGTGTACACTGTCAAGACCAAATTGACCCATAGCTGACCCTCCCGTTGGTTTTCAGAGGTAGTAAATCTCACAGGAGAAGATTGTCCATCCTTCTCCAGTTGAGCAACTGGTCGATTTAAATATCATACCCTTGGGGTTGCAACACAGCATCTTACCACCTGGCCATCATTTGTTGTTGTTGTTGCTGCTGCTGCTGTTATGTATCATCAAGTTGCCTGAGATTCATGGCGACCCTGTGTACAACAGCTCTGAAGCCTGTCCTACTCTGAGCCAGTCTCAGTGACTACAATACATCTACCCCTATTGCCCCAGTCACTGTATCAATCCATTTCATATGGGGTTTTCCTCTCCTTTGCTGTCTCTCCACCCTTCCAAGCATGATGTCCATCTCCAAGGACCTGTCCTTTCTGACCATGTGTCCAACGTATGAGAAAGAGATTCAAAATCCTAGCCTCAAAAGAGAAACTTGGTTTCACCCTCTCCATAACAGACCTACTTTTTTTTCTTGGTGGTCCATGATACATTCAAGACTCTTCTGCAGCACCACAATTCAAAGGCATCAACTCTTCTTCTGTTATCCTTAGTCACTGTCCAGCTTTCTGATGCATAGTAAGTAAATGTGAAGACCATGGCCTGGATCAGGTACACCTTAGCCTCTAAAGTGACATCATCGCTTCTCAATACTCTGAAGAGGTCCCTGACAGCAGATTTTCTCAGTGCAATTAGTCTTTGATTTCCTGTCTTGTGGTGCCAAGTGTGTTGATTATGGAGCCAGGCAAGCTGCAATTGTTAACAACCTCAATCTCTTCTCCATCTATCATGGTGCTGCCAAATGGCCCAGTGGTGAGAATCTTTGTCTTCTTGACGCTGAGCTGCAATCCATCCTGAAGACTACAGTCCTTGACCTTCTGAAACAAGTGCTTCAGGTCCTCCTCAGTTTCAGCAAGCAAGGTTGTGTCATCTGCATAATATAGGTTGTTGATGAGTCTTCTTCCAATCCTGATGCCACATTCCTCCTTATAGAGCCCAGTCTTCTGAATCTGAATGATCTGTTCTGATTGAAAAGGTGTGGAGACAGGACACATCCCTGATACACTCCTTTTCTGATTTTGATCCGTGCAATGTTTCCTTGCTTCTTGCTCTATGGGGACCCAAATCCATTGCAATAGCTAGACAGACCTCACAGAACCAAACACAATTACAGGGTTTATTGGGGAAGTTAGCTCAGGTTGGCAACAGGATGCAATGTCTCAGGACAGTTTCTGAAGTGTGCTTGCAGGTCCTTAGACCTGAATACCCTCTGGAAGGTCAGCTCTGAGTCAGTTCTGACTACACGGAACGTAACAACCTCATCTGACTGAAAGGAAGTGTCCTCAGTATGTGGCAGCTGAACAGTGAATGCATTTGCATTTATGGGCAATCTGTGTGGCTATCTGATTCCTGGTCTCCAGACTTGAACCAGCAGCCCACTATGCATGCTGACTTTGAGCTCGTCAACATCCAAGACCAACTATTTGTAACCCTGCTCTCAAGAGGTTCATTGGATGAATCAGCCTCTGAAGCCGGCAGCATCTGGCACAATTCATCTGTGACCCTGCTTTCCAACAATATCTGGAGTTGTGCTTCTGAATCTGGCAGCTTCCAAAGCCAGTAGTCTGAGACAACTTGGACTCATTAGCCTCCCCAGTTGTTCTACAAACCTATGAACTATGTCCTTGAAATAAATAAATCTCTCTCTCTCTTTCTCTCTCTCCCTTGCTGTATATCTCTATCTGTCTCTATCTATCTCTATCTCTTTCTGTTTATCTATTATGTATGTATGTATGTATGTATGTATGTATGTATGTATGTATGTATGTATTATCTATCTATCATCTATCTAATCTATCTATCTATCATCTATCTATCTATCTATCTATCTATCTATCTATCTATCTATCTCTTTTCTAGAAAACACAGCCTAACACACTACTGTGTTGTTGGTAGGCCACATGTCTCAGATGATGCTTGAGGGAATTGGTGCCAACGAGCAGTTTTTACTGACCATCCCAGTTTCCATTGTCAGTTGTCAGCAATCATTCTGCAAGTAAAATTGCTCTCGGCCACTTTACCATAGATACACCAGGGGAAATGTACTCTTCAGAACAACTAACCATACTGTTGTTGATGTTCTTAACTGTCGAGTTAAGTACAACTCCTAACAACCCTATGTATGGCCGACCTAACCCCACCTTTTCCTATACCATCCTCATCATATCTGACACATGAGAGCCCATTGCTGAAGTCACCATGTCAATCCTTCTTGTTGGGGTCTTCTTCTTCTTAACTGACCCTCCATTTTTCCAAGAAAGATGTCCCTGTCCAAGGAACAGCCTTGCCTAGCTTTCATCAAGTGGAATACAACTCAGAGAGACGCTGTGAACAACGGTTCTGAACCCTGTCCTAGCCTATGCCATCCTCATCATCCTCAACGCACTTGAACCCTTTGCTGAAGTCACTGTATCAGCTTGAAACATGCTATATAAAGTACGCAGTTCTCAGAATCTCAGGGGGAAACCAAGTAGGTCCCACAAGTGGATAAGCCCCAGGTAACTGTATTAAGGAAAGGCTCGCTTGCAGTAGCTAGCAAGCAGAAAGAAAATGTACTTTAAGGCAAAAAAGCATTTTGTTAGGACTAGGAACTCTCATGGCTTAGTAGTAAGGAACTGTGCTACTGACTAAAGACATATGGCTTGGCTCCACCCTCTGCTCCACAGAAGAATGGGCAATCTCTTCCCTTGGGATTTATTCCTACTGAAAACACCGGTGGGTCAGCTATGGGTCAGTCACCACCAGAGGGTAAATAACACCACAACAAAAGGCTTTCCCAAACCTGCTTTGTTAAGAAAGAGAATGCACTGCCATAGGGCAGAGGGAAAGAAAAGGGAAGGAAGAAGAAAAATAAGACATTGCTGGATAAGTAAGGTTAGCTTTAATATCCTACATCCTCACAGCTTGGAGTTCAGGGTTTTTCCTCTCATAAGTTCTTAATCACGTTCAAAATCTCATGAGACTAGACATAGTTTGTTGCAGTTGTTGTTATGTGCCATCGAGTCACCTGCGACTCATAGTGACCCTATGTACAACAGCCCTGAATCCTGCTCTGTCCTGTGCCAAACTTACTGTCTCTGACACACCTACCCTCATTACCCTAGTCACTGAGTCAGTCCATCTCATCAAGGATCTTCCTCTCTTGCGCTATCCCTCCCACCCTTCCAAGGACTGGTCCCGCATTGCAACATGCTCAGATTATGCTAGACAAAGCCTCGGAATCTTTGCCTGCAAGGAGCAGCCTGGCTTCACCTTCTCCAGGACAAAATAGTTTGTATTCCTAGCAGTCCATGGTATATTCAATACTTATCTCCAGCACCACAGCTCAAAGGCATCTATCCTCTTTCTATCATCCCTAGCCATTGTCCAGCTTTCTGATGCATAGCAAGTAATTGCAAAGACTATGGCTTGGATCAGGTGTACCATAGTTTCGAAACTGAAATCATTGTTCTTCAATACTTTGGAGCGGTCCCTGACTTCAGACTTTCTCAATGCAATTTGTTTTTTGATTTCTTGGCTGCTGGTACCAAGAGTGTTGTTTGTAAAGGAAAGCAAACTGAAGCTGTTAACAATCTCAATCTCTTCACCATCTATCTTAACATAGTTTTTCATCTCACCCAAATTCCCCCTAAAGGGAACTTCTGGTACAATTGCTTTTGGCTTAATCTGTGAATTAAAAAAGAAGTCTCTTGGAAAAAAACTCAGCACAGGAAGTCCTCAGCCATTTACAACCGCTTTGCTCTCAACCACTACAAAGTAGAAAACAGCCTTTGTTTGCTTTCTATAATCCCTTCTGACATAGTGTGATACTGACTACACTTTTCAGTTCCCTGTTTCAAGAAAAAGGATGTGAAGTCAAGCAGAGATAAGCTGCTGGGAAAAAAATAGAGAATTTCTGTAAACAGGTTCCTTTTGGGTTTCTGAGACCATCTTTCTGTGACCATTATTCACTAACAAATGCTCTCAAATGGTTCCTTCAATTGACAAGTAATTCATCTTTGCCTCCTTGAGCCCAGGCTTGTTCAGGGCCCTGGACACAGAGCTGAACATAGTTTAGTCCCTGCACTTAAGAAACAAGCAGTCCAATTACCATGTTCTAGTAGAAGTAGACAGACAAGAGAAGAGAGCAGAGAAGAAAGCTTGAAACACCATTAAAAGCCACTGGGTACCACGCTAGACCCATGGGCTCAGCCCAGGAGGAACCTGGAGGGTTTCTTGGGAAAGTTTTGCTTGCAATGAGTTTTGGATGATAATCTAGAATTTTCCAATCAATTGTTTCCACATCACAGATTTCATTTCATCCTGACAAATGTGTTGAAAGACCTTGTACCTGTGGATATAGTCCTGTCTAGAAAGAAAGTTTTCTGTTATGTTAATGATATTGTACCAGTGAAGGCTGAATTTCAAACCTAACCACTTTAGACTTATTTTTTTTTTAAAAAGTGGATTAGGTACAAAAACATGCATACAGGGCGGGAAGAGACAAACTACTTATGAGATTGTCTACAAGCCAAGGAATGCCAGTGATTCAAGGAGTGTCTAAGGCTACCAACCGGAAGAGAATCTCCACAGCCCACACTTTGGTTTGGGCTACGTCAGAACTACGAGAAAACACATTTCTGTTCTTGAAGATAACCACTTAAGGTATTTGTGTTACAGCATCGTAAAGAAACTAAGACATCCCAGAGGAAAACCCGACATGAACAAGCACCAAGATGCACCCAAATGAGCACACGGCAGCAGCAACAATCAGAACAGGCATTTCAGGTCGCATTCACACATTCCTGAAACTTTATATTGCACAGAAACACACTCCACAACTAACCGTGCTATCAAGAAAGCAAAATTGGAATCCAGAATAGCATTGCTGCTAAGTCGATTCTGACTCGTGCTGTTGTTAGGTGCCATCGAGTTGAATTCTACCCATGGCGACCCTCGGTACAGAGATCGGAGCCCTGTCCTATCCTGTGCCGTCCTTATCACCTGTGACACACGAGCTCAGTGCTGTGTCAGTCCATCTCATTGAGGATCTTCTCTCTCTGACATTCCACCTTTCCAAAGAATAGCTCCTAGTAATAATATGCCCTCACTTTAAACCTGCATATAAGTAATTGATGACCTGACCCACAGTCTGCTCCTGGCCTGGTTTGGACTGCTGATACTGAGCTTCTGCAATGATTTCTTTCACAAATGTAGTCAATTTTATTCCGATGCAGCCCATCGGGTGAAATTCACGTGTAAAAGTCTTCTTATGTGTCTTTTAGAAAAGTTATTTGCAATGAATAAATCATTGTAAATACAGAATTCAGCCATTCTATTTCCAGTTTGATTTCTATCACCAAGCCCATATTTTTCAACTACTATTCCCACTTCACTGTTTCCTACTTTTGCATTCCAGTCACCCATTATCATTAATGCATCCTGATTACAAGTTTGATCAATTTCAGACTGCAAAATTTGGTCAAAATTCTCAATTTCTCCCTCTTTGGCTGTAGATGTAGGATCATATACTTGAATAATAATAGTGTTAACAGGTCTTCCTTGTATTCATGTGGATATCATTCTATCACTCACAACATTGTCTTTCAGGATAGAACTTGACGTTTGCTTTTTTACTATGAATGCAAAACCATTATTCCTCTGTTTCAAATTCTCTGCATAGTAGACCATATTATTATCTGATTCAAGGAATGCCAGCTTCCATATGGATTGCATCTCAATGTCAGGAAGACAAAGATTCTTACCACTTGACTGATAGGCAGTGTCATAATGGATGAAAAGGGGATTGAAACTGTCAACAGCTCCATCTTGCTTGGATCCACAATTAACAGTCAGGAAATAAGGAGACACATTGCACTGGGGAAATCTGCAGTTAGGGACCTTTCCAAATTATTGAGGAGTAGTGATGTCAGTTGAAAGATTAAGATGCATCTGCTTCAAGCCATAGTCTTTCCGATTACTAGCTATGCATCTGAGACCTGGACATTGAATAAGGATGATAGAAAAAGAATGGATGCCTTTAAGCTGTGGTGCTAGAGAAGAGCATTTGGATGGCCAAGAGAACAAACAGATACAACTTACAGATAATGCAGCTAGGGTGCTCTTTGGAGGCAAAAATTATATATTTGGGGCATGTTGCTAGAAAGGGCTATTCCTTGGAGAAGGACATGATACCCAGAAGGGTGGAGAGCCAGCGAAGGAGAGATAGACCCTCAGTCAGGTGGATTGATGCAGTGACTTCTGCAATGGGCTCTTGTTAGTCAGGAACTGTAAAGATGGGGCAGGGTAGAATAGGGTTCAGATCTTTTGTTTATAGGGTCGCTACGAGTCGTGCTTGACTTGACAGCACCTAACAACAACAACAAAACAATAATATGTCTAAAATATGTGAGAGAAAGCTTCACTATCCTTGCCTCCAGTTGTACTTTCTCATAGCAAACCTGTAAGACAGTGTCAGAAGTTCCATAAGGGGGAGCTCTGGTGGCCTAGTGGTAAGAAGCTGCAGTGCAATCCCAGAGGAACACAGTTCAAATCCACCAGACGCTCTGCCGGAGAAGGAGGCGCAATATCCTCCTGTACCAGTCAGATCTGATTTGACGGTACACGCACACAAAATTTAAAAAAAAACAAAACAGAAGTTCCATAAGGATTCCAGAGCTGTAAAGCTTTATGAAATCAGACTGCCACATCTTTCTTCCATGGCACAGTTGGTAGTTTGACCTGTCCGTTAACATTTTGGTTAACATCCAAGTGTTTAAACATTGCATCACCAGAGCTTCTTGTGTTGGAACAGACTCCCTCAAATGAGAGTGCCTTAGAGGTAAAGATTATGAAATTTCATCTCACATACTTTGGGCATGTTGCTAAATATTATTCCTTGGAAGGGGAAATCTTGCTTGGGAAAATGGAGGAACTGTAAAGTAAAGGAAGACCCTCAACCAGATGGGTTGACGCAATGACTACAGCAACAGTCTCAAGTGTGTCAGAGATGTTGAGGATGGAACAGGACAGGACAGGGTCAGACTGGTTGATCATAGGGTCTCTATGAGTCACACTTAACTTGATGGCACCTAACAACCACAATAACCAACAGCTAACAACAGCAATCAAATAATACCAAGAGCAATATCACTCTCAATGGAGAAAGACTAAAAGCATTTTCCTTGAGAACAGGGACCAGAGAAGGATGTCCACTGTCACCACTTCCATTCAGTATTATACAGGAAGTTCTTGCTAGAGCAATATGATAAAAGAAGGAAACAAGAGACATACAGATCAGCAAAGAGATGGTTAAAATACTGCCATATGCTGATGATATAGTAGTACACATAGAAAAACCCCAAAGACACAACAAAAAAACTTTTAGAGCTACTAGGCCAATTTAGAAGAGTAGCAGGATATAAGATCAATATCCAAAAATCAGAGAGATTCCATTACAGTAACAAAGAGAACTCAGAGAAGGAAACCAAGAAAGCAATACCATTTACAATAGCCAATCACAAATTGAGATACCTGGGAGCGAACCAAACTAGAGATATAAAAGACCTAACAAAGAAAACTACAGAACATTTCTGCAAGAAACAATAAAAGACCTAAAGAAATGTGAAAATGTGCCCTGTTCATGGATAGGAAGACTCAATATTGTGAAAATGACAATCCTACCAAAAGCAATCTAGATATTAAATGCAATCTCAATACAGATACAAAATTTATTTTTGAAGGAGACTGAAAGGGAAATTGTCAAGTTTATTTGGAGAGACAAGAGACCCTTAAGAAGAAAACACTTCTGAGAAACAAAAATGAAGTAGGAGGTATAACACTCCCTGACCTCAAACCTACACACAGCTGTAACCAAAACAGCATGGTACTGGTACAATGGGAGACACACAGATCAGTGGAACAGAATTGAGAACCCAGAAACAGACCCAGCTATCTATGGTCAACTGATATTTGACAAGGAAATAAAAACTATCAAATGGGAAAATGACAACCTCTTCAACAAATGGTACTGGCAAAATTGGACTGCTACCTGCAGAAAGCTGAAATAGGATCCACATATCACACCAAACACAAAAATCATGTCAAGGTGGGTAAGAGACTTGGGAGTAAAGTCCCAAACCAGAAAGTTCATAAAAGACAAACTAGGATCAAGCTTAGAAGCCCTAGTATACAGTATAAAGAGACTGCCAAATACAGCCAAAAATGTACAATCTGAAGAGGATAAAATTGATGAATAGGACCTTCTAAAGATTAAATCCCGGTGTTCATCAAAACCTTTTTCTAACAGGGTGAAAAGAAAACCTACTGACTGGGAAAAGCATTTGGCAATACCATTTCAGACAAGAGTCTCATAACAAAAGTTTATGCAATACTCCTGGGTCTCCACAAGAAAAAGACTGATAACCCAATTACAAAATGGGCAAAAGACATGGAAAGAATTTTGACAGAGGAAGAAATCTAAATGGCCAACAGACATATGAAGAAATGCTCCAAATCATTGGCAATAAGAAATGTGCAAATCAAAGCCACAATGAAATACCATCTCACTCCAGTAGCAGTGGCAAAGTTTAACAGGACAAGTAATAAATGTTGGAGAGAATTTGGTGAGATAGGAACTCTTTCACATTGTTGGTGAGATTGTAAAATGGTACAACCACTCTGGAAGGCAATTTGGTGCTTCCTCAAAAAGCTGAACATAGAAATTCCACATGACCTAGCTATTTTATTGTTTGGAATATATTCCAAGAAAATGAGAACAGAGGCTCAAACAGAAACTTGTACACCAGTGTTTATAGCAGCATTATTCACCATAACAAGAACATGGAAACGGCCCAGATGTCCAACCACAAACGAATGGATTGAGAAGAGGCAGTACATTCATGCAATGGAATACTACACAGCACGCAGGAGCAATGATTTTGTAAATTACTACCTAACACAGGAGGGCTTGAAGAGCATTATGCTGAGTGAACTAACTTAGTCCCACATGGACAAATAGTGTATAAAACCATTATTGTAGAATGAGAATGAGGATCCAAGGGGGGTTAGAAATAGGAGGGTGAGGATGTTAATCACAGGGTTGCACAATTTGATGGGTGAGAGGAATGAAGGAAATGGAAAGGATCTTTTGAGAAAAACAATGTATTCAAAATTTGTAAATAAATAAGAATAAAAATTTTAAAAAAAACATTTTTTCAGGGAGAAATAATAGAATAATGATAATGATGAAAATCTAGGCAGGTCAACCTCCTCCAATATCTGGTCTTGGCCTTGCAGGTCCCCGGTGATTTGCAATCTTATGCATGAACCACCAATTTTTCCTTCAAGGTACTAATCGTGGAGAGATTTTGCTTTAAGGCAGGACTGGCAAGGGCACCGGTCTGCCATCCTGAAGAATCAGGCAGTTCTTTAAAGAAGCATTTTATAAGGCCTTAAATATTCTGAGCAGTTTTTAAAAGTAGTGTTTTAAAAAGACTTAAAAGCTTGGATGCAGCTATTGATCTCACTCCATCCAGAAGAAGCGAAAAGGAAAACAAAGATGTGCTGAAACAACGATCCAGAGGGCAAACGGTTCACAGGAACTTCAACTTCCACAGCCCTGAGACCAGAGAAAACTAGGTGATTCTGACCTCCACTGACCATTCTAAAAAAAAGAAAGAAAAAGATGACAATAGATCCTGGAAGAGTGGGAGATGAGTGTAGATCAAAACTCAAAATCACAATATTTTCCAGACTTAAAGATCCAAGAACCTTCACCACCCTTGACTTTTGTCATTGTACTGTCAAGTTGGAACCCACTCAGAGTTGACCCTCAAGTGGGTTTTCAGAGACTGACACACAGGAAGGGACTGCCCACCACCTTTCAAACAAATAATACTCATACTTAGATCCACAATCAATATTACTGGCACCAGCAGTCAGGAGATCAAAAACACATCGCACTGGGAAAAAAACTAAGGTGCACCTGATTCAGACCATGATCTTTTCAATCATTTGCTGGAGCACGACAGTGAATAAGGATGCGGTTGTTAGTTGCCATCAAGTAGAGTATGACTCATAGCAACCCTATGAACAAAAGATCTGAACCCTGTTCTATCCCATGCCATCCTCACACTTCCTGTCACACGAGAGCCCATTGCAGCAGTCACCGCAAAAATAAAACAATAATACAAACATCCTTTAATAATTGGAACATGGAATGTATGTAGCTTGAATGTTGAAAAACTGGAAATTGTTAAAAATTAAATAGAACACATGAACATCAACATACTAGGCATTAGTGAGGTGAGATGGAGCAGCGTTGACCACTTTGAATCAGATAATCACATGTTGGGAATCAAAAAGAGAAGAATGGTGTTGCATTCACAGTCAAAAAGTCAATTTCAAGTTCTGTCATGAAATATGATGTTCTGAGTGATAGGATAACATCTATACACATACAAGGAAGTCCCATTAACACAACTATTGGTCAAATAAATTCTCCTACACCTAGAGCCAAAGAGGAAGAAATTGATATTTTTACCAAATCTTGCATTCCAGAATTGACTGAACATGCAATCAAGCTATATTAATGATGATTGGTGACTGGAATGCAAAAGTGGGAAACAGTGGAGAAGGAATAAAATAGCACATGGGAAATATGGGCCGGGTGACAGAAATGAGGCTGGAAATAGAATAATTGAATTTTGTATTTACAATAGTTTATTCACTGCAAATATCTTTTCTGAAAGATAAAGATGGCAAGTTCACACTTGGATCTAACCTGATGGGCTGCACAGCAATCAGACTGACTACATTTGTGGAAGAAATTATTGGAGAAGCTCAAGATGGGCAGTCAAAACTAGGTCAGGTCTCAAAAAAGCTGAACATAGAAATTCCATATGACCCAACTATTCTACTGCTTGAAATATACCCTGAGAAAATAAGAACTGAGGCACAGAGGCTTGTGCACCAATTTTCATAGCAATGTTATTTAACAAAGCAAGAACATGGAAACAGCCCAAATGCCCAACAACAACAGAATGGATTGAGAAATTATGGTACATTCACACAATGGAATACTACGCAGTAGGCAGGAGGAATGATTCTGTAAATTACTACCTAATGTGGGAGGGACTGGAGAGCATTATGCTAAGTGAAATAACGCAATCCCATAAAGACAAAAACTGTATAGGACCATTATTGCAGAGTGTGTGTGAGGATCCAAGGACGGGAGGGGAGTGCTTAAACATAGGGCCACACAATTTGATGGGTAGATGGGAGGGATTGGTAAAGTAATCGGTAAAGGAAAGGGGAAAGGTCTAGTGTGAAAAACAATGCATATGAACTTTGTGTGTAAACCAGTATAAAATAAAATTCCTGTTGTTTTTGTTGTAATGTGCCATCAAGTCACCTGCAACTCATAGCAACCCTTTGTACAACAACCCTAAAGCCTGCTTTATCCTGTGACAATCTCAGCGTCTCTGACACACCTACCCCACTTACCCCAACCACCTCATAGAGGGTCTTCCTCTCCTGCATTGTCCCTCAACCCTCCCAAGCATGACGTCCCTCTCCAAAGACTGATTGGTTCCTCCTTGCAATATGACCAAAGTATGTCAAAGCTTCAGAATCCTTGCCTCCAAGAAACAGCCTGGCTACACCCTTTCCAGGATGAACCTGTTTGTATATATTCGACACTCTTCTCCAACACCACAGTTCAAAGGCATCAATTCTCTATCATCCCTAGTCATTGTCCAGCTTTCTGAGCATAGCAAGTAATTGTGAAGACCATGGCCTGGATCAGGCACACCTTAGACTGCAGATTGGCATTGTTGCTCTTCAGTACTCTGGAATGGTCCCTGACAGTAGACTTTCCCAATGCAATTCATTTTTTAACTTCCTGGTTGCTGGTACCAAGAGTGCCAATTGTGGAGCCAAGCAAACTATTACAAATGGTATTATTTACGTTGCATTGGGATATTTCTGATATCCCCTAAAAACTAACTCCAGCTGATATAATTTGGCCCATTTCACACAGAACAAACACAGCTGTACAAGTTAGAGGTGTGGGTGTTTTCACTAGGACTTGCACACTGTCCCTTGATTTGAGCCGTGAGCTGTCAGCTTTCCATTCTCTGGGACAGGCAGGAGACAGAGGTAGTCATATGTGAAACAGCATTTGGTCAGAATCTAAATCAGTTGAACAGTCACTGGGTTTGGGCCACTCTGAAATCCGAAACCAAAAACATATTTTAAGTATTTTATTTCTATTTATCACATACTAACTAACTAGTGTTGTTGTTATGTGCCATTGAGTTTCCTGCAACTCATAGTGACCATACAACAGCTCTGAACCCTGCTCTTCCTGAGCTAACCTCATCATCTCCAACACAACCACCCCCATTACCCCAGTCACTGAGTCAATCCATCTTATCCAAGGTCTTCCTCTCCTGCGCTGTCCCTCCACCCTTCCAAGCATGATGTCCCTCTCCAAGGACTGGTCCCTCTTG
>NW_006399836.1:11634445-11641648 GCF_000299155.1 Elephantulus edwardii
ATTCTTCTGGTATTTTCTGCTTCCTGCCAAGATAGTTCCATGACCTCTTCTAAATCCTGCCTGCACATCTGGCAGTTCTCTGTTGACATATTGTTCCAAATGTTTTTAGATAATTTTCAACAGAATTTTGCTTGCATGTGATATCAATGATATTGTTCGATAATTTTCACACTCTGTTGGGTCACCTTTCTTTGGAATGGGAACAAATATAGATCTTTTCCAGTCAGTTGGCCAGGTGGCTGTCCTCCAGATTTCTTGGCACAACTTAGTGAACACATCCAGGGCAGCGTCCATTTGTTGAAATAAATCAATTGGTATGCTGTCAACTCCTGGAGCCTGTTTTTTGCCAATTCCTTCAGAGCAATTTGAACTACCTCCTTCATCACCATAGTAGACATCTAAATTATGTAATTTAAGGAAACATTTTATAAGGCCTTTATAGCTTCTGTGACGTTGTTTTATGTTAGTATTTTATAAGTACTTAAAAGCTCATGAGCAGTTCAAATAGCATTTTACGACTTAAAAACTGTGAGCAGCTATGTAAGTTACAACTATTGATTTCTCACTTTCCAGAACTAAGAAGAGATACAAGCTCTGCAGATACCAGTTTAAGGACTAAGGTGCACCTGATTCAGGTCATGGTCTCTTTAGTCACTTGCTACACATCTGAGAGCCAGACATGAATAAAGATGACAGAAGAATGAAGCCTTTGAGCTGTGGTATTGGTGAAGAGTACTGGCTATCCCCTAGACTGTCAAAGGAACAAACAGCTATGTCTCAGAGAAAGTCCAGCTAGAATGCTCCTTGGAGGCGATGATGGCAAAGCTTCATCTCACACGCTCTGAGCATGTTGTTAAGAGAGGCTCGTCCTTGGAGAGGGACATCGTACTTGGAAAGGTGGAGAGTTGGCAAAAGAGAGGAAAATCTTCAACCAAATAGATTGACACAGTGACTACAGAAATGGGCTCCAGTATGTCAGAGAGGAGGTGGATGAAACAGGGAAGGACAGGATTCAGAACTGCTGTTCATAGGGTCTTTAAGAGTTGTAGTCAACTCGATAGCACTTAAAAGCAGACATCCAAATAAACTGCTCTATAATATTTCACAGATCGCCAAAAGAACAAACAAGTCTGGATTGGAGGAAGTGCAATCAGTATAGGATCCTCAGAGGCAAAGATGAAAAAGCTTCTTCTCACTTGTTTTGGGCATGTTGTCAGGTGGAGCTAGTCCCTGGGGGGTGAAAAGGCAACATTCTGGGAAAGTAGAGTGTCAGTGAAAGAGAGGAAGACCTGATGGTCTTCCATGAGATGGATTGACACAGTAGCTGCAACCATAGGGTAGATCATGAGGATTGCACAGGACAGAGCAAGGTTCAAATGAGTCCCCACATGATCTCCACAAGCCACAGGGATTGACAGACGTGCATTTCTCTGGACACTTTGAAGGAAGCAAAAGATATAGACAAGATATAGAAGACTATGGCCCCAGCTCTCTCTCTAAGCAGACTGGCCCTATGGAACAGGTATGGCGACCCAATGTGACCTGCAACAGATTGTTCCGAAGAACCTACCCTCCTTGAGGTTGTCCCATTTCCTGGCCATTTGGGTTAAGGTATAGAGTTCTCCTGTGCCAGCTAATTGGGACAAAGAGGAAACTTACATAGACATTCAACACCAAGGTCAATGTGACTGACAGTCCTACCTCTCTCCGCGGCTGAGCCCTAAGGATGTATAAACAGCTTGTTGAGATATGGTAGCCGTCCTCGTGAGGTGCTGCCGGAATCTGTTTGCTGTTTGAAAACACGTTTGAGCTGTGGGTGTTCCATCCAGATCAGCCATCACCACCTGCCAATCCAATATGCTGGGGAAGAACATGCTACAGGGACCTGCCCTTGTGTGAGGAGTCAAGGCAGACTTCCCAGAGGAGAAGCCATTGAGTTAGGATTTGAAGGTTGAGGGGGAAAGACAAAAACGGAACAAAACCGTTTCCATGAAGTCAATTCCAGTTCACAGCATCCCCTGTGAGTCAGAGCAGAATTGTGCCCACATGGTGTTCAAAGCCTCATTTTTTTTCTACTAGTTTATTTAAAAAATTCTAATACAAATTTGAACAAATTCTTTCAATTTCCCTCACCTCCACCTACTCATCAAATTGTACAAACCAATGATTAATTCCCCCATCCCCGTGCACATCCACATCCCTCTGCTTCCAGCCTCTCCCAGCCCTCCTGGATCCTTATACTCATTCTATAATAATGGCCGTATACAATATTTATCCTTTTGGGACTGAGTTATTTCACTCAGCATAATGCTCTCCAATCCCTCCCAAGTTAGGTAATAATTTACAAAGCTGTTGCTCCTGTGCGCTGCATAGTATTCTATTGTGTGAATGTGCCATGATTTCTCAATCCATTCGTTTGTGGTTGGACATTTGGGCTGTTTCCATGTTCTTGAGATGGTGAATAATGCTGCTATGAACACTGGTGTACAAATCTCAGTTTGTGCCTCAGTTCTCATATTCTCAGGGTATATTCCGAGTAGAGAAATAACTGGGTCGTATGAAATTTCTATGTTCAGCTTTTTGAGGAAGTGCCAAACTGCCTTCCAGAATGGTTGCACCATTTTACAATCCCACCAGCAATGTATAAGAGTACCTATCTCGCCACATCCTCTCTATCATCTCTTACTTGCTGCAAAGGCTGATTTTTCAGAAGTAGATCATCAGGTCTTTTCCCCCCTACTTTTTCAGTGTGGAAGCTTTGCTGAAAACAATTCCTTATCACAGCAATTCACAAGCTTCCCCTGACAGAGCAGTGGTGGCTGGACGTGAAGGGCATTGCCTGGGAATCGAACCTGAGTCTTCTGCACGGAAGTTGGGAATTGTAACCGTTCATGGGAAAGATCATTGTTCCCATGAAAATCCAGGGGCCACTGAATTAATTCTGACTCACGGTGACCTCAACTATATCAGTCAGAGAGGAGTTGTGCTCAATAGTTTTCAATTGCTAATTTAAATAGACACACACACGTATGGAAAAGGATGGAGAATCACCTTTCATGCAATTTACTGGAAAACTCACTAGAGGGTCAGGTATGAGTCGGTTGCAACTTGATGGCACAGAACACCAATATATATTTGTTGTTGTTATGTGCAGTCAAGTCGCCTGTGACTCATAGCAACCCTATGTACCACAGCCCTAACCCCTGCTCTATCTTGTGCCAATCTTATTGTCTCTGATACACCTACACCAGTCACGGAATCAATCCATCTCATCAAGGGTTTATATATATATGGTATATATAATATATATACTATAGGATGTATAATATAATAGATATGTTATGTTATGTTAGTTATCTATTCTATTCTATTCCATTCTATTCTATTCTATATAAATGGATGGAAATTCGTGTGTGTATATATATATATATGATACATAAGTGGATGGAAATTATTGAAAAAATCACTAACATCACATACAAGCAAAATCTTGCTGAAGATTACCAAAAAAAATTTACTGTAACAGTATATAGACACAAAACTTTCAGAAGTACAAACTGGATTTAGAAGAGACCATGGCACTAGGGATATAATTGTCAACGTCGGTTGGATCATGGCTGAAAATCATACCAGGAGGATGTCTATCTGTGCTTTATAGATTAACAAACTGCAGCTAAACTTGAGAAGACTTGGCATTCCAGAACACTGATTGTGCTCAAGAGAAACCTAGACCTAGACCAGGAAGCTGTTGTCTGAACAGAGCAAGGGAACACTGCATGGTTGAAAATCAAGAAAGGATTGTGTCAAGCATGCATCTTTTCTCCATAACCTTTCAAGCTATATGCAGAATGGGTCCTTTAGGAGGCAGGACTTTATGAAGAAGATTGTGGTTTCAGGATTGGAGGAAGAGTCATCGACAACCTGCATTATGCAGATGACACAACCTTGCTTGCCAGAACTGAAGAGAACTTGAAGCTTTTGCTGCAGAAGATCTAAGACTGCAGCATTCAATATGGATTGCATCTCAACATCAAGAAAACAAAGATCCTCACCACTTGGCCAAAGGCAGTATCATGACAGATGGAGAAAGGATTGAAGTTGTTAATGATTTCATCCTTCTTGGATCTACAATCAACATTTTTGGCACCGGCAGTCAGGAAATCAAAAGACAAGTTGCACTGGGAAAATCTGCTGTTAAGGATCTCTCTAGATTTCTAAAGAGCAATTATATCAGTTTAGAGACTACGGTGTGCCTGATCAAGGCTATGGTCTTCTCAATTTCTTGCTATGCATCTGAGAGCTGGATAATGACTAAGGATGACAGAAGAAGAATCAATGACATTGAGTTGTGGTTCTGGGAAAAAGTATTGAACATATCATGGACTACCAAGTGAACAAATAGGTATGTCCTGGAGAAGGTAAAATCAGGTTGCTCCTTGGAGGCAAGGATTTTGAAGCTCTAGCTCATGTACTTTGGGCACGTTCCCAGCAGGACACCAGTCCTTGGAGAAGGACATCATGCTTGGAAGGGTACAAGGTCAGCACAGAAGAGGAAGACCTTGAATCAGATGCACTGACACAGTGACTGTAGCAATGGGATCAAGTGTGTCAGAGATGGTGAGATTGGCTCAGTACAGTGCAAAGTGCAGAGCCATTGTTCATAGGGTCGCTTATGAATCACAGTCGACTTGATGGCACATAACATATATGTGAGTGGGGGAGGTTGTATACACACATACGAAATGTGTTGGTGTTGTTGTTAAGTGTTGTCGAGTCATAAGTGACTCATAGCGACCCATGAAAGTCCTGGACACCTGTATAACTTTTGTCTTTTCTCCAGGTTCATAGCATTTCCAGAGGCAAGCTATTATGGAAGTGGATGCCACTCCTGCTTCCAAGCTTGTTTTAATCAGGGAGCACTAACAAACATAGTAATAGATATGTAGATATAGTGGTGTGGCCACGCAGAGAGCGCACGAGCGAGCGAACTCTGACACCTAGTGGTAAGAAGCTATACTGCAATTACAAAGGAACCTCGTTTAAATCTACCAGCTGTTCCACTGGTGAAGGACGAGAAGTTTCTTCACATATGATTAACTGCCTCTGAAAATCCACTGGGAGGTCAGCTATGGAGTCGGTTCCAATGTAATTACACACAACAACAAGAATATATCTATTATATATAATAGATATTATAATATTATATATTATTATATATCATAATTGATAGGCGCCCTGGTGGCCTGGCGGTAAGGAGTTGTGCTGCCAACCCAAAGGCTCATTATTCAAATCCACCAGCTGCTCCACAGGAGAAAGAGGGAGAATCCCCTCCCATGTGATTTACTGCCTCTGAAAACCTGCTGGAGGGTCAGCTAAGAGTCGGTGCTGACTCAACAGCACAAAACAGTAACTTAAACATTTGAGTTAAGGTTTGCAGGGCTGGTTGCTGTTACATTAAAACCATTTTCATTGACTACAATTCCCGCATCCCTCTTCTCACTGTCTCTCTGCAGTTCTTGTTTCTACTCATTCCTCTGTCTTTTCCCATCCTAGCTTGAGTTTTCTCTTTGAACATTGCTGTGTGGTTGGTTGTCCGAAGGGCTGAACATGTCCCTGGTGTTACTGTCCAGCTTGCAGACTTAACTGTCATCGTGTAAGTTGTGAGTTCGATTCCAGCCTCAAAGGGCATCTAAGGGCCATCATCTCAAGGGTCCCACCAGTCTCCATGAGGCCAGTAAGGCTGATCTTTAGTTTGGTTCTTTACTTATCTCCCATTCTATCCAGGACCTTCCATTCCAGCCCTTTTCAGCATGGTCAGCAATGGCCATATAGCTGGGCTCCATCTAGTTGATTGTTACATAATTAACCAGGCCTTTCTTCTGAGATGCTTGTGGATGGGCGAGAACCTCCAACCCATTGGTTAGTGGGCCAGTGTGTTAGTACCACCCAAAGATTCCTTTTGACAGCTGACTAGAAGCTAAAGAGATGATCTAGAGTGTAGTGATTGGAGTATACCCAGCAGGGGATCTGTGTGTGCAAAGCCTTGTAGCTAGATAGTTGTTGTTATGTGCCATCTAGTCTACTATGATTCATAGCTACCCTATGAAAAAACAACTCTGAACCTATATTCTAAGCCATCCTCACCATCTCAGAGACACTTGACCCCACTGCCACAGTCACTGTGTCAATCCATCTAATCCAGGGTCCTCCTCTTCTATGCATGCCCTTCCAATCATGATGTTCTTCTCCAACAACTGGTACCTCCTGGCAATATGCCTGAAATAGGTGAGAAAGCACTTTAAATTCATTGTCTTCTGGATCAGAGACCTGGGAATAAAGCCCATAATCATAAAGTTCTTCAGAGACAAACTGGAATCAAGCTTAGACAACATAGTCTATGGTATAAAGAGACTGCCAAATACAACAGGAATGTACAATCTGGAGAGGATAAAATTGATGAATGGGAACTTTTAAAGATTAAAACCCTGTGCACACAAAAAAATTTTCCTAACAGAGTGAAAAGAAAGCCTACTGACTGGGGGGGAAACTACCATTTCAGACAACGGTCTCATACCCAAAGTTTCCAGAATCCTACAGGGCATCCACAAGAAAAAAAATTAATAATACAATTAGCAACTGGGCAAAAGACATGGAAAGACTTTTCACAGAGGAAGCTATTCGGATAGCCAACACTCACATGAAGAAATGCTCCAAATCATTGGCAATAAGTGAGATGCAATTCAAAACCACAATGACATACTATCTAACTATAGTATCAGTGCCAAAGTTTAACAGGACAGAAAGTAATAAATGTTGGAGAGGATGTGATGAGATAGGAACTCTTACCCACTGTTGGTGGGATGGTAAAATGAGACAACCACTCTGGAAGGCAGGTTGGCATTTCCTCAGAAAGCTGAACATAAACATGTATGGCTAAGCACAATTGATAACAGTGCATCTAAATTCCAAAATCAGTCTCCACAATAGTCTACGTGTTTCCTATTGCCAAAGGGGTCCTTTAGAATAGTGAGAGAAGATCTTCACCCTGAAACCTACAGTGTCCCTTTCCAGCAGGAAGTAGCTAAGAGAATAGGCCGTCCCCTTTTCCTTATGAATCAGAGTGAAGTCTCTCTCAGGGAGGAATGATAGGGAATGGCAAAGGACACACTGACAAAGGAGATTAATCAGACCTGACTTTGACAA
>NW_006399836.1:11643148-11689131 GCF_000299155.1 Elephantulus edwardii
AACAACAAAACAACAAACCCTTGCCTCCAAAAAGCAACCTGGTTTCACCCTCTTTAGGACAGACCTGTTTGTTCTCTTGGTAGTCCATGGTATGTTCAATACTCTTCTCAAGCCCCAAAGTCATCTGTTCTGTCATCCTTAGTCATTGCCGGTTCTCAGATGCACTACAGGCGAGGAGAAGACCATAGCCTGGATCAGGCACACCATAGTCTCTAAACTGACATCATTACTCTTTAGCACTCTGGTGAGAATCTTGACAGTAGATTTTTTCCAATACAACTCATCTTTTGATTCCCTGACTGCTGGTTCCATCAGTACTGACTGTAGATCTAAGCAAGATAAATAAAGTAATTAACGATCTCAATCCTTTCCGGGGCCATCATGATACGCCTATTGGCCCAGTGGTGAGGACCTTTGTTTTCTTTCTTTTGTTTAATCTTTGTTTTCTTAATGTTGAGATGTAATCCATTTTGAAGTCTGCAGTCTGCCACAAATGCGCCAAGTGCCCTCAGTTTCAGTAAAGAAGATAATATCTATCTACATAACTGCAAGTTGTTGATGAGTGTTCCTCCAGTCCTGGTGCCACGTTCTTCTTCGTTAAGTTCAGCTTCCTGAAAGATCTATTCTGGGTTTTCACATAGATTGTAGTTATAGCGAAAGGATACATGCCTGACACACCCCTTTCTTGATTTTGCACCATGCAGTGTTCCCTTGCTGTCAGACAACAAGCTTCCTGGTCTAGGTATAGGTTTTGAATAAGCACAGTGTCCTGGGATTCCAAGTCTTATCAAGTTTAGCCATCGTTTGTTGGGATACACAGAGTCAAATGTTTTGCACAGTCTATAAAGCACAAATAGACATCCTCCTGGTACGATTTTCAGCCATTATCCATCTGACATTAGCAATGATATCCCTAGTGCCACCGCCTATGAGTAGGCCTATGAGTATGACTCATAGGGGAGTCCAAAAGAAGACGTGGGATCTAGAAGCAGAAAAGCAGCCAGCAGCGGTCCCACAGGGCAGCTGACTGGATTGTCCTGCCCTCTGATTGGCTCCCAAGCGCCAGCCCCTTGTGCTCCCATTGAGTCCTCTGTCAGGGCCGCAATAGGAGACATTGAACATGGCCAGCAGCCTAAACTTGGCCAGGAGGTGGCGCTGTTGACCGAGCTGCAGGTGCCCTTGGAGGACGGAGCCTGCAGAGCTGCTGCGTATGACGTCAGCCGTAACGTGAGATGCATTCAGCCAATCACGACCACCGAGGGGCGCGTGGCTGCAGTCGTGGAGTCAGGGCGAGACCACGGCAGAGATGCTGCTGGGGGTCACTCGAGCTGTTTATAATAAACTCAGACAAAGCGTGGGCGCTCGGAGAGGAGGGGCCAGTAGGCAGAGTCATACTGAGACATATCTGTTTTGTCCATAAACAGCAGTCCTAGGGAAATAGGGGTTAAATGCAACATTGCCACCCATGCTGATAGCCCTGGACGCCCATCGCCTCCCAGGGCTGGCTGGCTTGCCCGCAGAGCAAGATGAGCTGGTGTCCGGTTGAATGTGGATTCTAATGGGGAAGACTCTGGGGTCTTTGTGCCTTCAGTCCTGCCTGCTGTCCTAGGACCACAATCCATCCTGGGCCCCAATCCGTCCTTCCCTTCCTCCTGCCAAGCCTCTATCCCTCTGGTCTAGCAGTGGTTCCAGAAGTAATATGGCAGTCACCAGGCCTATTAGCCTCTCTATTACAGTTTTCCTTACTTAAAAGCACATGGGGGAAAGTTTTATTTCCTGGCTTCCTTGTGGTTGTGTGAAACTGTGTAACCAGTTAGGACCAACGTATTTTGAATGCAAGTGATGGTAGGTATCGTTTCTAAGCCATAGCACGTAGTCGTCTGCTTGATACCCAGCAATTTCTCCACCACATCATCCCAAATCCAGAAGAGGCAACAAGGAGAAGAGCAGTTGGCCCCTGATGCACAGGTACTTGGAGCAACAAGTGAACTCTGCTATTAAAGCCACTGAGAGGTTGGGGTTGTTTGTTAAGGCAGCATAACCCCACCTATTCATAATCAAGTTGACACAACCAAACCAAACTGGTCACCTTTGAGTTGATTCTGACTCTTCAAGCGATTCTGATTCGTGTGTTACAGAGCAAAATTGTGCTCCATACGGTTTTCTTGGTTGTAATCTTCATAGAGGAATCCTAGTGGTACTGTGGTTATAGATTAGGCTGCTAATGAAAAGATCAGTGTTTCAAACCCACCAGCTGCTCCATAGGACAAAGATGTGTAATGATTGCTGTTACTGTGTACCATGGAGTCAGAATTGACTCACAGCTGGCCCTAAGGTGGGTTTTCAGAGGAAGTAAATCACACAGAAGGAGATTACCGGATTCGAACCATGTACCTTTGCATTGGTAGTGCATTTCTTTACTAGTAAGGCACCGGAGCTCCCTGAAAAGATTACAGCCTTGGAAACTCCATGGGGAAGTTCTACCTTACAAGTTCACTATGGGTTGAAATCAGTTCAGTGGTAATGGGTTTCATCACTTTGCCTTTAATGTTTAGGAAAGCAGCAGACTGCCAGGCCTTTCTTCTGTGGTGCTGCTAAAGGTGTTCAAACTGCCAGCCTCAATGTTGGTAGTTGAACGCAGATTCTTCGTGCCGCTCAGCAACCTACAACTGGGTATAAGCCCCCAAATCCAAACCAAAGTGCATGCCATTGAATTGATTCTGACTCATGGTGACCCTAGGATAGAGTAAATATTCCAGAGAGTATCTATGGCTATAAATTTTTACAGAAGTAGCCAGCCTCGCCTTTCTCCTGTGGAGTGGCTAGTGAGTTTGAACCACCAACCTTTTAGTTAGCAGATGATTGCTTTTATCACTGCATCAACCAAATATCCTGGGATATGTGCAAAGCCCCTGGAAATCATGGGGCTTACTGCACACCAATGTGGAATGTGAATGATACTGTTATCAGCTGCTGTCACATCAGCCTATGGTGACCCCACTCAGGACCAGAAATCCATAGACTGTTCACTGACCGACTTTTCCTAATTAGATCACCAGGCCTTTCTTCCTACTCTCACTTAGTCTAGAGGTTGATCTGAAACCCATTCAGCATCATAACAACATGTAAACTTCTCTGAGAGATGAGTAAGTGATGGCTGTGCTGGTCTCACACTGGCCAGAAACTGAACACAAGTCTCCCTCGAGGAAGGCAAGAATCTACTAAGCCAACACGGCCACTTCTGTAAGGGTGGTGGTGGAGGTGGTAGAGGTGGTGGAGGTGGTGGTTCTTAAGTGCCATCAAGTCACCTGATTCTCATAGCAACCCTATGTAGAGCAGCTCTGAAGCCTGCCCTGTCCTGAGCCAGTATCACTGACTCTGACACTCCTACTACCATTGCCCCAGGTACTGTATTAATCTGTCTCTTCCAGGCTCTTCCTGTAAGGGTACATAATTTAAATTCCTTATAAAAAACACACACACAACCAACTAGGGTTATATAAGCAATAAGAAGTATTACTTACCCAGTGCCAGCTCACGAAGACAAAGCAACTATTATAACAAAATACTCAAAAGAACTCACTTGACATTTCTCAAGCTGAATGAACTGAAAAACAAATTCAAGCAACAAGTTGTAATACTTAAAAGATGCTGTGGGCAATATAGTGAATGATCCAGGAAATATCAAAAGAAGATGGAGGAATACACAGAACTTGTACCAAAAAGAATTGGCTGACACAGAACCTTTTTAGGAAGTAGCATATGATAAAGAACCAATAATTATAAAGGAGGGAGTTCAAGCTGCTCTGAAGGGATTGGCAAAAAAAGAAAGCCCCAGGAGTAGATGGAATACCAATTGACATATTTCAACAAACAGATACAGCTCTGGATGTGTTAACCAGGTTGTGTCAAGATATCTGGAGGACAACCACCTGGTCAACTGACTGGAAGAAATTCATGTTTATTCCCATTCCCCAAAAGGGTGATCCTATAGAATATAGAAAGTATCTAATAATATCACTATTATCACATGCAAGCACAATCTTGCTGAAGAGTCTCTAAAAACTACTGGAACATTGTTTTTCTTCAATGACAAAAAAAAAATTACACCAACAAGAACTGCCAGAAATACAAGGTGGATTTAGAAGAGGCGATGCTACAAGGGGCATCATTACCGATGTCAGATGGTGGATCATGGTTGAAAGTAGAATGTCAGAAAGATGTCTAGTTGTGTTTTATTACCTATGTAAAAGCATTTGACAGTGTGGATCACAAGTTTGTGGCTAACTTTGACAAGAATTGGAATTCCAGAACACCTGATTGTGTTCATGCAAAACCTATCCCTATGCCAAAAAGCTGTTGTCTGAACAGAGTAAGGGAACACTGCAAAGTTCAAAATCAAGAAAGGAGCGCATCAGGAATGTATCCTTTCTCCATACCTTTTCACTCTATAAACAGAACAGATCATTCAGAAGACTGGACTTTATGAAGAAAATTGTGGCATCTGGATTGGAAGAAGACTCATCAACAACTTGCATTACACAGATGACAAAACTATCCTCACCAAAATTCAGGAGGACTTGAAACCTTTGCTACAGAAGGTCTAAGACTGTAGCCTTTAGTGTAGATTTCATCTGAATCAAGAAAGCAAAGATTGTTACCACCAGGCCAATATGCTGTATCATAATAGATGGAGAAAGGATTGAGGTTATTAATTATTTCATCTTGCTTAGATCTGCAATCAACATTCTTGGCACCAACAGTCAGGAAATCAAAAGACAAAATATGAGTTGCATTGAGAAAATCTGCTGTCAAGGGTCTCTCCAGAGTGCTAGAGAGAAATTATATCAGTTTAGAGACTAAGGTGCACCTGTTCCAGGCCATGGTCTTCAGAGTTACTTGACATGCATCTGAGACGTGGACAGTGAGTAAGGATAACAGAAGAACTGATATCTTTGACTTGTCCTGGAGAAGAGTATTGAACATACCATGAACTGCCAAGAGAACAAATAGATCTTTTTTGGAGAGAGTGAAAGCAGGTTGCTATTTGAAGGCAAGGATTTTGAAACTCCATCTCATTTTCTTTGGGCATGTGGCCAGGAGGGACCAGTCCTTGGAGAAGGATATCATGCTTGGAATGTTAGTGAGAGGGGTCAGCACAGAAGAGGAAGACCCTAGATGAGATGGACTGACAGAGTGGCTGTGACAATGGGGTCAAGTGTCTCAGAGATGGTGACGCTGGCTCAGAATAAGGCAAAGTTCAGAGCCATTGTTCATAGGTTTGCTTTGGGTCATAGTTGACTCAATGGCACCTATCAATAATGACTGAGTACTTGCTGCAGAGGGTCAAGGACTGCAGCCTTCAGTATGGATTGAGGCTCAATGTCAAGAAGACAAAGGTTCTCACCACTGGACCAATTGGCAGCATCAGGATGGATGGCGAAGAGATTGAGATTGTTCACAGCTTTAGTTTGCTTAGCTCCACAGTCAACACTCTTGGCACCAGCAGCTAGGAAGTCAAAAAAACATATTGCGATGGGAAAGTCTGCTGTTAGGGACCTCTCCAAAGTACTGAAGAGCGATGTGTCACTCTGGACACTAAGGTTCATCTGATACAGGCTATGGTCTTTGCAATCACTTGTTATGTGTCAGAGAGTTAGACAATGACTAAGGAGGATAGAAGGAGAATTGATGCCTTTGAGCTGTGGTGCTGGAGAAGAGTACTGAATGTACCATGAACTGCCAAGAAAACAAACAGATTCATCCTGGAGAGGGTTAAACCAGGCTACTCTTCAGTGGCAAGAATTCTGGGGCTTCGTCTGACATTCTTTGGACATGTAAGGAGGGACATCATGCTTGGTAGGATGGAGGGACAGCGCAGGAGAGGAAGACCCTCTATGAGGTGGATTGATTCAGTGACTGGGGTAATCGAGATGGGTGTGTCAGAGGCAGTGCGATTGGCACAGGACAGAGCAGGGTTTAGGGCTTTTGTCCATAGGGTCACTATGAGTCGCGAGCGACTCGACAGCACATAGCAACACAACAACAACTTATTATATGTCACGTATTATACAAGGATCTGCAATAAATATTTTCTCATGAATACCTATCATGATGTTATTGTTGGTTGGTGCTGTCCACTCAGCTATGACTCACACCTACCCTGTGAGCAACAGACTGAAACCTTGCCCTGTCCTGTCACATCCTCGTGATCTGCTCAAGCCCATTGTAGCGGTCACGGTTTCAATGTATCCTAGTGAAGGCCTTTCTCTCTTGCTGACTCTCTGCCTTTCCCAGCATGATTTCTTTTTCCAAGAACTGACCCCTCCTGACAACGTATGCAAATCATGTGAGGTGAAGTTTCACCATCCTTGCCTCTAGGAACACCCTAGTTGCACTTCCTCTCAGACAGACTTGTTTGTTCTTTTGGCGGTCGGTGGGATAGTCAGGACTCTTCGTCAATATTACAACACAAAGGCATTGATTCTTCTTCAGTCTTTCTCATTCGTTGTCTAACTTTCAGGTGCATAAAAAACTACTGAAAGTACCATGACTTGCAGTCAATTGCTCTGTGTAGTGCCACTGTTGTAAAATGGAACTGACATCAGGGTTGGGGGGAGACTAAGAAAGATGGGATAAACTATGTGTACTGCATTGAAATAGAGGAGGGAGAGAACTCCTTAAAAGGGATATGTGATAGGTATTATTGTCATGACAGGAGTCCAGAACAAAGGCTGCATAGTGGAGTGGACTTAGGGGTAGGGATTGTATAACAATGGGGGAACTTTTACTTTTCAAAAATAAAAGTGCACTGAAGGGGGAGGGTGGGCAGGAAGAAAAGTGCAACAATGAATTAATGGAAATCCAAAGTCTCTGTAAATTTTTATTAAAATTAGTAATAATAATAATCAAAAAGAGGAAGCCAGGCTGGGGTTGATCAGAGCATTTTGTCTACACACTTCCTGAGAGCTGGTCTTCACAGTGAACTCACACTACCCTTCTGAGATGGTATATAATGTCTACGATTTCAAATTCCACCCTTGACATCAAGTAGAATAATATATTTCAAAGCCAAATAAAAGAAATTTCATGAAAAGAGAAAATACCATGACTTGGATCGGGCGCACTTTAATCTTTAAACCACGTTTAAACTTGCTCTTTAGCACTTTAAAGAGGTCCCTGACAGCTTATTGGCCCAATGAAAAAATGTCTTTGGCTTGATTGTTGCTACCATAAGTTGATTATGGATCCAAGTAGCAGAAATCATTGATAACTTCCATTTTTTCTCCACCTATCATGATGTTTGGGCAGTGACGAGGGGTGATAGAAAGAGAATTGATGCCTTTGATCTGTGTTGCTGGGGAAGAATGTTGAATATACCATGGACTGCTAGGAGAACAAACAGCTTTGTCCTGGAGAGGGTGAAGCCAGAATGCTCCTTGGAGTCAAGGATTCTGAAGCTTCGTCTGACATACTCTGGGCATGCTTCAAGGAGGGACTGGTCCTTGGAGAGGAACATCATGTTTGGGAGAGTGAAGGGACGGCACAGGAGAGGAAGACCCTCGATGAGATGGATTGATTCTGTGAGTGGAGTGGTGGGAATGAGTGTGTTTGAGATGGCAAGGTTGGAATGAACAAGTTTAGGGCTGTTGTACATAGGGCCGCTATGAGTCACAAGCGACTCAATGGCACATAACAACAAAAACAATCAGGATGCTGCCTTATGGGCCAGTAGTGAATATGTTTGTTTTCTGAATGTTGGGATGCAATCCATATTGAAGGTTGTATGTAGTCTCTGATCTTTTGTGGTAAGTACTTCAAGTCTTCTCCACTTTTGGAAAGCAAGGTTGTATCATGTGCATAATGCAGATTGTTGATGAGTCTTCCTCCAATCCTGATGCCACATTCTTCTTCATAGAGCCCAGCTTCTTTTCACATTTGTTTAGTATACTGAATGAATAGTTATGAGGAAGGCTACAACCCTGTCACACACCTTTTCTAATTTTACTCCATGGAGTATTCCCTGTTCTATTCAGATAACTGCTTCTTGGTCTATATGTAGGTTTCACATTAGCAGAATTAAGTGTTCTGGGATTCTCAATCTTCTCAATGTTTAGTAATAATTTATTTATTATAATCCACACAACTAAATGCCTTTGCACAGGCAATGAAATACAGGTAAACATCTTATATCCTCTGCTTTCTGCCAAGATTCATCTGACATCAGCGATGATAACCCTGGTGCCACAGCCTCTTCTGAATCCACTTGAATTTCTGGGAGTTCCCTGTCAATATACTGTTCGAACTATTTCTTAATAATCTTCAGAAAAATATGACTTGCATGTAATATTAATGATGTTGTTTGTGATCCCCACCATAAACCTGTGAATTTGGTAGCATTGTCATATTCAGTATTCTTAATCTTGGACAAATCAAGGGAATTAGTCTCAGTGGGCAAATCGAGGGGCTGGGCTCAGGAAGGTTAGGGGTCATTCCCACAGCCAGTGATGGATGGACCTGGGATTCATCAGATAAGGGGTCTTTGACTCCCTAAATCCCCACATGTCCACCGCTAGGTTGTAATGATGCATAAAGCTAAACTGGAGAGATCAAGACTAAAGCAAGCACATGTATTTTTAAAAGCAATTCTTTTTTAACAGGGAAAACTCTAGTGTCTGCCTTTTTACAAAACTCAGTGTGTGCTGAACTCAAAAAGAAATGCTAGATGAGGCCCATGCTTTCTGGTGTGAGTTTGGACAAGGGATTCTCATTCATTATCTCCTCTGATCAAGGTTTCTACCTGAAGGAAGGAAGCGGCGGGCACCAAAGGCTAGGAAAAATTTAAAGAGATTTTTTTATCCATATCTTAAAATATTCATGAGCTACCGAGAAAGAGCTTGTAGAGTGTATTTTTTTTTTTTGCAATGGAACCACCTGAGTTCTTTTGGCCTAGGATGGGGGTTACTGCTGGTAAAGAAAACTTTACAGGCCAATTATGCATACGGTCTCCTTGCATTAGAAGTCCTCTTCTCACTCCTGATCTGATGACCTTTGAGGATTCAGCTCAACTGTTATAGCATCAGAACCCCTCCTTGTCTGCCCAGGCTGGGCTCTTGTCTGTCTTATGGAAATGAGCTGGGTCTGTGGAATCATCACTTCTTTGAGGGCACTTGTCCTTACGTCACCTGAGTTCATTCCAATGAATGGCAAGTACAACAACATAAAGCATTGCCCAGTCTGGGGCCAGACTCACAATCATTGCTTGTTTTTGTGCCCATTGTTTCCAATTTTGACTATGAGTCACCCGTTATAATTAATGCATCTTGAATGTATGTTTGTACTGTGCCCACTATATCAATGCATCACGTTGGGGTTATTCCTCTTTAGGACTCTTTATCAAGCATGAAGCTCTTCTCCAGGGACTCATCCCTCCTTACATGAAATGAAATCTCACCATCTTCCTTTCTAAGGAAGGAACATTCTGGATGGATCTCTCCTAAGACAGATCTGTTTGTTCTTCTGTAATCCAGGATATATTCAATATTCTTCACTGGCATTCTATTTCAAATGCATTCATTCCCCTTCCATCTTCCTCATTCATTGTTCAGCTTTCAATTTAACAATTCATGAGCATTTTCTTTCATGATGTTGATTGCAATCCTCACAATGTAAAAACACCCTTCCCACTTCATCCCAGTGTTTCCTGTCTCCATTCATCCTTTTTTATCCTTTCTTGCCTTCTGAGTTTTCTCCCTGGGCAAATGCTGCCTTCAGAGCTTGCACGTTTAATTGTTCTGAATAATGTGAACCTCAGAGTGTGTTATTAATCACCTTATGGACATGTCTGTTGTTGGCCTGAAAGGTGAGTCACACAGGCAATTTCATTCAGTTCCAGGTTTGAAGTGTGATTAAGCCATAGTCTTAGGGGTTCCACCAGTCTCTATCGGACCAGTAATCCTCTTTTTTTTATATATATGATTTTTCGTTTTCTTCCAAAGTGTTTTCTCATGCTGTCAAGGGACCTTTTACAGTGATCTTTTGCTGAGTGGCCAGCAGCAGTAGCCAGGCTCTGTCGAATTCTATCTGGCTTCTGGAGCTTAGATGTTCTTGTGGCTATAAATAAGATACACTTCTTCAACTTTATTGTTGAGTATTGCCAATGCTGGTTCATTTCAGTTTAAAAATTCCTAGAATATTGACTTTCCATCACTCTATTCCATTTTTTTTCATTTCTACTTCTTGATTCATACTTACATGTCATGTTCTAATTATTACGGAATGCTTGAAGCTGTTTCTTCTCGTTTTGCGTTGTCCACGCCAGCAAATGAATGTCCTGAAAGTTTTACTTTAACTATGTCATTAAAGCTGGCTCATTTTCGAGAAAGCAGCTCTTCCCACGTCGTGATTTGAGTGCCTCCCACCCTGGAGGATTAATCCATTCTCCAACACCGTATCAACAAGGTCCTGCTGCTGGTTATTGAGGGCAAGGGCGTGCCATTTCCACACACACAAACACACTTTTTATTTTGCATTTGTAAGACATAATCCAAGATTCTTAGGTGATGCCAATAGATGGCCTAGTGGTAAGAACTTGCACTGCAATCCCAAAGGCACACAGTTTGAATCTGTCAGCTGCTCTCTGTGGGAGAAGGATGGACAATCTCCTCCTGTGTGATTAGTGTGTCTGAAAACCCTCTGCAGGATCAGTTACGGGTCAGTGCCAACTGGATGGGGCACAACAACATTCGAACTAATGGATGACTGTTCAAACTTGCCCACAGTGCCCTGAGCATACGGCAACGCGATCTGCTACCTTAAAGGCAGCTCTCTATCACACATGGGGTCGCCCTGCATTGAATCAATTCAATAGCACTTTATAGCAAGAAAGAAAGAACACAGAGATTTCCATGAACCCTTTACCAGTTTCCCTTCTGTAGTCATACCTTATAAAACAATACCCCATGGGATATGGACACTGATACAAAACATGGCCACGAGGATGCCTGGGTTGACCGGTTTATAACCACACCCATTTCCCACCTGCCCCACCCACTCCTTAACCTTACAATAGCTCAACTTGTTTCCATTTCTAGAATTTTGTTCTTTCCATGAACTCGTATAGCACATAACCTTTTGAGGTTGGCTTTTTACACTAGCATCATTCTCTGGCAATTCTCTCAGGGGGTTGGTTATATGCCTCACTCCTTCACTCTTTTGTGTTACTAACTAGTATTCAATACTGTGAATGTCCACAGTCGTTTAACTGTCCACTTATTGAAGGTATCCTTCACTCTTTACTCACATTGTTGGCTCACCTGAATGTGGCTGTGTCGTCCACGTTCACTTTAGAGCAGAACTGGGTCTTGTCTTCCTGACTTGACAGTGAGGATGCCAGCAAGCGGGGGGAGGGGAGGATGAGGGGATGTCACTTGGGGAGTCCTTCTTTCAAACCCCCTCTAGCTGGTATGTTGACTAGACTAGGAAACAATGCTGTGCTGCAGTCACAGAGGTTGGCTGGGACTTAGTGGCTTCTGCTGGGACTGATGTCTTGCAGAAGTGTCCCTGCTCTCAGCCAGCGACCTGTCTGAGCCCAACAACTGGTAGGGGAGCCAGAGTCCAGCTGCAGAGCCATTTTTTTCCTCCAAGAGATGAGATGCTAACTGGCCCATGACCTTGGCCTCATTAGCTTGCGCTCTCCACCTGAGCTGCCTGGATCAGGGCCAGCCAGGAAAATTAGCTCAGACCCACAGCCCAAGGGAGTGGTGTCAGGCAAAAATAGACCAGAGAGAGCCAGAGACTCCTTGCACAGTAAGACCAGTGGAGGTCATGAGCTCCAGTGTCTTCGCTTTATAGATGGGGCAGAGGACCAGGAAAAGGTCACGGTCATGCTACAAGTTGGTGCAGGGATTAGGGTGAGACAGCATGACTCCCCCATCCTGTGCTTCCCATTAGGCTGCTCTCAGGAAAGGATGGAAGCAAGCAGTAGTCAATGTAAATCGCAGAGAAAGAAACAACTGATCATAGGATATTTGTTGTTTCTATTAGAACAGAGGGAGCTCCGGTGGTCGAACAGCAAGAAGCTGCACTGCAATCCTGATGGCACATGGTTCGAGGCCACCAGCTGCTCCATGGCAGAAGGATGAACAATCTCCTCCCGTGCAATTATTGCCTCTGAAAACCTGCTAGAAGCTCAGCTATTGGTCATTTCCAACTCAATGGCACTCAACAACAACAATTAGTATATAAGCGATCTCTGATGGCGTAGTCAGTAGGGAGCTACACTGCTAACCCAGAGGTGGTAAGTTCGAATCCACCATCGACTCCTCGGAGAAAGATGGGTGCTCTCCTCCAGTTCCATTTACAAACTCTGAAAACCCACTGCAGAGTCAGCTATATGAGTGGATTCTGACAGCGCAGCAATGAATGAATTCTTGCATTGGAGCCCTAGTGATGCAGTGGATTTAAGTGTGGGACTGCAGACTGAAAGGGCAGTGGTTCGAATCCATCAGCTCCAGCATAGAAAGATGACAGTCTGCTGCTGTAGAGATGTACAGCCCGGAAACCCTAGCAACAGTTCCCTTCTGTCCTGTAGTGTTGCTGTGAGTCAGAGATGATTCACTGGTGATGAGTTTTGTTTTGTTTGATTAGTGTAGTTAAGGAGCCTGGGTGGCCCCACAGTTAATCATCAAGCTCCTAATTGAAAGATTGCTGTTTAAAGCCACTCCAGGACTCTAAGGGAGAGAGACCTGGGGATTCTGCTTCCATGGAGACTTGTTATGTGCCATCGATTCGCCTGTGACTCATAGCGACCTTCTGTCCAGCAGCTCTGAACCCTCCTCTGTCCTGAGCCAGTCTATTGACTCCCACACACCTACCTCCATTGCCCTAGTTACTTTATCAGTCCATCTCATCTGCAGTCTCCCCCTCCTGTGCTGCCCCTCCACCCTTCCGAGAGTAATGCCTTTCTCCAAGCACTGGCCCCTCCAGGCTATGTGACCAAAGTATGTGAGACAGAGCTTCAAAATCCTAGCCTCCAAGGAGAAGCTTTGTTTCATCCTAAGACAGACCTATTTGTTTTCTTGGCAGTCCATGATATGTTCAAGATTCTTCTCCAACACCACAATTAGAAGGCATCAATTCTTCTGTCCTCCTTAGTCATTGTCTAGTCCTCTGATGCATCCAATTGTGAAGACCATGGCCTGGATTAGGCACACCTTAGTCTGGAGACTGACATCGTTGCTTTTCAGCACACTGGAGAGGTCCCTGACAGCAGATTTTTCCCAGTGCCATTCGTCTTTTGATTTCCTGACTACTGGTGTCAAGAGTGTTGATTGTGGAGCCGAGCAAGCTGTAATTGTTAACAACCTCAATCTCTTCTCCATCCATCAATAGAGACTACAGCCCAAGAAACCCTCTGTTTCTATTCTGCTCTACTCTTGATGTGTTGGAATTGACTCAGCGACACCCAGTGACAACCTTAGTATATACAGGTTTTCTGTGATGTTGTTGCTAAGTTCCATTGGGTTGGCTCTGACTCACAGCAATCCCCAGAGCCAAACGCCACCCAGTCCTGTACCGTCTTTACAATTTGGCCAAGAAAACTTTGTTGTTGCTGCAGCTGAGCGCAATCCACACAGCCGCTGTGTCAATCCATTTCACTGGAGGCTTTCCTCTTTCTTGCTGACTCTCTGCTGTAACAGGCAGAATGTCCTCCAGGGACTGGTCTCTTCTCATGACATGCCCAAGGGAGGGGAGATGATGTCACCCACCCAGTGAAGCCTCAGAAGAAAAGTCTAGCAACTTGCTTCCAAAAGATCATGTCCAGGAAGGTCTCTGGAGCAGCTCTACTGGCCAGGAAACACACAGCATCGCTTTGCACTGGAAACTGGCTTGGCAGCAGCTGGTTTTAGTTCTCAATATGTAATACTATCTTCTGTATATAGACCTTGGTCACCTCTCAGACAAGCAGAAACCCTGGGCTAGTTGGGCACCTCAACTCGCATCTTCTGCTGGGCTGGCAGTTACAGTGACCCAGGCCAGACAACTTCAGAGTAAGAGCAGGAGTGAGGTGATTGCCCACTGGGAAAAATTAGTAAGGATAGATGGGTATGTCTAAGAAGGTTCTCTAAGGTCAAGAGCCATGAACTTCTTCCTCTAAAGTGTAGCCAATAGTCTTCCTCTGTCTGGAGTGAAGAATGGTGAACAAAATAAGAATCAAAGATTCATGGAAACAAGTGCCCCAAAGCACTGGAAGATCTCATGGTCCGCAGCAGCCTAAACACAGCCTGTTTTACCCCCAATCACTAAACACCTTCAGCGTGTCTCAGAGGAAATACAGGTAGGATGGTGCCCCTCTGAAGCAGACGATGAAAACTCCTCACGTACCTCGGCCAATTAATTGATCAGGAGACGTTGGTCCTTGGACGCCTTGGGGAAAGGCATCATGCTGGGGAAAGGAGGTCCTCAAAAGAGAAGAAGGACCTGTAACCAGGCGGATGGACACAGTGACTGTAACAATGGGCTTTTTAAAGCGTGACGGATAGGGAGCACTGGCGGCCTATTGGCAGGAAGCTGTGCTTGCAATGGCGATGGCGTGTGGTTCGAATCCTCCAGCTGCTCCATGGGAGAAGGATGGGCAATCTCCCCTTGCCTCTGAAAACCCACCGGAAGGCCAGCTATGGGTCTATTCTGACTCAGCGTTAATAAACATGGTGGAGATTGCGTAGCTGGACAAGTTTTCAATTGAATCAAAGGGTCACTATGAGTTGTAGTCAACTGGATGGCACCTAACAATGGCATCACTGTCATCCACATTGTCACCTCTTCCCCTTCCATGCCCAACCACAAGATGAGTGAAGACCTTGTCACCAAGAACCAGCCTCACAGATTAAACTTGAAGTAGAAAAGATATTTTTCTTCCTTGTGTCTCTCGCTTTAAAAAACTCAAACACTCATTCCGGAAGTAGCCACTCCACTGCTTCAGCTGACTCATACGCATCGTCATAAATCATGATTCAAAAAACAATCACTGGCAAGAATAATGTGACCCCATGACACTGCAGGTCCACCCATTGCTATGCCCTGAGGCTGGAGCTGTGGAGAGCCCACAAAAGGAGTGTTGGCTTTCTGAACAAGTTTGGAGTACTTGGTTAAATCAAAAAGAACCTGTGGCGCTGAGGTGTTTCTCTGACATGTCCCAGGTTTGTAGCAAAGCCTATCTCAAGGTTAGGATAGTCAGACTTCTCTCATAGATAAATACACACTGGTTATCTATTGCTGCATAATAGACAATCCTCAAACTGAGAGGCTCAACGCAGCAAGGATTTCTACTTTCTCACTTTTCTGTGTGTAGGGATTGGAGCAGCACTTTTAGGCTGTCCTTGGCAGGCTGAACCTCTCTTTGAATGACTGTGGTGTGGGTGCTGGCTCGCTCTCTTCAGTGCCTCCTCTCCCATGCTGTCTCTCCTTCAGGATGCAGGCACTACTTTGTGAAAGGCAGCTGCTCTCCAAGAGGGCAAAATCAGAAGCTGCTACACTCTGCTTGGGCTAAGCCAAATTTGGCCCAGTAGGACTTCTGCTGTCTTTGACTGGTTAAAGCAAGTCCCAAGACCAAGTTATTGTTATATGACATCGAGTCGCTTGCAACTCACAGCAACCCTATGTACAACAGCTCTGAACCCTGCTCTATCCTGAGCCAAATTTACTGTCTCTAACACACCTATCCCCATTACCCAAGTCCCTGAGTCAATCCATCTCATCGAAGGGCTTCCTCTCTTGTACTATCTCACCATCCTCTCAAGCATTATGTCCCTTTCCAAGGGCTGGTCCCTCCTTGCAACATGCCCTAAGTATGTCAGATGAAGCTTCAGAATTCTTGCCTCCAAGGAGCAGCCTGGTTTCACCCTCTCTAGGCCAAACCTCTTTGTTCTCCTAGCAGTCCACAGTATATTCAATACTCTTCTCCAGCACCACAGCTCAAAGACATCAATTCTCCTTCTGTTATCCCTAATTATTGTCCAGCTAAATCTAACTGATTGACCTCGAGTCCAATTCCAATTTCAACTCATAGTGACCCTGCAGGGCAGAGTGGAACTGCCCCATGGGGTTTCCAAGACTTTATGGAAGCAAACGACCACATTTTTATCCTGCAGTCAGTGGATTTGAACAGCTCACCTTCTAGTTAGCTATCAGGTATTTAACCCCTATGCCACCATGGCTCTTTGCATGATGCAAAGAGAGAGGAAATTGACTCTGTCTCAACAAGACGGATTGACAGAGTCACTGTAACTATGAACTATGGGCCAGAGATGGTGAGGATGGGGATAGGGGAAGGGTCAGCTCTGTTCATACGGTCGGTCAACTAATGACTTGCTAGGAGGAACAACGTCCACCTTCATGAAGGGGGGGAATTGCCCGTGAGCATCTTCTCACTCTCCCTTCCACACCTTCTTGCCCAGCATCTCACCAATTAGAAGGTGGGGGGCGTAGGGGAGGCAGTAGATTACAGACCAGAGGGGTTCAGATTTTTCTGTTCTGACAGCACATGTGAAACCCAGATCTCAGCCAGGTGTTACTCCTTTAAGTATCTTTATCCTTTAAGTTATATAGTTACTTATCTAATAACATAAATACCACAAGGGGATGGCTTTAATAAACAGATATTTATTTTCTCAAAAATTTGAGGTGTGAGAAGACTGAATTTTAGGCAGTGGTTCTGGAGGAAAGCTCTCTCTCTGCTGACTCCAGGAGAAAATCCTGTTTTCAGCTTCTCTAGCCCCAGCATTGCTCAGTCTGTAGTGATTGCAACATGACATCTACCTTCCTCTAATTGTTTTCCTTTCTGTCTCATCTGCTATTTTTGTTTTTCCTTTTTTTTTAGCTCTGATTTGAATGAATATTTGTTGTTGTTGTTGTTGTTGGTTTTGTTAGGTGCCATTGAGTCGTAGACGACTCATAGTAACCCTATGAACAACAGACCTGAGCACTGTTCATAGAGTTTCCAGAGACAAGCCATTTCAGAAGTGGATGCCACTTCTGTTTTCAGGCTTGTTTTAATTGGGAAGCTCCACCAAATATCCACCATGGGTAACCATTATCACATTTGACACATCAGTGTCACAGTGTTCAGCTTCACAGCAATCACAAGTTAACTGTGTACAGCAATTCACAGACCAGTGCTATACCACCTAGAAGAATGTTTGACACATTCGAATTTACAAAACAAATACTGTTCTCTTCAGAAATTTCTGTTTGACCTCCTAATCTGATTTTCCTTTTTTCCTGCATTTTTTTTCAATTCCCTATCTTACTGCTCTGTTTTCTAAGTTCTTTCCTCAACTTGATCTTCCAGCCCTTTTATTGGTTTTTAACTGCGTTTCATTGACTATACTAAGCCGTTTGACTGCATGGATCACAAGTTGTGGCCAACCTTGAGAAGAATAGGAATCTCAGAACACCTGATTCTGCTCATGTGCAACCTATACTTGCACCTGGAGGCAGTCATCAGAACAGAGCATGGATACAGTGCATGGTTTAAAATGAGAAAAGGAGTGCATCAGGGATGGGTCCTGTCTCCACACCTTTTCAGTCTGTATGTGAAACAGAACATGTGGAAGGCTGGGCTCTACAAGGAGGAATGTGGCATCAGAACCGGAGGAAGACTCATCAACGATCTGGGTTATGCAAATAATACAACTTTACTTGCTGAAACTGAGGAGGGCCTGAAGCATTTGCTGCACAGAGCCAAGGACTGCAGTTTGCAATATGGATTGAAGCTCAACATCAAGAAGGGGGGGGAAAGATTCTTACCACTGGGGCCATTGGCAGCATCATGATAGATGGAGATTGTTAGCAATTTCAGCTTGCTCAGTTTGACAATCAACACTCTTGTCAACAACAGTCAGGAAATCAAAAGACAAGTTGCACTGGGAAAATCTGCTTTCAGAGACTTCTCTAGAGGGCTAAGGAACAAAGATATCAGTCTAGAGACTAAGGTACACTTGAGCCAGGCCATGGCCTTTGCAATTACTTGCTTCTATTTTTACCACTGGACTGATAGGCAGCGTCATGATGGATGGAGCGGAGATTGAAACTGTCAATAGCTTCATCTTGCTTGGTCCACAGTTAACACTTTCGGTACCAGCAGTCAGGAAATAAGGAGACACATTGCACTGGGAAAATATGCAGTTAGGGACCTTTCTAAATTATTGAGCAGCAGTGATGTTAGTTTGAGGACTAAGGTGCATCTGAATCAGGCCATAATCTTTCCAATTACTAACTATGCATCCGAGACCTGGGTAATGAATAAGGATGACAGAAAAAGAATTGACACCTTTGAGCTGTGGTGCTGGAGAAGAGCACTGGACATCCCATGAATGGCCAAGAGAACAAACAGATATGTCTTGGAGATGCTGCAGCCAGAGCGCTCTTTGTTATTTTTTTATTATTATTTTGTGTGCGTGTACCGTCAAATCAGATCTGACTGGTACAGGAGGATATTGCGCCTCCTTCTCTGGCAGAGCATCTGGTGGATTCGAACCGTGTTCCTCTGGGATTGCAGTGCAGCTTCTTGCCACTAGGCCACCAGAGCTCCCCCAGACCGCTCTTTGGAGGCAAGAATGATGAGGCTTCACCTCATATACTTTGGACATGTTGCTAGGAGGAGCTATTCCTTGTAGAGGGACATGATGTTGGGAAGGGTGAAGGGTTGGCAAAGGAGAAGAAGACCCTTAACCAAGTGGATTACATGGTGACTGCCGCGATGGGCTCTTGTCTGGCAGGAAGTGTGAGGATAGCACAGGTTAGAATAGGGTTCAGACCTTTTGTTCATAGGGTCACTATGAGTCGTGCTCGACTTGATGACACCTAACAACAATAACAAATGTCCAAAGAGCTGGACAATGACCTAGGATGACAGAAGAGGAATTGATCCGAGTTGTGATACTGGAGAAGAGTCTTGAACATACCATAGACTACCAAGAAAACTAACAGGTCTGTCTTAGAGATGGTGAAACCAAGTTTCTCCTTGGAGCCAAGGATTCTGAGACTCCGTCTCACATACTCTGAGCATGTAGCCAGGAAGTGCCAATCTTTAGAGAAGGATATGACGCTTGGAACGATTGAGGGACAGCACAGGAGAGGAAGAGCCAGATGTGATGGATTGACACATTAACTGGGGCAATAAAGGTGGGTGTGTCAGAGATAATGAGATTGGCTCAGGATAGAGCAGGAATCAGAGCTACTGTGCATAGAGTCACTATGAGCTGTAGTTGACTCCACATCACATAACAACATCGTTTACTGACTGATTTAACGTTTTCTTTTTTTACTGTCATGTGAGTGAAAGTTCACAAAGCAAATCGGATTTCCTTTCAACTGTCCATACATGTTTTGCTTTCTGATATTATTATTTACAATACCCAGAAATACGCTTGAATTCTCACTTCTTCACATGTGATTCTTGTTTCCACTAACCATACCAGCCTATCATTTCCTGCCTTCTGGGCTTTATCTTCAGGCAATTACTACTTTAGAGACTGTATATGATTAACTGCTGTAAGGAGCGAGTACCTCTCTTGTATTACTCGTCACCTTACAGATTCTTCTTTCTGTTTGCCTGAATGTTGATGAGTCACTAGGGGCTGAGTCTTGTTCCAGGTTCAAAGGGTGACTAAGGACCACTGAAACAGGGCTTCCTCTCATCTCTAGCAGACCAGTAGGCCTGGCCATTTGCGTGTTTTTAAAATTTTGTCCCATATTTCCCCCCACTCTACCCAGGATCTTCTGTGATCCCTTTCAGAATGATCAGCAGTGTTAGTTCAGCCACCATCTAATTCTCGTCCCAATATCATGGAGATTGAGGTTCATCACCTGCTCTTTCCCGTCAACAAGCGAATGGATAGAGAAGCCGTGGTATATTCACACAATGGAATACTACACTGCATTGAAAAACAAGGAACTCATGCAATATTATACAAAATGGGTAACCCTGGAGGACATTATGCTGAGTGAAATATCTCAGTCACAAAAGGACAAATATTGCACAGGGCCACTGTTGTAAAACAGGACTGACATCAGGGTTGAGGGAAGGCAGAGAAGGAGGGGAAGAATGATGTATTGAAACAGATGAGGGAGAGAACTGTTTAAAAGGGATATGTGATTAGGTATTATTGTCATAACAGGAGTGAGTCCAGAATGAAAATTGCACAGTGGAGTGGACTTGGGGGGAGGAATTGTATAACAATTAAAGAGTTTTACTTTTCAAGCAGAATAGTGAATCGGGGGATGGGGACAGCAGGGAGAAAAGTGCAACAATAAATGACTGGAAACCCTAAGTCTCTGTAAACTTTCATTAAAATTAATTTTTAAAAAAGTCATTAGGTTTAAGGCATACCCTACAGACAGCAAGAGAGCTCTGGGGGCCTGGTGGTAAAGAGTTGCACTGTCAACCCAAAGGTACGTGGTTCAAGTCCATCAGTTGCACTTCTGGAGAAAGACGGGCCATCTCCTTCCATGTGATTCACAGCCTCTGAGCACCCACTGGCGGGTCAGCTATAAGTTGATGGCACAGAACAAGAAGAACACTGACAAAGCCTCGCTCACATAGAAAAGAAAACCCTTAGCTCTGTGGAATTGCCTTCACAGGTTCAGAAGTTGGGATTCCAATGCAGATTTTATAGGAACACAATTCAAGCCATACATAACACCTTCATCTTACACATGAGCTAGATATCCGTTCAGAGCCTGCGGAAAACAAACTAATCCCCAACTCACTGCCATCATCAGGTGGATCCCGGGGCTCACCGTGATCTTCCATCAGGATTCTGAGGCTGGAACTGCAGCTGGTGGATTCAAACTGTCAACCTTTTGGTTAGCAGCCCAACATTGACCTCCACCAGGGCTCCTTACCTATGGAAGACACCCAAAGTTAAATTTCCAGGAAGGTGAGCAGAGCAAGGAAGCAAGGGAAGGAGGGAGAGAGAGATTGATTACATATCTGTGTTAAGTGGTCGGAACCGCATGTATTCGACTGGCCTTGCCAAGGTGACACAACCTCACACAGGGCCTACAGGACTGGCTGAACCTGCACACACAGCACGGGCGTGTTTCCCAGATCACAGGCAGTTACCAGTTATATAAACCCACCAGTTTAACCTAAATCGATCCACCTGGGCCCTGCTGAGACTTAACCGGGAGCTGAGATCCTAGGACAGGCCCAGACACAGCACCTGCAGCCCTGCTCTGACATTCATGGGGCCCTGCTGGGATTTGAGCTGCTTTTGAAAGACAGCCACAGCTACAAGGCTGAAACAAGAGGAGACTCCTCAGAGAACCGCCCTGAGCCAGGCAGCTGGGCCAGAGCCTGGTCTGGGAGGCTTGGGGTCCAATACACTCTGACTGCCATCTTGGCAGGGTCACCTAGCCCCTTTGTGCCTCAATTTCTACACTGGGAAATGGGGAAGCGAGCTTTCTCTAGCCTAGCAGTCAGCACTGTTGTTCAGTCTAGCAAATTCCATGCAGGCAACATGCTAAGGCTAAGGACGATGTGGGGGTGTTCAGGGGATTTGCTGCAGGTTTGGCCAGCGACTGGTTCCCTCTGTCCTGCAGGGGTGCTGGCTCAGGACAGGACTCTCAGCATGGACATGACTTTGGATTGTCCTTTCCCTTCATCCTTATCTCTGAAATGAGTGGACAGACAGCATATACTCTGAGGTCCTTTCCAACCTTGACATTGTAGGATTCAAGGACACTTAAGGACTGAGAGGTCCCTGGGAGATACAAGCTGTACTTGACTCCTTACTTAAAGGTTAGCTGTTCAAACCCACCCAGCAGCACCAAGGAAGAAAGGCCCTGTTAGCACAGGGGGGGCAGTGAATCAGAATCAATCTGATGGAAAAAGGCCTGGGACTCGGTTGTGGGCTGAATGTTTAGATGGGAGCTCTGTAACCTAACGAGTGCTGTGGTATCCACAGAGTCACACACAAAGGCTGCGCACAGCTGCCCCCCCCCCACCTTACCTTTCATTGGTGGAATCCTTGCTGGCCTCATTGGGGTCTGTTTCAGGAATACTGGAAAAGGGAGATTTTTACCAGGAGCTGGCTCCAGAGCACAGCACAGCCCCCAGCAGAACATTTCCAGGAAAAAGCAATTTCCCAGCGTGGGCTGTCTGGCTGGCTGAGGTAGAAGGACAGCTTGGACCCTGAAACCAGAGACAAACAGGCCCCCAGGCGCCCCTGCATTGAGGCCTGCCCCCCCACCCTGCCCTTTTGTTTCTCTGGCTCCCCTCCACTCCCCGAGTGCAGCCCCCACATCCTCCCTACCCTCCCCTTCCCCACCTCACTGCGGCCTCTCAGGGCCTCAGCTCTCTGCTTAACCCTTTCTTCCCCATCCCCTAGGATCTCAGCCCTCTTCCTGCACCTCCACAGGGCTCCTGGTTCTTCAAAGCGCAGCCTTCTGCTCTGAATAGTGACGACAGGGGCCTGGCCAGAAGGGCTCACACTTCCCTGCACAGGCCCTGTCCCTCCTTCCTGCCCATCTCCCTATTATTACATTCCCCAAGTTCCAACAGGGGGCCTGAGACCCAAAGGCATCAAATACCCACACATCAGTCTTTGTTTCACAGCCCCCACTGTCCCTCTGTGCCCCAGCATGACCCTGCCTTCTGCCTGACACATTTTGTCCCTGTTGTAGTTGTGCAGGAGACCCTGGGAGGGGGGTTTGCTAACTGAAGTTTGGGGTGGGAATATCCCTGGAGGCACCTCAGAATAAAGGCCTGTGATCCGCTTCCAAAAAGTCAGCCACCAGAAGCTCTCTCAGGGACAGTTCTATTCCAATGTACAGGGCAGTCATGAGTCCAAGTCCACTCAACAGCCAGTGGTTACTGGGAGGAGATGCCCACAGGGTGGCGAGGTGGGGAGGGACGTGCGGACAAGGGCCGGGGTCTGTCAATCCCTGCCTCTCCAAGGGCTGGGCATGAGCTGAACGCTCAGAAAAGACCAGAAAGAATGTGGAGAAGGGACACTGAGGGCTACTTGACCTCCCAGAGGCTGGTCCTCTCAGGCGGCTCTTCTTCCCAGAGTCCTCGACTCACAGTCAAGAGATGAACAAAAGCCTGGATGCATCCTGGGTGCCGCCCTACTGACTCCAACGGGCACTGTGTGTCTTCCCCGCAATATCTCTGTCAGAACCCCGGCCTCCTGTGTTGTGTTTAAAGATGTCAAGGTGGGCCCTCGCCTCGTCTCAGACCGTGCCAAGAAAACCAAAAGACTCTCCTCCTCGTGCCCACCCTGCCCGCCAGGGACCAGGGAGAAACACAGCATCTCAAAAATAGCTGATGAGATGGAGTGGAAATTACCTCTGCGCCATGGAAAATCAAATTTCTCCCAAGACTGGTGCCCTGGTCCTTCCTTCTCCCAAGACTGTCCCACTTCCTTTCTCCAGCTCCCTCCTGCCCACTCTCTGCCCCAAACTTGCATTCGCAGGGGGGCGAGCAGGGTAGCTGCATGGCCAACGGTGAATGGACTTGAGTGGGTGGCAAGGAGAGCCTGCCCTTAAAAGCCCTGACCAAAAATACTGCTGGTCTCTTTCCAGAAGACAAACAGTGGTGTATTAATAGAAGCAGCATGTGTTCTGTAACTACAGAAAATCAGTGAACAGATACTGCTTAAGTTCCCACTGACATTCTATGCCCCCACTTGATACCTTGTGTTCCAGTTACCTGTGTCTGCGCCTGGGAGGCTCTGTGTTCAAGCCCAGGCTGTGCTGTTCCTTGGCTGTGTGACGTTGGCTAAGTCACTTGACCTCTCTGAGCAGCAGGTTCCTCATCTGCAAGGTATCAAGTGAGATGACTCCCTGTAATCCACCCTCAGGCCCAGGAGACATGTACAGTGAGCACGCAGATATGTTTGACCAATTCTTGAGCTACACTAAGACATGCCTGACCCAAGACAAGGTATTTTCAGTTGCACTATATATAAGGAGGTCTGACATACTCTGGACATGTTGCAAGGAGGGCAAGTCCTTGGAGAGGGACGTCATGCTTCGGAGGGTGGAGAGACAACGCAAGAGAGGAAGACCCTCGATGAGATGAATCGACTCATTGACTGGGGTATTGGGGGGAGGTGTGTCAGAGACAATAAGATTGGCATGGGATAGAGCAGGGTTTAGGGCTGTTATACACAGGGTCACTGTGAGTCACAGGTGACTCGATGACACATAACAATGACAGCTGGTGGCCTAGTGCTAAGGAGCTGTGCTGCCAACCCGAAGGCATGCAGTTTGAATCCACTAGCTGGTAACTCGGGAGAAAGAGGAAAACTTTCCTTCTGTACCACTGATGGCCTCTGAAAACTCTCTGAAGGGCCAGCTAGGTATTGGTTCCAGCCTGATAATATGTAACAACAGTGTACACATAAGCAGGTCGTGCTGGTAGTGCAGGACCCCTGCTGCTAACCTGCGCCTCTCTGGTGGTTTGAGTCCAGCAGCAGCTGCGCAGGGTGAAGATGGGAAATCTGCTCCCACTGGAGTTTACAAGCTTGATGCAGCCTCTGTGACTGGGAGCCTGCCCGACGGCAGTGGTGTGAACTTTAGGAATTTGCATTCACATGCGTGCAAAAGTTGGACAATGAGAAAAGCCTATGAAAGAAGAACTGAGGCCTCTGAGCGAAGATGTTGGTGAAGACTATACCACCGACCAACTGCTCAAATAGATAAAAAGATGACTCTTTGCGGTTCAAATCCACCAGATGCTCTGCTGGAGGAGGGGCAACCTCTTCCTGTACCAGTCAGATCCAATCTGGCGGTACACACACACACACACACACACACAAAATAGTAAATTAAATTTTTTTTTTAAAAAGAGATGCATCTTGGCTGAGGTGCAGCCAGAGTCCTCCTTAGAGGTGAGTTTGGCCGGACTGTGACTCTTCATACTTTGGACATGCTTTCAGGAGGGGCCAGTCCTGAGAGAAGGCTATCGTGCTGGGTCAAACAGTGGGTCAGCATAAAGAGGAGGCTCCTCGATGGGATGGATCGAGACAGTGGCCACAACCATGGGCGCAAGCCAGTGATCGTGAGGATGACACAGGATCATGCAGGGTTTCCTTGTGTGATGCGTAGGGTCGCTATGAATGAGAACCAAGTAACCGGTGCGTAACAACGACAGGGCCAACCAGATGCCATCTTGATAACATCTCGGTAGTAACTTTATAAAAATCATACGCATTAATGCATTTTATTGTTTCGATGAACATTATCTTCATCCTTTTACTTATTGTCTTGCAGAGGTACTTTAAGCCTTTTATCTTTTTCTTACGTTCATTCTAACTGTGAATCTTTTTGAGACAACATTTGGTAATATAGCTATAAGCTGTGATTAACTGGACAGTAAAGCTGCAATTAAATCTTGAATTCTTGAAAAGAAAAAAAAAGCAAAACAATGACAGAGCCTTACTCATGCCACATACTATTATCTCTGTGTACCCCACCTTCCAAAGCTATTATTTTTGTTTTTATCTCAACAACTTTTATTATTATTATTATTATTATTAATTTTCATGAAAATTCACAGAGACTTTGGATTTCCATTCATTCATTGTTGCACTTTTTTCCCTGCCCACCCCTTTCCCCCTACACTCTTCTCTTTGGAAAGTAAAAGATAAATTCTTTCATTGTTTTACAATCCCTCCCCCCAGGTCCACTCCACTATGCAGCCTTCATTCTGGGCTCCTGTCATGACAATGATACCTAATCACATATCCCTTTTAAACACTTTTCTCCCTCATCTGTTTCAATGCAGTATACATTATTGAACCCATCTTTCTCAGTCTCCCTCCAACCCCAAGGTCAGTCCTGTTTTACAACAGTGGCACTATGCAGCATTTGTCCTTTTGTGATTGAGATATTTCACTCAGCATAATGTCCTCCAGGGTCACCTATTTTGAGTAATATTTCATTACTTCCTTGTTTTTTTAATGCACCATAGTATTCCATTGTGTGAATATACCACAGCTTCTCTATCTATTCGTTTGTTGATGGGCACTTAGGTTGTTTCCAACTCCTTGCTATTGTGAACAAAGCCGCGATAAACATGGATGTGCATATATCTGCTTGGGTGGCAGTTATGGTCTCTTTGGGGTATATTCCCAGTAGTGGAAATGCTGGGTCAAATGGTATCTCTAAATAGATAAATAGCAACTTTTTGAGAAAGCACCATACCGCCTTCCACAGTGGTTGCACCATTTTACACTCCCACCAACAGTGAATAAGGGTTCCAGTTTCTCCACAACCTCGCCAGCATTTGTTGTTTGCTGTTCTGTTAAATTTTACTATTCTTACTGGGGTGAGATGATGATAGTTGTTTTGACCAAAGCTGTTTTCACGTGCCCTCCAATATCCAGTCCTGTTCCTCCAATCCTCCTCTGCCCCCAGTCCACTCCACTGTTTGTTAATATCTAGGTCAGTACTGCTTAACAAGGGGTGAGACACAGTGATGCCACAGAAGGGCAGTTCAATGTCAGGTTCAAGAGCAGCAGTGCGGTTAGAAGGCTGGCTCCACCTCTCAACTGCAGTGAGTCACTTCCTGAGCAAGTCATTCCCTACTCTGTACCTTAGTTTCCCTATCTGAAAACTGGAAAGAATAATGGTCTTTACTTCATAGATCTTCTATTTTCCTTCTAGAACTGTGGATGAAATGCAAGATGTTAGAAAGCAGCCCAACAGTTCCTCCAAACGTGACTCTTGGGTTTTCTGAGCTGTTGCTGACTCTGCAGCTGAGTGTGCCCTGAATTGCGTGCACTTGTCAAGGGGTCTAGATGGACATGTTGAGTCCAGAGGGACATACGTGGCATATGCTGTGATTATAAATTGTGATCCAGGCCATAGTCTTTGCAATTACTTGCTATGCGTCAGAGAGCTGCACAATGACTAGGGATGCTAAAAGGAGAATTGATGCCTTTGAGCTGTGGTGCTGGAGAAGAGTACTGAGTATACCATGACCTTTCAGGAGAACAAATAGGTTTGTCCTAGAGAGGGTGAAACCAGGCTGCTCCTTGAAGGCAAGGATTCTGAAGCTCCATCTGACCTACTTTGGACATGCTGCAAGGAGGGACCAGTTCTTGGAGAGAGACATCATGCTTGGGAGGGTCGAGGGACAGTGCAGGAGAGGAAGACCCTCGATGAGACGGATTGACTCAGTGACCGGGGTAATGAGGGTAGGTATGTCAGAAACGATAAGATTGGCTCAGGGTAGAGCAGGGTTCAGAGTTGTTGTATATAGGGTTGCTATGAGGAGCATGCAACTCAACAGCACATAACAACAACAAAAAACAATACATAAGAGTTCTGGTGGTCTATTGGTAACGAGTGCACTGGCAATCCAGAGACAAGCAGTTCAAATCCACCAATGGGAGAGAAAGGGGAGATCTCCTCCTGTGCAATTTACAGCCTCTGAAAACTGGCTGGAAGACCAGCTATGAGTTGGCTTCAACTCAACAACATATAACAACAAGATCCATAAACTCTATTATCCTGAAAAATCTTGAATTAGATATTACACCTGGCTTGAAGGATTTTAGGTTAGAGTTGTGGGTGAATATCATTATCCTTATTTCATAGCTGATGTCACTTAACTTCTGGAACTTTAAGCTGGGAAGAGTGTCTCATCAGCGTTATTCAGATGTCAGTGTCTCATGTGGAGTCTAATCACTAATTAGTAGATTAGTAAATGGCTTTTGAATTAGTATCATCCAACTGGGAGGTGATTGAGTCTGAACTCAGATCCCTGATCTGGACTCCAGGTCCAGTGCTCTTCTGCATGAACTGTCCTAGAAATGCTCAGTGCCAGCTGCTGGTGGCCCGCCCGACTGGAGGAGTTCATGCGTTTCTGGTCTCTGAGGCTAACATCTCTGAGCCACCTCTGACTGGCCCAGTATACCCATGAAATCAGGACAATGGAGAACATGGCTAGGATGCAGCCGTTGAGCCAGAGATATAACCACCATCATGAACCATACTGATCAAGTGAAATTCAAACCTGTCCGCCGCCACCCATCCATCCTTGGAGACTAATGGATTGCTATAACGCCAAACAGGTTTTAGCAAAGCTTCCGAACTAAGAGTAGGAAGAAAGGCCTGGCATTCTAGTTCAAAAAATCAGCCAATGAAATCCCTGTGAATGACAGTGGTCAGACCTGTAGCTGCTTATGGGGGATGGTGCAGGACCAGGCAGCATGCTGCTCCTATGCCACCGATGGCCGTGAACCAGAGGCTGGCTCAGCCACAATGTCATTGTCACTAGATAATTGTATCATGAAAGTGCACACCTGAGAAAGGCTGAATTGGCGAAGTTGTGCTACTTGTATTTTCACAATGACCACAGTAACCTCCTGTAAATCATAAGGCAGCCTGTCTTATAATTTATCAAATAATTATGTTGAGAGCGGTGTTTGATTCTACTTGCCCGACTGCGGTCCTGATTATCCAAAGGTTGTTGGGCCCCTTTGTGGGGCTTTCTTTTTTCGAGTTCTGGTTTGTTTATTGTTTTGTTTTGTTTTGTTTTTAAGGACACCAGAACCAATAATCACCAGCTTCCCAGGAAACAGAAATTATGCTTCTGAAGTCTCTTGGTGTCGATTCTGCACGTAGAGCAGTAGAATTGCCCTCTGTGTTCCATTTCACCACCAAAGCCCTTGTAGTTTATTCAAAGAAAGCTCGCCAGCTGTTCTCTGGTCCATAACACAATGCCTGCCACCGACAAGGAGCAGAAATTCCACTGGTTGACGACAACCTCAGTCTGGTTTGGTGCCAGGTGCTGTGCCCACTAGATCAGAGTCTAAGGGGTAACAGCCAAGGGCCATGACAGGGACAGCACAGAGGCCGACTCTACCCCAATGAGAGAGGTCAGAGAATAGACAAGTGCTTACAAGTGAAACAGAAGAGGAGCTTAGGGAGCCTGAGAAGGTTTATTGAGCTGCACACGGAGAGGAGCCGTGGAGACCTGCCAGATCTGCAGCTGGAGTGACTAGCAAAGGCCAGCCTTAACCTCAGTATCAGAGCTCTGGGGTTTTTTCCATGTGCTCTCCCTTCTGAAGATGACCCTTTGCCTCTTTTCCTTTGTACCAAGAGGTAAATGCCCAGCCTGGTGACAGCTGCCACCTGGTGGTGATTCTTTTAATAACACTCCTAGGGAGACCCAGCCAGACCTGTTCTGATCACTGTTGCTGCAGCTTTGTGTAATCAAATGGGAGCTGACGCTCTAGCAGGTTTTGATGACTACTTTTGTTCTTTTCTTCATTGAGGATTGTAATCATGGAGGTGGTTGTGGTGGCAATGGTGGTGTAGCTGTGGCAATGATGGTGTAGTTGTGGCTATGATGGTGTAGTTGTTGTTAGGCGCCATCGAGTCGACCACGACTCGTAATGACCCTCTGAACAACAGATCTGAACCTCGCCCTGTCTTCCACCGTCCTCACCACCTCTTCTACGCTCAAGCCCATTGTTACAGCCACTGTGTCAATCCACCTTGTTGGGAGTCTTCCTTTCTTTCTCAGACTCTCCCCCTTTCCAGTTTGAGGTCCTTTTTCAAGGAAGGGCACCACCTGACAACATGCCCAAAGTGTGGGAGACAAAGGTTTTCACTTTTTTTCTTCTAATGAGCAACCTGGTTACACTGTTTCTAAGACAGACTTGTTTATTCTTTTGGCCATCTCTGGGCTATTCAGTGTTCTTCTCTAGCTCCACAACTCAGTGGCATCAATCCTTCATCATCATTCATCTTCTTTGTCCAACTTTCAGATGCATAGAAAGTAATTGAAAAGGTCATAGCTTGGATCAGGTGCACCTTAGTCTTTAAACTGACATCATTGCTCTTTAGAACTTTTGCAACGGTGGTTGTCGTTGTTATTCTTGTTGTTGTTAGGTGCCATCAAGTATGACCCTATGAACAACAGATCTGAACCCTGTCCTATCCTGTGCTCACAATCTCTGACACACATGAGCCCATTGCTGCAGTCACTGTGTCAATCCACCTGATTGAAGATCTTTCTCTTTTTCACCATCCCCCACCTTTTTAAGTATGATGTTCTTCTTCGAGGAATAGCCTTCAACCTGGACTGCATTTCACCATCAAGAAAGTGAAAATTGTCACTGGAATAATGGTCAACATCACAATAGACGGAGAAAAGATTGAAACTGTCTACAACTTCATCTTACTGGCATCCACAATCCATAGGAGACATAGTGCACTGGGAAAGTCTGCAGCCAGAGACCTCTCCAAATTACTGAGGAGCAGTATTGTTAGTTTAAGGACTATGGTGCACTTGTCTTTTCAAGTGTCATTGTTTTGGTTTTTTTTTTTCAATCACTTGTTATTCTACTGAGAGTTGGACAATGAACAAAGATCACAGGGGAAAAAGATGATACTTTTGAACTGTGGAATTGGAGAAGGATACAACCCTGATATATGCCTTTCTTCATTTTAAACCACCTAAGGTGCAGCTGATACAGGCCATGGTCTTTGCAATCACTTGCTATGTGTCAGAGAGCTGGACAATGACTAGGGATGATAGAAGGAAAATTGATGCCTTTGAGCTGTGGTGTTGGAGAAGAGTATTGGATATACCATGGACTGCTAAGAGAACGAACAGGTTCATCCTGGAGAGGGTAAAAACAGGCTGCTCCTTGGAGGCAAGGATTCTGTAGCCTCATCTGACATACTTTGCTTATGTTGCAAAGAAGGACAAATCCTTGGAGAGGTACGTCATGCTTGGGAGGGTGGAGGGACAGTGAAGGAGAGGAAGACCCTCAATGAGATTAACTGACTCCGTGACTGGGGTAATGGGTGTAGGTGTGTCAGAAACAGTGAGATTGGCACAGGATAGAGCAGGGTTTAGGGCTGTTGTACATAGGGTTGCTATAAGTTGCAGAGAACTCGACAGCACATAACAACAATAACAGTGTTCCCTTATTCTATTCACACAACAGCTTCTTGGTCTAGGTCTAGGTTTTGCATCACACAATTAAGTGTTCTGGGATTCTCATTCTCCTCAATGATAGCCATAATTTGTTATCTTCTATAACATTTAATAAAGCATAAATAGACATCTTTCTAGTATTCTTTACTTTCAGCCATGATCCATCTGACAACAGCAATGATATCCCTGGTGCCTCTTCTAAATCCAGCTCGAGCTTCAGTCAGTTCTCTACTTGCTTTACTACACATTTTTTTTTCCATTATAACAGCCATCTTTATTTGTAAAAATCCAGATATAAAATGTAGTCAGTCTTTCCAGGTTTTCCTTTTTTACAAAAACAAAAAGGCACATAAAAACCTTTCCCACAGACGGATGATTTTCAGGCAGCCCTCCCCCCTACTACACATTTTTTAATGATCTTCTACAGTATTTTGCTTGCATATGATAAAAGGCGCATTGCCATGGGAAAGACTGCTGTTAGGGACCTCTCCAAAGTGCTGAAGAGCAATGGTATTTCTTTGGAGACTAAGGTGCGTCTGATATAGGCCATGGTCTTCGCAATCACCTGTTATGCATCAGAGAGTTGGACAATGACCAAGGAGGATAGAAGGAGAATTGATGCCTTTGAGCTGTGGTGCTGAAGAAGAATATTGAGTGTACCACGGACTGCTAAGAGAACAAACAGGTTTGTCCTGGAGAGAGTGAAACCAGGGTGCTCCTGGAGAGAGTGAAACCAGGGTGCTCCTTGGAGGAAAGTATTCTGTAACTTCATCTGATATACTTTGGGCATGTTGCAAGGAGAGACCAGTCCTTCAAGACGGACATTATGCTTGGAAGTGTGGAAGGACAGCGCAAGAAAGGAAGACCCTCAATGAAATGGATTGACTCAGTGACTGGTGTAATGGGAGTAGGTGTTTCAGAGACAAAAGGTTGGCTCAGGATAGAGCAGGGTCTAGGGCTGTGGTACACAGGGCCACTATGAGTTGCAAGGGACTCGATGGCACATAATGACAACAACAACAGCTCTTCTGACGGCGTGCCTAAAGTATGTGATATACGTATATATGTACATGCTCAAATGACACTGCCCTGAAAAAATCTAAAACAATTATTACAGGAGTCAGGGAAAGAGCAGACAAAATCAATTAAAAGTATGCACTAGAAGCAAATTGAATGAATTTCTGTACGAACTTTAGTGCTTTGCCTGGCTTCTCTGTAAGTCAGTTCCGTCAGATGGAAGCCAGAGACAATAATCAGCACCTAGTTAATGCATCTAAGCAGGACAGAGGTCATGAAGACGGCACAGATAGGACAAGGTTCAGATCTGTTGTTCGTAGAGGCACTCTACTTTGTCACCAACCTGGTGACACCTAAGAGCAATAATATGTAATGCATCCATCACTGTATATCATCATGCTGTGGTGTCTTATATGTTGCTGTGACACTGAAAGTTTAGCCACCAGTTGCAGCATCAAAAGATTATTGTTCAAAATTACTTTCCTCGCCATTAACTTTGACTTTGACACATGACTGAGTGGGATCATGCAAATAAGTTGTGTTCATCTATCCACAAGGGGATTGGCTAGTCTCACCATTCCACTAGGTTTAAATTGAGTGGGTTCAGTGGCAGAAATTTGAAAATCGCAATACCAGCTGGGAGAAAGAAGCAGAGAGAGTAGCACACATCCTTTGGAGCTAGAGAGTTCTGCACCGGTCAGACGAAGATCTACACAAGGGTGAGAACAGCCTCAACAGAGAACGAGAGACTGACATAAGACAGAGCTGACTTCATGGAGCCAGAACCAGAGGCCTTCATTTACCCAAGCTTGCTGGAGGACTGAGGTAAGACATCATAACCAGTAGGATTAAGTGAACTTGGTAATAGTGGTCTAAGCCATGAGACTGAAGGTCAAAGGACCTGTGACCATGTTTGAGGACTAACAGATTGCATCCTGCTACCAACCTGAACTATACCTTATTAACTTCCCTAATAAACCCCATAACAGTGAGTGTGGCTCTGTAAGGTCTGTGTGGCCATTACAATGGATTTTGGACCCAGGGGAGTAGTAAGGTTGGTGTTGGAATTAGTAGAAGTAGGTTCAGGAGCATGGAGACCATGTCTGACTTTACAGGAATTTGTTTTGTACTATGGATGTTGCTGATGGAGACAGTTCACCTTTGTGGAGTTAGTGGAGGTCATACTCAGCCACCCCTATGCTGCCTAAACTCATTTTACACTGTGGTAATCTGCTCCCAAAATAAATGATCAGTGAAAGCCTTGTGAATAGCAGAGGAGCGAGGTCTACTATAGATCCAGAAGATGAGCCTCTTTGGTTGAGGGGCCCTCCCAACAGGACTGGGGAAGAGCTACCACCTCAAAGTGGAGTCTACCTTAATGATGTGGTTGGAGTATAGATTTTAGGACTTTATGATGTGGACGAAGTAAAGCTTTTAGAACTTTAATTTGCAGGAATGGCACAACTCAAAATGAAAAGAGCGAGCTGCAAACAGCTATTAACGTCTGGAACATGAAATGTAAGTAGGAATGTAGAAAAATTGGAAATTGTAGACAACGAAATGGAACACAAGGAGATTCATACCCTAGGCATTCTTGTTTTTGTGGTTGTTGTTGATTGCCTTCGAATTGAGCATGACTCATCACGACACTGTGAACAAAAGGCCCCAAGCCCCTCTGCAACTATCAACATTTATCAAAGTTCATAGAGTTTCCAGAGGCATGTTGTTTAGGAAGTGGATGCACTCCTGCTTCCAGTGAGCAGAAATTAATTCATATTGGCCCTTTTAAAAGTGGGCAGTCATATGGGGTCCTATGCCAGGAATGGCAAATTGAAGAGGAATGGAGTCGTGTTCAGCAACAGAAAGAACATTTGAAGATCTCTCCTGAAGTACAAGGCTGCAAAAGGATGATAGCTATCTGTGTATACAAGGAAGGCCTGTTAATATGACTATTATTAAAATCTGCACATCAACCACTGAAGTCAAAGATTTCTACCAACTCCTGCAGTATGAAATTGAGCAAACACATAGTCATCCAGATGCCCTGATAAGTACTGGTGGCTGGAAGGCAAAAACTGGAAACAAAGTAGAATCAGTCAATGGTCTTGAAGATGAAAACAATGCCAGAGATTGCATGGTAGAATTTTACAAGAACATTTGCGAGTTTAGTGGGAAGGAGGGAGGTAGTTGGGCAACAATGAATGAATATTTTTTAGAAAGAGAGAGAAAAGAAAGTTAATTGGGGGGAGCGGAAGGGAGGAAGAGAGAGGAAAATGTGCAACAATGAAAGAATGAAAATGCAACTTTTCTGTAAACTTTTGTTAAAATCACAATGAAAATAAAAAACATTTATTTTAAGAAGTTGCAAGTTTGTTCATTGCAAATACCATTTTCCAACAATATACACAGAAACTATCCACATGGACCTCACCAGTTTAACTCGAATCCACTGCATTAGTGAGAGGAGACGCCACGAATGCTCAAGATCAACAGGCAAAACAAAGGCAGAAGCTGACTGTAGAATGGACTATCCATTGTTCGTGTGCAAGTTCAAAGTAAAGATGAAGAGAATGAGAAGGCCACAAAATCAAAAACAGATCCTAGAAAAATATATCCCTCCTGAATTTAGAGGCCATCTCAAGAAAATACTTGGTGCATTAAAAGCTAATGAGCAGGTGAATCATAGGGTGATCTCAAGAATTTCATATATTTAGAAAGTAAAAGGCCATTAAAAAGCTGAGTGAGGTTTCAATAGGACATTGTAACTAATGACATTATACAATTGTAATTATTGTTACAAAATGAAATATATAATGGATGTCTGAATGAAAATCAATGAGGAGGAAATGACAATAAAGGAGAAAAAAGACCAAAATAGATGTCAGAAAATATTTTTTAAACTTGCTCTAGGACTTACAGATGCTAAACGGGAAGGATGAAATAAAGAGAACTGGAGATTTCAAAGAGCAGCCTGAGAACACAAAGTTAAGTATTATCACAAAATATGCAAAGAGCTAGAGTCTGGAGTTAGAAAACCAAAGGCGGAAAAAACCCCACTCAAGCATTTTTCAGGCTGAAAGAGAAAATTCATACACCGGTAAAGAATTCATAAACAGTGAGGAAGATTATGGACATTCTGAAATGATGCAAAAAGCATCAAAATAAAATGGGATAAATATACAGAATCATTGTACTAAAAATAATCAATTGACATTGTATTATCTCAGGGTAGCACATGAGCAAGACCTGATAGTATTGCAGGAAGAAACTCAAGCTGCACTGAAGGCATTGACAAAATATCAATTGACATGTTTCAACAAATAGATTCAACACTGGAAGCATTCACTCATCTACGTCCAGAAATTTGGAAGACAGCTGGAAAAGATCTATTATTTGTGCCCATTCCAGAGAAAGGTTATTTTTTTAAAAAAAGCAGAAACTATTAAATAATATTACATATGGGTAAAGTTAGTAAAATAAAACATTTTCAAGAAATACATTGACAATTATTTGCCATAGCAAGAACGTGGAAACAGCCTAAATGCCCAACCACAATGAAATGGATTAAGTTGTGGTACATTCACACAATGGAATACTATGCGGCTCGCAGGAACAATGATTTTGTAAATTACCACCTAACATGGGAGGGACTGGAGAGCATCATGCTAAGTAAACTATCCTCAGTCTCATAAAGACAAATACTGGTTAGGACTATTATTGTAGAGCGTGTATAAGGATCCAAGGGCGAGGGGTGGTTTAAACTTTGGGTCACACAAATTGATGGGTGGAGGGAATTGATAAAGGAAAGGGGAAAGAAAGGTCCAGTGTGAAAACCAATGTGTATGAACTTTATGAACTTTGTATGTAAACCAGTATAAATTCTTTTTACTGAAATTTTGTTGTAAGTTTATAAAGAACTTGGCTTTCCATTCATTCATTGTTGCACATTTTCCTCCCTGCCCCCCAAAATTATTTTTTTTATAACTAAAAGGTATTTATTTTTAACTAAGATTTATTTTGAGGGTGTAACTAAACTTGTTCTCCCCATCCCATCTACTTTGTAGAAGGGTTAATACAGTGAATGTTATAAAGTAGGTATGAACATCTTGAAGGATTGAAATCAACATTGACTGACAGAACAACTTCTTTTTAAGTCATCATAAAAATGTTTAAGAAAGAAGGGGGAAAGAAAAGGAAAAAGGGGCAATAGGGGTTTAAGATTGAACAAATCTCACATTTCATCTAATACATTCAATCCTGGCTAGAGTGTAACAAAATGGAAACAGGACTATAATACAAAACTCCCACTACAGCACACTGTACACACCTGTGTTCCAAGTCCACCCCCATTCCCTAACGCTTCCAATTCAACTATTTCCCAGCCTGTTGGGCCTGCCGACGAAGGAGCACGTAGATCTTCTCCTTGATCCAGTCTTTGTTGTAAGGCTGGTATGTCTGGGTATCGGCTCAGTAAACAAGACAGCTGAGGTCTGCCAGATCATCAATAAAATCAAACAACTGACTGATATCATATGTGATTGAAGGACTGTTGGGATTCATTCTCTTCAGATGTTCTTCATACATTTTACAAACACCTTCCATGCATTCATTCACTGATTCATAGTCTGCTTAAGTTCTGCCTTCTGGCCTCTTGGTAGGTTGTACCAACAAAATGGTGTGAGACATCGTGCTCTCTCGCAGCAGCCCCTGCTGAACCCACCGCCGCACATGAGCCCTATTTTTTTAAAAAAAAGAGAATGTAGAATGATGTGTGTCATTGCTGACATGAGATGGATCTTAGTGGAAAGCAGAGAATACCAGAGAGATGTTTACCTGTTGACTACGCAAAGACATTAAACTATGCAGATCATAACAAATTACGGGTAACATTCCCAAAAATAGGAATTTGAGAGCAATTAATTGTGCTCTTAAGGAACCAGTACAAAGACCAAAAGAAGTTATCATTCAAACAGGTCAAGGGCATTGTTTAAAATCAGGACAAGTGTGAGTCAGGGTTGTGTTCTTTCATTTTATCTATTCAAGCTGTATGCTGAGCAAATAATCTTTGAAGGTGGAATATGTGAAGAACATGGCATTGGCATTGCAGGAAAACTCTTCAACAACCCACAATCTTCAGATGACACAACCTTGCCTGCTGAAATCAAAGTCTTGAAGTGCTTATTGATAAATAGCAAAGCATTCAGTATGGACTACAGTTAACTTTAAAAAAAAAACACAATTGGACCAATAAGCAACATTTTGACACACTGAGAAAAGGCTGACATTTTCAAGTATTTACTTTTATTTGCAGCCACAAATAAATCAAAGTATTGCTACTTCCATCCATGGAAGCAGCAGTCAAAATATCAACCATATGCTACATTGGGCAAACACAAAAGATTCCTTTAGAGTGTTAAAGAGTAAAGATGTCACTTCAAAGACTAAGGTGTGCCTGATGCAAGCCATGATATTTTAAATTACTTAAAATACATGTGAAAGGTGAACAGTGAGTAAGGAAGATGGAAGAATTGATGCCTTTGAAACACAGTGTTGTGGAAGAATATTGAATAAACAACAGACTGCCAAAACAAATAATCCTGTCTTGGACAGGAAATGAAGGTGATGAGGGAGTTCTGGTGGCCTAGTGGCAAGAAGCTGCACTGTAACCCTGAAGGCACGTGGTTCAAATCCACCAGATGCTCTGCTGGAGAAGGAGGTGCAATCTCCTGCACCAGTTGGATCTGGTTTGATGGTACACAACAATGAAGAAAAAAGAAAGAAGGAGGAGGGGGGAGGAGGGAGAGGGAGAAAGAGAAGGAGGGAAGAGGTGAAGGGGGAGGGGGGAGGAAGAGGAGGAAGAGAAGGAGAAGAAGAAGAAATAGAAATGAAGATGATGACTGAGGTTTGGTCTCATCTACTTTGGAGATGTTGTTGGACAAAGCCAGCGCCTGGTGGAGGACAAGCTTGGTAAAGTTGAGGGTCAGTGGAAAAAAAGGAAGATGCTCAAGGAGATAAACTGACAGAGAGGCTGCAACAATGAGCTTAAACATGAGGGGCGGACGGGGGGGGGCGCAGGGGGCGGGGGGAACTAGGAAAAGAGTGGATAACGAACACTGTATTGGGACAGATGAGGAAAAGAACTGTTAAAAGGAACATATGATTAGGCATTAGTTGTATGACAACAGTCCAGAATAGGAGGTGCAGTGCAAAGCGGACCGGTTGTAGGGAAGGGAGGGACAAGGAAGAAATTGTGCAACAGCGAATGGAGAAAATCCAACCTTTCTGTAAACTTTCGTTAAAAATCACAATTTTTTAAAATTCTGTTTTACTAATTTTAATGAACATTTACAGAGATTTTAGATTTCCATTCATTCATTGTTGCATTTTTTTCTGTACCCGCCACAATTAAAAAAAATTTTTATAATGATTTTTTTTTTAATTTTTTATGTGTGTACCGTCAAATTGGATCTGACTGGTACAGGAGGAGATTGTTCCTCCATCTTCAGCAGAGCATCTGGTGGATTTGAACTGCACACCTCTGGGATTGCAGTGCAGTTTCCTGCCACTAGGCCACCAGAGCTCGCCTATAATGATTTTTAATGCAACATAGATATATTACAACATATTCTTTCCATTTAATTTCCCCCCATTCATTCATGGTTGCACATTTTCCTCCCTGCCCACCCCTCCCCCCAGTTAGTTTTTCTTTTTGAAGAAAAAAAAATTCTTTCATTGTTATACAATCCCCTCCCCCCTCCCCCAGTCCACAGTCCACTTTAATACATGAGACAGTGTTTCACTCTCTTTTATGTTAGGCTGATATATGGGTTGAGAGGATATTGAAACTGTAAATAGTATTATCTTGCTTGGATCCGCAATTAACACCCTTGGTACGAGCAGTAAGGAAATAAGGAGACGCATTGTGCTGGGATAATCTGCAGTTAGAGATCTCTCCAAATTATTGAGGCATAGTGATGTCAGTTTGAGGACCAAGGTGCATCTAAGACTAAGGCCATGGTCTTTCCGATTACTTGCTATACATCTGAGAGCTGGACAAGGAATAAGGATGACAGAAAAAAGAATTCATGCCTTTGAGCTGTGGTGTTGGAGAAGAGCACTGCACATCCATCCCTAGACGGCGAAGAGAACAAACAGATATGTCTTGGAGGGGTTGCAGTCGGAGTGCTCTTCAGAGGCAAGAATGATGAGGCAGACTTTGGGCATGTTGCTAGGAGGGGCTATTCCTTGAAGAAGGACAAAAAGCTGGGAAGGGTGGAAAGTTGGCAAAGGAGAGGAAGACCCTCAACTAGGTGGATTGACACGGTGACTGCTGTGATGGGCTCTTGTGTGTCAGGCAGTGTGAGGATGGTGCAGGATAGAACGGGGTTCAAATCTTTTGTTCATAGGGTCACTATGAGTCATACTTGACTGCATGGTATCTAACAACAAAAAGAGGATCAGTACCAACTTGATAAGAGCTAATAACATAATGCAAGCATGATGTCCCTTCCCAAGGACTATCCTCTCCTAACCACATGACGAAAGTACGTGAGAGGAAGCTTCTCCATCCTTGCCTCTAAGGAGCACTCTGGCTGCACCTTCTCTAAGACAAACCCTGAATCAACTAGATTGACACAGCGATGGCAGCAATGAGCTCGAGTATGTCGGAGACGATGAGGATGGCACAGGAGAGGCCAGGATTCAGCTCTGTTGTCCCCATGACCTCCAACCTGCTGCAAATGACTAATGAACAAATACAATTAACAAGCCCCAAGTCCAGCACACAGTGCCTGCTTCATCGCACTAACTGCTGCTGTCTGTGAGGCATTGGTGAGCAGGGCGTGAATTCTCTCCTTCCATAGAGGCGGCCCAGGTTTGATTCCTGGCCAATGCAGCTGATATGCGACCACGTCCTACCTGTCAGTGGAGGACTGAGTATTGCTTCAACGCTTCATTTCTGTCTGTGGGTGGTGGGTAGTACTCAGGGGGTGATTTTCAGTTCTCCATTTAGACTTGTGTGCCACTTTCTAACATTTCTCTCATGACAGTGAGTTACTTTCACATTTCTAGGGGAAGACGTAATAAAAACAACAGTGCATGCCAAGTGCTTGGCACAAAGCCGCCCCTTGAGAAACATGAGTGTCCTGCGCCCGCCCCACTCCATCCTGGCGAACCTCCTCACTGCCCTCGCATTCCTCAGGAGGCTCTGCGGCCAATTGGGGTCAGACAGCAGCAGGTGGACATTTGTAGGTCAGGAAAGATGGCCACCAGCAGACACAGAAAGGGGCTGGGGAGTGGAGGGGCCATGTGTGGAGAATTAAGGGAGGAAGAAGGGGGCTCTGACTGAATTCTGTGCTGAGGGCCCCTTGGGGGATGCATTTGGGGCTTGGACTCCAGCCACGAAGCAAACAAGCTGAAAAGGAAACCAAGTGGGATCCAGCCGATGGGTGCACGCGTGCTCAATGCAAAACTCACTCAACTTTGTGGTTTGCTTGAAAACTTTCATAATAAAATGAAAACTTGGAGGGGAAATGACTAGCTGAGAGATAGACTCAGGACCTGTGTTACATAAGACTTGTTCTTAGAGAACAAGTAATCAGGGGATCGGGGAGAATTTCAGTACCACCGAGAAATTATCACCAGGAGTAGAGTGTATCTTTTTGGACCTGGGCCCTTGCACACTGTGAGCTGTCGATGTGACGGTAACTCACAACAACAACATTGAAAGCATGACATGACTTACAGGTTACAGGATTTGAGAACTTGATAGACATGCACAGGGGCCTGAGAGACCACAGGTCCATGGTCTCCCTCTGCCCTGTCACGTGTAGAGCACTCAAGTGTTTGGGGCATTATGTAGGCCCTCTCTCTTGCTTTCCAGATGAGGAAAGATCAAGGTCAAAGGTGAAGGTCAAAGCTCTCCTCTCACAGTTCCAAGCTGCCTTGTGTTTTGGATATACAGCAACTGTTATTTTTCTTTAAGGCCTAGAACTTCTGTCTTGTGGCAGAGAGTTCTGTCACATGAAGGGACAGACAGGGATGGAATGGGGTGAGGTTGTGAGAACAGCAGTCATCCTGACTGGAGGTGGGGTTCATAGAGCTCAAAAGGAGATTCTAACCAGCCCACCCTGAACAAGGCTGATGTGTGGAAACCCCAGTAAGAGGGTTCATCTTCCTTCAATAGGATTCTGCTTTTCACATAAGAGGTTGACTAAAAGAACTTGGATTGTTGTTGCTAAGTGCTGTCAAGTCAAGTATGACTCATAGTAACCCTGTGAACAAAAGATCTGAACCCTCTTCTATCCTGTCACATCCTCACACTTTCTGACACACAAGAGCCCATTGCAGCAGTCACTGCGTCAATCCACCTGGTCAAGGGTTTTCCTCTCCTTCGCCGACCCTCCACCTTTCCAAGCACCATGTCCCTCTCTAAGGAATAGCCCAAAGTATGTGAGGCAAATCCTCATCATTCTTGCCTCCAAAGAGCACTCTGGCTGCACCCTCTCCAAGACATACATGTTTGTTCTTTTGGCCATCATTCTTATTCATTATCCAGCTCTCAGATGCATAGCAGGTGATCAAAAAGACCATTGCAGAGAGCTCTGGTGGCCTAGTGGGAAGAAGCTGCACTGCAATCCCAGAGACATGCAGTTCAAATCCACCAGATGCTCTGCTGGAGAAGGAGGGACAATCTCCTCCTGTACCAGTCAGATCTGATTTGATGGTACATACAGAAAAAATAATAAAATAAAATTTAAAAACTAAAAACAGGAAAAAAATAAACCATTGCCTTAATCAGATGCACCATAGTCCTCAAACTAATATCATTACTCCTCAATAATTTGGAAAGGTCTCTAACCACGGACTTTTCCAGTGCAATGCATCTCCTCATTTCCTGACTGCTGGTACCAAGTCAGATGAATTTGGTAAAAGTGCTTAAAGCCATTTTCTTCGCTATTGCTGTATTTTAGCTCACTGCTTTCTCAGAACTCCCCTTTCCCAACGACTGCAGCAACTCCTGACAAAAATAAACCTATAATGTGTCAGTTAAGATAAGATTAGAGTCACATATACCTTCTCCCGCCTCAGCTTTGCTTCTTATTAGCTGGTGATCCAACAGGATACTTAGATTCACACACCTTCCGTTTTCTCACTTATAAATTGCTGAATGCTGAGGATTGACTTTGCCCATAAAGATATGCTGAAGCCCTAACTCCCCAGTACTTGTTACCGTGACCTTGTCTGGAAAGAAGGTCTTATAGATGTCTCATGTATTCCTTTTAAGCAGTTCTTTCTTTCATCTGTTCTGAAGCAACTCCTGTTCTTATAAGACATTCAATTGGGGATATGTTTTTACGACAGCCCTAAGAAACTGTTGTTGTTGTTGTTGTTGTTGTTGTTGTTATGTGCCGTCGAGCCGTTTGCGACTCATAGCGACCCTATGTACAACAGCCCTAAACCCTGCTCTATCCTGTGCCAATCTCATTGCCTCTGACACACCCATCCCGATTACCCCAGTCACTGAATCAATCCACCTCATAGAGGGTCTTCCCCTCCTGCGCTGTCCCTCCACCCTACCAAGCATGATGTCCCTCTCCAAGGACCTGTCTCTCCTTACTAAGAAACTACTATGGTGAATTTACACACCTCAGCAGGATCCAGAAGTAGAACAGCCTGGCATAGTGCCTCACAGGTAGAGAGCACCCAGTAAAGGATGTGTGTGGCGGGGTTGCATTTCTTTTTTATTCTTAATTAAAGACTCACCTGTTTAGCATTCAGAAGAGGCAAATAACATCCTTTCTAAACTTCAGTGTTCTCCTCTGGAAAATAAGATTCGTAGTCCCCATCTCCTAGGCTGTAGTAAGAATGTGAGGTTAATGATGTCTTTGAACTGGTTCTAACTGGCTCAGTCAGGCCCAACACAGTGAAATCGAAATGGATCTGAATTTGTGAAATGTAAGTGTACCAGAATGGTAATAACGAAAGAGGAAAGTACAGGTTGAAGCCCTGGAATGGGAGAGTCAGAAGAGTGTAGGAAGTACTTTCAGGAGTCAGATGGAGAAGACTGAATTTTTGCCAGACTATAGAGAGTAACATCACTGGACCAGGCACTTGGCTTTGACTTTGCTTACTGACAGAGTTGGTGGCTACCCCTTGCACATGCTTTCTCTCTACTCTAAAAGGGAGGCTACGTTTCTAACAGAGTGTCAACCTGTTCTTTTTTCCATTCTGGCTGTCATTCTGGTATAAACACATTTTATAAATTCATGCATGTTCTGGTGTCATTGCCTCTGCCATTACTGAACCAGGAAGAACTGGTTCAAACTGCTCGTGTGAAGGGTCCGGCTTGTAACCAGGGAGGGAGGGATTCTTAACTACCCTCCCTCCTGCACCCACAGCAGACATTACCTCTTGACTTTGAATGTTGCTTCAGCTTTCTTACCCATGCATGATTCAACTCGATGTGCGATTCATTGCTGGGGAGAAGGAACCAATCTCACAGGAAGAGATTGCCCATCTTTCTCCCTCAGATCCACTTAGTGGATTTGAATCACCTGGGAGGCATGAGCTTTGGATCAGAAGTACAACTCCCGACACTGAAGACACTAAGGTTTAGAGGGGATGTTATTTCAAAACCTGCTAAAGAGATGAAGTCTTTAATTTAAAGACAAAGAAAATAGTAAGACAACTCCCACCAGAACTCCTCTCCATGCATAATTAGAAAGTGAAAGTATCTTCACAGAAATAACTGTAATCTGTCATCAGTAACTGAGAACTTACTTGACAGGCCTGAGTTTACCAAGGCTTGAGGGGGAAAAGGATGAAGAAAACCAATAATTCTGAAAATAATACTTTACTATAGAATCTTAGAGCCAGTGCTGGAGCTGAAGGTAGGTAGATCTGAGTCCAAATTCAAGTTAGGTCATTGCTCACTGTGTGAACTTTGACAAGCCTCCTGACCATCTGAATCCAAATTTCTTCTCTATGAAAGTGGGATAATAATGTCTTGTTACTGTTATTTTTAAAGTTTGACCCCACACCCATGATTATTACAGCTTTGTTCACAATAGCAAAGAGTTGGAAACAACCTAAGTGCCCATCAACAAATGGATAAAGAAACTGTGATATATTCATACAATGGAATACTATGCTGCATTGAAAAACAAGGAACTCAGGCAATATTATTCAAAATGGGTAACCCTGGAGGACATTATGTTGAGTAAAGTATCTCAGTCACAAAAGGACAAATACTGCATGGTGCCCCTGTTATAAAACAGGATTGACATTGGGGTTGGGGGGAGACTGAAAAAGATGGGATATATATACTGCATTGAAACAGATGAGGGAGAAAACTGTTTAAAAGGGATATATGATTAGGTATTATTATCATGACAGGAGTCCAAAGTGAAGGCTGCATAGTGGAGTGGATGTGGAAGGAGGGATTGCATAACAATGAAAGAATTTTTCTTTTATTTTTCAAAGAGAAGAGTGAACTAGGGGGGAGATTGGACAGGGTGGAAAGTGCAACAATGGATGAATGGAAATCCAAAGTCTCTGTAAACTTTCATTAAAATGAATAAAAATTTTAAAAAAGTTTGATCCCTACTGTTCAAATCCACCATCGAGTGAGATAAGGGCTAGACAAGTATTTCCTTGCAAATCCCGCAAAGAAGTGTGTGGCTTACAGGACGCTTCCTGTTGTAAATGGAAGAAACGTAACTATAACTAGCTGAAACTTTTAAAGGATTCGTTTATGTCATTACAAAAAACCTAGAGAGGTAGTAGTTTCAGGCATAGCTGGACCCAGGACGTTAGTCCACATTTCCCTGGCTGTCTCACCGTCTTTTGTCTCTGCTTTGCTCTAGGCTGACCTAGTTTTCTGTTACTGTGTCTAATTCCTTACATATGGCCGTGAAAGATGGCCACCAGGTGCAGTAAATAAACATCCTTTCAGTTAACAACTCCAGGACAAAACAGAAGTGTGTGAGAACACATCAGTGCATCAATCCACAGAAATGTCCTACCTGGGGTTTGTGATGGTTAATGTTGTGTGCCAACATGGCCATGATTTTCAATATAATGTAACTATCCTATGTGTTTGGGATACATTCTAACCTCTACCATGTCAATGAGACAGGGTTGCGGGAGAAGAGCATTTATAAAGATATTGAATAGTCAAAATCCAGAGCTAACCAGAATGAGTTTCTCTTTACTAAAGGCCCAAGTTGCCCCATGAAAAAGACAATATCAAATGAACAAGAGCTGTCATCTCGCCCTTCAAACACCTCAGGAATAAAAACTATTTTATCTGCTAATTGTCATGATTTCAAAATGCCGAGCACATTTTTCAACACCTGGCCGTATTTGTGATATGTCCTCCTCATAGGTCCCATTTTCTCATGACGGAGAACAGAAATGTTCACTTTACAGGAGGCCTGGCGGCTAAGGCACAGGCAGATTTCTGCTGTCAACAGAGATCTGCTGGCAAGGATCTCTTTAAAGTGCTGAAGAGCAAGGATGTTAGTGTAAAGACTGCGGTGTGTCTGAGCTAAGTTACAATCTTTTCATTTGTTTCCTATGTGTCTAAAAGACGGACTATGAACACAGAAGACTGAAGAAGATTTGATGCCTTTGAATTGTGGTGTTGGAGAAGACTATCCCCCCGGACTGCCGAAAGAACAATGGGAGGAAGTGCAACCAGAGCGCTCCTTAGAAGTAAGGATGGTGAAGCTGCATCTCACATGCTGTGGGATAGTGTCAGGAGGAACCTGTCCATGCAAAAGGGCATCACATAGGAAAAAGCAGAAGGTCAGTGAAGGAGAAGGGAGACTCTCAATGAGATGGAGTGACATAGTGATTATAGCAATGGGCTTGAACAGGATGTGTATTGTGACAATGGAATAGGGTCGAGCAAGGCTCACAATAGCAAGGAGTTGGAAACAACCTAAGTGCCCATCAACAAACGAATGGCTAGAGAAGCTGTGGTATATTCGCACAA